>NC_088306.1:19980583-20580583 GCF_032854445.1 Liolophura sinensis
AAACAAAATACTCCCCAAGATCTGCAATACAGGGTAAACAAAACACATTTAAAGGAATGCACTACAGAGTAAACAAAACGTGCGTCAAATGTACAATACAGGGAAAACATAACACGCCTCAATATCTGCAATACAGGGGAAAACAAAATACGCCTCAAGATCTGTAATACAGGTTAAACAAAATACGCCCCAAGATCTGCAATACAGGGTAAACAAAAACACATTTAAAGGAATGCACTACATGGAAACAAAACGCGCCCCAATATCTATAATACAGGAAAAACAAAATACGCCCAAAGATCTGCAATGCAAGAAAAACAAAATATGTCCCAGGATCTGCAATACAGGGAAAACCAAAATACGCCCCAAGATCTGCAATACAGGGAAAACAAAATACGTCCCAGGATCTGCAACACTGGGAAAACAAAATATGCCCCAAGATCTGCAATACAGGGAAAGCAACAATACGCCCCAAGAACTGCAATGCCGGAAAACCAAAATATGCCCCAAGAACTGCAATGCAGGAAAAACAAAATACGCCCCAAGATCTGCAATACAGGGAAAACAAAATTCGCCCCAAGAGCTGCACGACAGGGAAAACAAAATACGCATCCAGAACTGGAATAAAGGGAAAACAAAACACGTGTCAAGATTTGCGATATTACATGCGTATTATTTAGTGTCGATGTATATTTGTCTTAGACACATTTTTTTTTATTCATTATCCCAGGGTGAGAGCCGGTAGCACATAGCTGTTGTCAACTTTTTCGTAAGATGAAACACAAAATGGTTATTCTCATGCAACATCCTTTTAACATCTCTTATAAATAAGTCTTTCGGTAATTGGTAAAAATAAAAAAAACAACGCAGCATGGATTCGAACTCGAGCGCTTTGTGTCAATAAAGAGCTATTTTAATATCTAAACCTGCTTGTGAAACCTGCACCGTCGTATGTTTATATCGACATGTTTCTACACATGTATGTGTAACTCTGGGCCTTCCTCGTCAGCAGTCTATATACAATAAATCATACTATATATTTACTTCATTGGTGTTTTACGGTGTACTTAAGAATATTTCACATACATGACGGCGACCAGCATTATGATGGCAGGAAACCGGGCAGGACCCAAGGGAAACACATGAACCATCCGCAGGTTCCTGACAGACCTTCCCACGCACGATAGGATCGAGACGAAGCCATAAACTGAAGTACTTGAACTGACAACAACCGCATTGGTGACTGGCTCCTGGACCATTGCGATGCACTAGCGCGCTAACCACGTGGGTCACGTGTATGTATAGCGTCAGTGTGTGTTGAGCATTGCTTTACACATGGTTGTATGTTGCCTGTTTATGACTTACCCTCTGAAGTCTCCTGTACGGGGAGCCTCATCATAGAGGCGATCCCTGCCGGTCGGGGTAGCTCGTTTCCCGAAGGGGGGAAGTTAAGCTGACGTCTGACATGTGCCGTTCCAGAGATCCCCCGAGCTGCCGTGAACGGACGATGTATAGGCATGAGAAATACAGTGAGGCGGCCTACTGGGCATAACCAACCGGCCATTCTACTGACCTGTTTTGTTCGTGCAAATGAACATCAACAGCTCTGTAGGGCGGCCAGACAACTAACTGCTGTGACGAGATCCCAGGTGCAGAATTAGACTCAGACCCAGACTCTATACCGGCCGTCACTCACACGTAGATAACCCTCATGACTCTGCATATAAACTGTATTAAATAGAACTATGCACTATATTGGCCTATGGTTAAAGCTGTAGACATGTAACCCGACCTAGTGGGCATCATATCTGTAGTATATATATATATATATATATATATATATATATATATATATATATATATATATATATATATATATATATATATATAAAGGAAGCCTGCATGAGCTGGACTGGAAGTCAGTCCAGCTCATGCAGGCTTCCTCTCCGGTTGTAAGAGGGAAGGTCTTGCAACAACCTGTGTAAGGTTGTGGGATTCTTTCGGGCTGCAGCCCAGCTTCCTCTTACCATAATGCTCGCCGCTGTATAAGTGAAATGTTCTTGAATACGGCATAAAATACCAATCAAAAAAAAATAAAATAAATAGATAAATAACATAAATAAATCGATGTCAGTCAATATGACCCCTACACGGTTTGAGAAAAACGTCAAAATCGGGAACATCAGACAAAGACTGCCAGGGGCGAATCTAGAACAACTTTAGGCAATGAAGTAATATTCAGTTGATGTAGGCCTACATCATTTTACGCCGTAGATAGATTACTGCAAGAAAATTTCACTTACACAGACAGGGCCGGTGGGAAAACCATGACCATCCCTGGATTAATTGCTACCTAGCCAGCAATCAAGAATGGGCCCGGCCTGAGCTGAAGTTTTTTGGGGGGCCTAATTGGGCTACCCAGCTGGGGCCTATATTGGTCATTATATTGGGGTCATTTTGGTCACAGTGGCAAATGGTATGGATAGACATACATGGTACATATATCAGATCTTCCCATATACCACCGGAGAGGAAGCTAGCATGAGCTGGGTTTGAACCGAGTCTGTAAAACTGGGAAAATGGTGTATCGTTGTCTGTTACACTGGGGGAAAGGTACGCTTAATCGTGTAACGGTGCCTGTAACACTGGGAAAATGGTTCGCTTAATCGTTTAATGGAATCTGTAACACTGGGAAAATGGTTCGCTTAATCGTGTAACGGTGCCTGTAACACTGGGAAAATGATACGCTTAATCGTGTATCGTTGTCTGTTACACTGGGGAAATGGTACGCTTAATCGTGCAACGTTGTCTGTAACTTATAAATGGGTAACGGTGCCTGTAACATTGGGAAAATGGTACGCTTAATCGTGCATTGTTGTCTGTTACACTGGGGAAATGGTTCACTTAATCGTGTAACAGTGCCTGTAACACTGGGAAAATGGTATGTTTAATCGTGTAACAGTGCCTGTAACACTAGGGAAATGTTACGCTTAATCGTGTAAAGGTGCCTGTAATACTGGGGAAATGGTGCGTCTAATCGTGTAACGGTGCCTGTAACACTTGGAAAATGGTACGCTTAATCGTGGAAGCAGCTTGGCAACCATAAAACACTGCCCTGTCTGTGTCTATTACATGTTACTGGTGATGTTGATCATACATAAATTAAAGACAACAACAAATGGGAATCTCGCGATATATCAAACATAGGCTGCATATTTATATACCCGTACTCTAATATATCCTTGCAAAGGCAAAGTCACCAGCTTTTATTTTTTCCTCCGGTATCTGCCCGCGATTTCCTCCCATCACAATGACCGCCATCGTATTGTAAGTGAAATATTCTTGAGTACGACGTAAAACACCAATGAAATAATAAATAAATTAATTAAGCGTAATATCTAATCGCTGTTATACCATTATGAGCAGGATTTCGTGATCAAGAGCTGTTACATGCACGGTTAAAGGCGCTGCATTTTTACGCCGTACTCAAGAATATTTCACTTACAGTACGACGGCGGCTTACATTGTGGTGGGAGAAAACCGGGCATTTCGTGATTAAGAGCCGCTGTTACAAGATTTCAGGGGCTGCAATTTTCCGTGATTAATTGCCGTTACACCATTAAGTGCAGCATGCATTTCGTGATTACGAAGTATTACTCGATTTTAGCCGCTGCATTTTACCCAACATGATTAATCGCTGTGGCTCGATTATGTGCAGTATTTTACCATGATATAAAGCGCTTTTACATGGAAGATTAGGTTACTTTCTTATTCCGCCATATCGCCCTCATAAATCTATTGGTAATTATACAGATTCGTTTAAACTGACGTAAAAGTTTTTATTTATTTTTTTCTTTTTTATGGTGCATTTTAACACTAGACTTCGTGTCGTTAAGAGCGTATGTAGCTAGAAAAAGTTCGGGCAACAGTCTTATCAGCGCCAGTTATTATATTTGTCTTTTGATATACTAACGATATTACAAAAGCCTACTCTGCCACAGGACCGCCTGTCGGTATATAGGGGTCTATGTGGAGAAGAGACTCCCTCGCCTCAGCAACTTATAGTTACACGCTTTTACACGCAGGAAGAGAAATCGGCATCTGCCGGATTCGAATCCGTGACCTCATTGGTGGTAGGCTATTTTATAGTGATCGCCAGGGGAGTGTCTTATAGACATCTCCGGTGGTACCGATGTTCGAAATGGTAATCTGCATTTAAAAAAAATGCTTAAGCCTATAATTAACAAATGTTTAGGCCTATAATTAGCAATGAACAGTTTATCAGAGGTTATACTTGATAGAAGTCCCTGAATTATTCTGTAACATTTCAGGTGTACTGACAAATAGGAAGAATTAATTGTAGCCTACTAAAACTGCTACTCTACAGATGTACAAATATAGCTTGTGTACACGTAGGCCTAATCAAACACTGGGTGAATATTATGTGAACTTCTACAGTATGTATAAGGTATATAGGTCCTATATGGCTTCAGTATGAGTCCGTTGTTTTCAGTTCCTCGCTTCAAATTCGGACAGGAGGCCTCCTTGGCTGAGATGTTTAGCGTGCCGGGGCGGTACAATGACCCGGGAGCCTCCCACAAATGCAGTCGCTTTCAGTTCAAGCCCAGCTCATGCTGGTTTCCTCTCTGGCCGAAAGTGGATAAGGTCGGCCAGCTACCTGAGGATGTTCGATCTGCCCGGTTACATCCAACATAGTACTGGTTGCCGTCGTGTAAATGAAATATTAGTGAGTACTGTGTAAAACACCGATCACATATATAGATAAATCAAATTTGGACGCAGAATTAGGTCAAAGCGACTGACTGATACTCTGGCTATCTATGCCTAATATACATGGTGGAGGCATATTTCCACCGGTCATTCACCTCGATAAATATTACCGGAAATCTATTGACAATTTTTTATTATTCAATCACTGTAGGCCTAGGACCTATATGAATTTCCCTGACTGCAGTAGCCACCTGACCAGTAGACCTATATATATACAATTATTTATTCTACCGGTGCCATCGTCGAAGTTTGCAGTATGTCTAGGCTTTTCGTAAGGAAAAAATAAATAAAATAAAAAAATAATAAAAAGTAAATGCATAACGGTAAAATAAAATAAAAAGTTGTGTAGGTTAAGAAGGTAGCAGCGCTTTCATTTTGTTTTTTTAAATGAGCTGTCAAAAAACCAAAATAGCGTTCTATCGCGGTGATGATTTCATTCCTAGAGTTCGACCATCCAGCACGTGTTTTTTTTTTATCCAACCGTCGAAGTGCATCATGGGAGAATTTGTTATGGAGACGCAATCAAAATGGCGGCATCGTCTGTAAACAAATCTGGGGTGAGTATGAACAAATCTTTGATGATTGCTAATCTAGAATGATTTGCTTATCCTTCTACTCCAGAATAATGCGTTCTCCTGATCTGACTGAAATATGGCCAATGCCTGTGTCTGTGGATATATTGATTTGACTTAAATACTCAGCAATTGAAACCTCTATGTATCGAAAACTGAGCTCTTTGTGGTGTGTTTGACAGATCGACACTGCAGTATCACGTGGGTAGGATCATGGCATGATCAAGGGAGTGTGTTGTATACAATTTGAGGGAATTTTAAACCTGAGATTGCTGTTACGTGGTAGAGTGATGTGAATTCATTGAAGAGCCAACTTTTCACAATGAACATCAGAGAAGCTAGGTAGCCCCAGCAAGGTGGCTACTTCAACTCTCTTTTTATACTGAGCTGGTGGGTATCGTAGCCACAGGGACAACCAGTGATAAATCATACTCTGATTCACGCCATGTCTGATAAGTCCTTTCTAAACAATGGCTGCAGTCCAAAACTGGTGTCAATTTTGGCTTTTACCTCTCAGCTCACCTTCACACACAACATCCCAGGTATATTCCATTTAGTAAGAACACACGGGACCTAGATTCTCCTCACAGTCATTGCTAAAACAGCAGCCATTTTACCTTCATAACAGTTATAGGTCTTGAAAAAGTTATCATTCCTAAATGGCGCATGCGCATTAAACCTTAAAAGATGAGCAAAATGGACGCCTTGTTTAGAAAATGATTTGCCCTTTCTTGAATATGGGGCTGGTGTGCCATTACTGAATGGAATATACCTGGGATGATGGATGTGCAGGTAAGCGAAGAGCGGAAGTTGACACCTGTTTTGGACCACAACCATTGTTTGGAAAGGGGACATGGTATGAACTCATATATTGTTTACCATTAGTTGCTCCTGTGGCTAGGATACCTGCCAGCCCAGTATAAAGAGAGGGGTTGAAGTAGTCTGAGAAGGGGGTCATCAAACAAAAGGTTTGACCTATATCTTTACAACTGCCGAAACTGTACATTATTTTAGTTTATTACCAGTTACACTCAAAATATCCGTGCACTCAGAGCAGTGGGTTGTTGTTCCTTCACTCTACTCATTAGTGTGAGAATGCTGTGACGTTTGGTTTGGCAGATTTATGTTTTGCCAAGGATGCCCAAGCAAACACACAAAATTCTCAAAAGATTTTAAAAAGTAGCTGACTTATGATCCATATTTCAAGAAGTTTTCAAAACATGAGTAAGTGAACTCCACAGTCAACAAGTCATTAAAACCAACAAAAAAGAAATTAATTTTTCATTTTTTTTTTTTGTTTTCACCTCCTTTTAAATATCATACATCATTGTATGAATCTACATGTACACGTGCTCCTAATTCGTTTTACTATATGAACATGTTTGATTTTACACTGCAGTCAGATAATAGCTAGGGGCCAAAGTATTTGTTATTTCAAGCTCTTCAGAGTGATGACCTTGACATAAATTCAGGTCCTCCAGTATGATATAAAGGTTTAAAGTACAACAAACAATCGTTTATGTGTCTGAAATTGTATTTTCATTGTACAAAGTATTTGTTTTTGATGACATGAGATGAATTTGAGGTCATCATTTTTATGTTGAGCTCTTAAAAATGAGTGAATGACTTGAACATGTATACTCATTTCTACCTCTAATGGCTGTGAACTGTGACACACAAAACACTAGTAATATTTATCTGCATATGTATGTTTCACTTACACACATAGGATTACACAAAGTTGCACTTTTCATTACAGATGCACAACATTCCCAGGCTTCACTCTGACAGCTCTCAAGCCATGGTAGGAAAACTACTCCGTCGACCGCGGGCTTCCAAACGCCCTCAGGCATCTCCAGAAAGGACAGAGGCCAAGAGCGTTGACGGATATCAGCTGGATACTCTGAGACCTATGACAAACTTATCTGTAGCCGAGACGACGGGGAGGTGTTCACCTGGGCAAAGCGGAGTTCACAGTCTCGTGTCACCTCCCCCACCCTCTGAAGCCACCCATAAGAAGAGAAGTATCTGCTATGAGTATCAGGATTTCTCTCGCTCAATGCAGAGCAGGGGAGTAGCCTTTATTACAAAGGATGACAAGAAGTACGTGCTAGATCCAGTGTACAGAGAGAAGACCCTGACAGCTGGGTCCTTAAGTCAGCGGGGGCCTCAGACGGCTGGGTCCAGAGTTGGGCCAGTGAGCAGGTGTATACCACGGGGCCCTGCCCCTCTCATTCCTAGGGAACCACGGAGAAGACCAGAAATCGTGCGTGACTTTGCAGACTTGACAGACGATGCCCGCTACATCAGACCGCCGGAATTCACACTGGAGAGTTTCCTGATTGATCTGCCGGAGATACAAACAATTCCCTTGATGAAGGTTAAGAAAGCCATGTACTCCAGACATCACTATAAGAAAATCGTTGATCTTTTGAGTAAGGAAATACAGCCGAAGTGTCAACAGATGAGCAAAGTGGACATCAAGGCAGAAGGTTTGTCTACAATAATGTATCCTCTGTTTAAATTTCTTTTTCAGATTTATTTCATAGCTGTAATAATGCCGTGCTCAAGCATTTTCCCTTATATGATGCGGCAGTTACATGTAAGTTCTTGGGTGGAAAACACTGGAGTGCCCGGTGTATTAAACCATCGACCTTTGGCACATTGCTGACAAACTTTCCCACTTGTGCAGTGCAGACATGCATGCACACCATATGATAAAGGTGGAAGACAAGTGGACTTCATACTGGTATGCTGGGCCAATGGACATATGAGTTTTGTCGACCACTTTTTTGTCACCTAGGTCACCACAAAGACTGAGAACCTGTGCATGATTGGTTTTGGACCTATACCTTGTGTGCCCTAGTGATTGAAAGGGAAGTACTTTAACAATTTTGCATCCCCATAAATTTAAATATACTTGTAGTGTAAAGGCTGTGATTTTAATTCCTTTCCTAGTTTTTTCTGTTGATTTCAAAGTGTCTTAAGAGTGTATTACCCGTTCACACGAGCAAAGTTAAGCCGGTTTAAATCAGAAAGTGATCATGATGATGGGGTTCCATGGTACATATAAAGCAGAGCTGAGTCTATCAACCCAGACAGATCCAAAGAAGTGAGAAACCCAGAGTTCAGGCCGGTCTAGGTTAATTTCATGGTGGGCCTGTGCATGACTGGTTTTGGTCATACCTAGCAGGCAAATTGCCAAGGAGAAAATACTTTTGTGTATTTTAACTGTCCTGTTTTTGGATACGTAAGTTTGGTGGCAAGTTTGCACATAGTGTGTTGTTATGTGAGATGAAAGCACAGTAATGTTATGAAACATTTTTGAGCTAAAAAATGTGAGATTTATTAAAGTGACTATGAGAATGCGAGAGTTGACAGGTATGATAAAGGTTGAAAAATATTCTGAATCATGTTTTTGGATGGATGTGGATGTCACACATTGCAAAAACACTGATACACTAGGAGTATTACACTGTAGTTCTGCAACCTGCAGATGGTCGTGGGTTTCCCCCAGGCTCTTCCCGGTTTCCTCCCACCATAATGTTGGCCGTCGTCATATAAGTGAAATATTCTTGTGTACGTCGTAAAACACCAATAAAGTAAAAAAATAAATAAAAGTCACCCTAAAGTCGTGACAACATTTTGCACTGGGACGTTATTCTGTTGTCATAATCACATAACTTGAAAACCGCATTATGTGGTCTGTGGAGGTTTGACAAAAATAAAATACACAGAAATAATAAATGTTTAGGTTTTCTAGGAAAGAATCAGTAGTTAAGACAGATGAGAGCAATTCATTTATGCATACTTTTTTTTGCTATTGACAGATCTTGATATTCCTCTTCAAGAGCCACGGATACCTCAGAGGCAGTTACTATTGGAGCTTGCATCTGTTATCAGACAGCATGTACGAGAGACCATGAACGCAGAGGTTAAATCTGTCATTAGGCCCCTCCCCAAATATGCGTGTGGTTTCCGACATGGCAGCGCTCCTCACACAGAGATCGTGCTGTACGAGGAAGAAAAACAGGACCAGTTTTCTGAGGAATTGTGAGTGGTTTTTGATTTTAACTGGAAGTCAGGAGACCTGGGATCAAACCACGGTCACGTCATACCAAAGACTTTACAAGTACTTCTTGCTGCCTCGCTTGGCACTCAGCACTGAGATTTTAGAGCAAGGAAACAGGACGGGTTGGCCCAGTGTCAGTATAATGTGATCGGGTTGGGTGTCATGATACTTCAGTGGAGGTAAAATTTTGGCCACATGAACTTATATTAAAGCGTCCTAAGAAGACACAGCATATCACGTACATGTATACGCACCAAATGACTCCCCATCATCACGACTGAAAAATTGTTAAGTATGGCGTAAAACCCTTAGCATACATACATACATATTGAATGATTGTAAATGTCTATGTATTTAATACCACAATGAAACACATATACACTCATGGCTATTATTTTTTATCTATAGGTCAAATGAAGTACCAAACCACGACGCTGTGTTCTCATTTCCGAGGTCGTCATTTTTCCAAGGTTCAGCCAGAAGCCGTTCACCCTTTCGTAAGTCTGTCATATCAGCATGTTCGTTAATCATGAATAATGCATGAGTGCAGTTTTAAGGTGATGTGCACAGATTTTTTTTATCTGCTTTTGAAATTCAATACAGTAAATACTTTGTGCAAAATTGTTTAATATTTTGTATAGATTATGCTAAATTTAAAGTTTGTGCACAAACATTCTGGGAATTGTGGCTGAAGCAGACCACCATAATGTTATGATCATCTGAAAGCAAAAATAAATATGTAAGCAGTGTAGATTTTACATAACTGTATAAGATTCTCTAGCTCTTGCTAAGAAGGCAAAGAAGGCAATAATGTTTTTTTCACTATGCTTGACCCAGTGTAGAAAATTCAGTTTTGTTAACTTCCTCCGTAGAATATTGCAATTTTGCACTGAAATTGACAAGAGTATTATCCTTTTGTGGAGAAAATCTTACTAGCAAGTAGGGCATTGTGTTGGACTGCAAACAGTTACCTTGCTGGTATTTATCTTCCCAAATACCCCAGTATATCATGCACCCTTGAAACTGGTGTCTAGCTCAATCCAGGATAACACAAAACAGTTCTGACTGAACCCACAGCATTGTCACCAAATTCTTATGCTGTTACCAGCCTGCTAATGGTTCTGTGCCTACTGTGTTTGTTATCGAACAGAGGGCGACGCAGTTATCTCCCCTGCAGAGGTGGCGATTTTAGACTCTCTTGTCAGTGGTGGTACCGCTCTCAGCTTAAAGGTATGTCTTGTCTGTGCTATGTTGCACACGTCATAGGTTTTCTCTAGTTTGACTAGTCTAAATGTATCAGTATTTTCAGTTACATGTATGTTAGTGAAAGACAGTCACTGCAGTTTTTCTTAAGTTTTGGAACTTTCTTTTTAGTAGGAATCAAGCAATTAAAATTTACTGTCACATGTTCTCATTTCTGAGAGGAATTGACTCCTTTTTTCAAGAATTTCATGAAGTTATGATTTCACTTCAGTTGTCGTAAACCAGACTGATTGAATTTAATTGGAATACTCTTTCATGTGTGTGTATGTTCAGTGTAAAATCATTTTAACGCTTCAGATGTAGCTACATGTACACGTACTTAACCTTTTATTTATGGCTGTAAACTGTGAATTATAAAGCACAAGTTGTAGCTGCATATATTTGAACAATGAACTTAACACAGGTTTTTAGTGGTATGATAAGGTACTGTACATGGCGAAACTTTAGTGGATAGAGAACATCCTTCTGTCGTATCTGTCTGCAAATTACAAGTTGGAAATGTGTACCTATTAATAAATATGCCCCATACTTACTATCTGGGCTCTGAATTCAAGAGTGCAAGAGTGGCCTCCCCTCAGTAGATATCCTGTTTGAGATATTCCTCTTCGTCCACATGATTTTCTTTCCATTTTTCAGGCTCATTTCGTGGGCCTATTGCCAGATGTCAGCCCCCTTGTGAACACACTGACATACCTCAATTTATCCTTTAATGATTTCACAGTAAGTTGTTTACTGTTATAAACTGTTACTTCACTAGAGTGAATTATTAATTATTGAAAGTTTTAAAAGTTACTAACTTTTTTTGTTTTAACTTTGGTGGTTTTTTTTTCTCCATCTTGGGCTTTTTATGTATTTATATAGATATAAATACGTTGAAAGTTATGCATTGGTTCAAATGAACATAATTCCTGTAGCTTTGGGGTCCTTGGGGTCATTTGGTGTCTTGGCCAATTATGGCATTGGTGTACCGGTGACCAACATCTATGATTTTGCACTTGTTTGCTTGTTCATTAGAATCTACCTGAAGAAGTGCTGGACATGTCTCAGCTAGAGGTGTTAAAGTTCCGGAATAATCCGATATCTCTCCTACCAAGAGGAATTGAGAAGTTGTCTAATCTGCATGTTTTGGTAATGAATTTCTGCCAGTTAGAAAGCCTACCAAATGAGTAAGTGTGGTCATTTATTTTTTTTTTTTTTTTTTTTTTATTTATTGGTGAAAAATAAAATCAATCTGTAATGTGGTGTATTTTTAGAGCAGTTTATGACTTTGATTTATTTATTTAACTGCAGTTTTATGTCATATTTAAGAGTATTTCACCTGTACGATGTCTGCCAGCTTTATGGTGTGAAGAAATCCAAGGGGAAACTCACAGCCATCTGAAGGTTGTTGCTTATGTAACGTTGTAAATTACATGCAGATGTCTAGATGTATAGAATTAAGTTCAGCACATATTGGAGCAATTGCGAGAAATTGGAACAGCCAAATATCTCCTTCAGCAGTTTTTTTTCTTCAACTGCTTTTCCTTTTCAGGCTGTGTACACTGAAGAAGTTAGAACACCTAAATATCGCTTTCAACAAACTCACTTCTTTGCCATGTGGCATGGGAAATCTCAGGTAGGCATTGAAAACCTTTCTGTGTCTTTTTTTTTTTTTTCCCAAGAAATAGTATAGTTTGACATTGTCTGTCTATGTGTGAACCCTTGGCCTTAAGACTCTATCAGTAAAATTGTCAAGTTTCCAAATTAGTTCACTTTTTGTTTCTATCACCAGAGCAGAAGCCTTCTGAAAATTGGTCATGCCTCTTTTGGTGATATATTGATTTTTCATATCACTACTGTATTTGAAGAACTTTTCACTGCACAATGTGTTCAAGAGTTTGAAATAAAATGATCATGTGTGTTTGGATCATCGGCACCAAGCCTGATGGCATTATCTCTCAGTGTTCAGTTAACGATTATTTATATCAATACATGCTTTAATTCTTCTATTTTTAGGGCAGATATTAGCAGCACTCTAAGCAAAGAATTACATTTCTCTCCCAGCTTTTTTTTTTTGTAAAGTACAGACATGAACATGTTGTTCAGTACATGGACTAGCCATGTGAAAAAAAAGAAACTAAATATTCCAGCTACAATTACTGGTATATTGGCTAAAAAGAGCAGACCAGATGTCAAAAAAATCGACTGCTTTTATTTAGTTATTTTCTTTTTTTTGTTTTTTAGTTAGAAATATTATGAGCGAGACAGATGAATTTTTATATTTACTGCTTGAAACGAGAAGTGTGTTAGCTGTGTGTTTTAGCGAGGACAGTGAAGGTACACATATGAATGGTTAGGGGGAATGTTGTTGTGAGTGAAGATGTTGAAACATAACAGCTGTGAAGAACACAAGAGCTTCATTATCTTTTTTTGCTACAGAAAGCCAATATTATAACTTGAAATTACCAGTTTTACATTTTAGCTAAGGGTAATATGTTTTGCCCCAATGAAGAAATACAGGTACGTACTTTTGAATTTAGGTACATTTTTATGAAAAGGGATAAAATGGCTTTTATTTGCTCTTGGATATCTCCTGTATACACATTGGATCTAGCCAAGGAGGGCCAGCACTGATTGGGGTTCATTTTAGTTCTGGGTGCATGTTTTAGATTCAGAATGCATGTTTTAGGTTGATGGGGCTTTTGTGGCTGTTTGTGCGGTTTTACACACTTGTTAAAGACGATTTGTCTTCCATCATTGTTACTTGCAATCTTTTACCTGAATTATAAAATCACAAGTTGATAGCGTGTCAAAAAATTAGCGGTTAAATTGCCTTCAGCTCTCCAGTTTCCACCAGGTACCCATAATAAATCACCGGATTATTAAAAGTACAATGAATCTGTCAACCATAACACACCCAGCAGCACTTGCTCCATCTCTCAATTTAAATTCAGAATTAAGAGGAGTGTTTTTAAAGTACGTGATTATCAGCTGGAACTGGAGCCAGATGGATAATGCAGTGACAGATAATACTCTACTCATCACAGCAATAATGCCAGAAGCAAATGAAGCACAACATCACAATAAACATAAAAAAGAAAAGATGAAGACCGATGAATGGTTAAAAGCTGCAAAACGATTGTGATTGTAAGTGAAAAGCACACCTGTGGTCAAGAACAAGGGGAACAACAACAACAAGAGAACCACAGTGTCATCCTCCTGTGAAGAGCTTGCCCTAAAACTTGTAAGTTAAGCCATAGCCCCATGGGTCAGTTAAGTGCCTGTAGTCTCAAATGGGAAGCCTACTTTACTTTTCCATGCAGCTAAGGTTTAGTGTGATGTGTACATAGGCACAAGTTACTCAGATACGTGACGAGATACTCTAAAATAAAGAGTATGGTTGTAAGGAATATTAAGAAATGTATGCCCAAAAATGAGTAAAAAAATTTTCATTTTTACGACATTTTTTATATTTCTTATTAATCCCTCCATTATATGCATATTTTCTGTTAATGGTGGGGAATGTTTGAAAATCAAGTGTTCAATGAATATATGGGAATCTCTAGGGCCAACTTGCCCCCAGTTCGGGCTCTCCCACAAAGCTATCACCATTGGTGTCTCCACAGCAGGCCACCTTATTTCTGGCCTGACTCCTGGTGCCTTGTGCAAACTGTTGTTTAAAGTAACTTTTATGGCCTAAGGAGATGGAGAAAGATTTTCTTTCATAGTTTTATGTGTTAGGTAGCATTATGTACTACATATTAAGAAATAAAAAACAAAGGTTTCATGAATCCTTTAAGCATTGGAATCAGACAAAGGCTGTATGTGGTATGAATCATTTATGATTTAGTACTTGTCAGTGCAAATTTTTGAGCATGTGTGTATATTATTTGAGCATGTGTGGATATTATTTGAGCATGTGTGGATATTATTTGAGCATGTGTGTATGTTATTTAAGAAGATATATCAACGGCCGATTCCACAAAGCCATTTCTGAATTAAGTCAATATTTAAAACGTCTTCACAATGCTTTATAGTTTTGGGCACGGAAAGTTGAAATCGGGAATATTTGTCTTAAGATTATATTGATGAGGTGGACAATATTTTGATGTTTAAGCCAAAAATAAGGCCTAAGATCGTATTTCAAATATTTACGTACATCAAAAACGTAAAATGTAAGAAAAAGAATTATTTCGTGATCCTGGTTTTTATATACTGTTAGACCTGTATTGATTGGACAGGGTAAATCTGAGGTGTCCAGAGAGGTATAAACAGACTGCAAGCCTTTGTACCTGACAGATTATCTCATCCATCACACTTAGGTGTAATGGAGATGTCCAGTGAACTAGGCTTTACCTAAAAATCATCATCATGCTTTCAATTCATCTTCATTTTTTCTTGATGAGCAATTTGATGTAAAACAAATGTTTTTTTGTGTCTGTCGTGTTGATTACCAGCTGACACTTCCAATACCTGTGAGGACTGGAGGCAGCAGTTACCTGGCCTCACCTGAGGAGGATTAGCTCCTCTGTGTGGGTACGGCTTGTGGCCTGTCACACCTGGAGATGAGAGTACACATGGTTACTGACAGCTTAATGACTTTCTTCTCCTTACCTTTGAAAGCTTGCTACAGGCTCAGGCTATTCCCTCTAATTGTTTTGATTTTATGTCGCACACTAAGGTAATGACCTAGGCTGTCTGCCTATTTTCTGCTCTGAGATCAGATTTGTGATGTCATGATGATTTCATGCCCTTGTTTTTAGTGGCATCTAGAAATTGTAGTTTCATCTAGAAAATCTGAACGTTTCAGGATTTCACACTTGGATTTCACACCATACCAGTGCTACTCTTGGTTTAAATCTTACCAGTGCGGTTGCAGTGAGTTCAAGTCCAGCTTGTACTGGCTTCCTCTCGGTCATATGTGGGAAGGTCTGCCAGTAACCTGCGAATGGTCGTGGGTTTCTCTCAGGCTCTGCCTGGTTTCCTCCCTGCCCACTATAATGCTGTCTGCCGTCGTATAAGTGAAATATTCTTGAGTACGGCTTAAAACATCAAGCAAAAAAATATATAAATACAACTTTCAAAAAAGATTATGATTATGATTATTATTATTATTATTATTATTATTATCATCAGTATTAAGACCCTAAATAAATCATTGCCAAATCATAAGGTTTTAATATAACTGTGATTGACGATTAGAATGATTACATGTGAAGTACATCTAGTCATAAAGTGTTCTATTTTGTGTGGGGAATTTGTGATGGAAAGGTTTCAGTGTTAACACGTACAGTTATATTGTAGTTTAAATGGTAGCATTAGCCCTTTCTAGATCACTGCCACAAGATGTTCTTACACTTTCCAACATTACTGCTCACATTATAACGCAAAAAATTGAGTCATATACTAGCTTCTTTTGTTTGTGTACATTTAAAGATGATTGCTCTTTTGCTAGAATTACTAGAGCTAAAGTTCCTCTAATTTTTCAAACTTTTCGCATATGAAAAAACCAGTTCCAGTGCGATGTATGCACCTTTTTAATTTGAATTAGGGGACAAAACATCATTGGTTCAGTTGGTCACGGAGGGGTTCACAAAAAGTATAATTTTATCAGTCAAAACAGAATTAAGCCTTCAGGATATTTTTGAATAAACACCATGTATCTAATTTTGAGTATAGCCAGGAAACACTTGGTGTCCTTGACACTGACAAAGTTCATCTTATCACATCTCAGCTCAATAACCAAAGTTCTCATCATTACAGTAGGTCAACTCAAATTTTGTCCATGACAGAGCTGCTCATATTCTACTAGAAAAATGTAAGTTTCAGCACCAGAAGTAAATGCTTTATGGCATTTATTTGCCTTTAAAAAAGTACCTTTCAGAGCCCAACTCATCTCATCATAACCATTATAACTACTAAGGGGGCCTTTTATGTCAGGCATTTGATACCGAGCTGTTGCTGGAAACAGGGATATTATTAGAAGTGGCCTTAGCTGTGCATCACTGCCGGGTATTTGAGGCCAACCTGTTCCTGGAAACATTGATATTATTACAAGTGGCCTCATATGTGCATCACTGCTGGGTATTTGAGACCATGCTGTCCCTAGAAACAAATATATTATTGCATGTGGTCTTATCTGTCCATCACTGCCAGGCATTTGAGACCAAGCTGTCACTGGAAACAGGGATGTTATTTCAAGTGGCCTCATCTGTGCATCACTGCTGGGTATTTGAGGCCATGCAGTCCCTGGAAACAGGGATATTATTATGTGTGGCCTTATCTATGCATCAGTGCTGGGCATTTGAGGCCACACTGTACCTGGAAACAGAGACGTTATTACACGTGGCCTTAACTGTGCATCAGTACCAGAGCTGAATCATGTCCGGCCCCGAATTTTTATCTTCCACTTCACACTTTGATGTTCACAGCCAGCTCAGGGAGATTGTGATGGAGGGGAATCAAGTCCCGGCCTTACCCTGGAGCATCCTCAAGCTGAGGCGGCTTCGTGCAGTCAACGTCCGTAACAATTTCATGCACCCGCTGTTTTGGAAGGATTACACGAAGGACTTCCCCCAGGTGAGGCGGAGGTTGCCATGCCGACTACGTCCTTACCTGCCTGTTTGCTGTGGTTTTCATATTCCTCTGCTAACTGATGCTATTATCAACCTAAGGGCATTCAGATCTCAGCAACATTTTATTTTTGATCTCAGTTAATGCTCACCTGGTCTTTTATATGTGTCTGTGTGGTTTTGGTTTTTTTTGTCTTATGTCATATGTAAAGTGCTGTTTTTGTATAATATATTTGTTTAATTTTTTTTCTTTCGACATGTAAAGTTCTATGTTTTATATAATATATGTGTTTATTTTTTTATCTCTTTTTTTTTCTTTGTCTTTGGATCTATATTTGCAACAAATTATTTGATATTTTATGGATATAAATTCAGTGTACACAGGGTTTAATATCAGCCTTTACAGCCTTCGTTAACTAATAATTTTACACTGGGTGATAATAAAATTTTGTACAAAATTTGCCCATCTTATTTACTTATTATCTATAAATATGTTGTCCTACTATATCAAGTGACCTATCAATGCACAATTTGTTGACATTAATTTACTGACCTTCTGTGTTACCCATGTTCCAGAGGCAAAAATGGCATCTCTTTCCTTCCAGAAGTTCACAAACATTCAGCTCTTTCATCCTCTGTACTCTGAAAAACCTTTTGGGAAACTTTTTTCAGATGCCCATTTACAGTAAATGTGATCCAGCAATAGTTGCCTACATCTTTGACAGGTTCTCCAGCCATAAGTCAGAAGGTTTGTCAGCAAGCTGCGGATGGTCATGGGTTTCCCACGGGCTCTGCCCGGTTTCCTACCCCCATATTGCTGGCCGCCGGAATATAAGTAAAATATTCTTCAGTATGGCGTTAAACACCAATCAAATAAATAAATAAATCTTTGACAGGTCACATGATACAATAAGACCAAGAAGACTGTTTTACCTTTAGCGATGCAAAGGTTTGATCTCGGAACTTCCCTGCTGTCTTTCATGATTTATTGTGTGGTTTACATGTATGTGTCGTATGATTAAAACTGTCTTGTGGAGTTCTGATAACCTTGTGATTTAATTTCTAACAATGTGGTATGGTTTATATGGGACTGTCTTGTGTGGTTCAGATAATCTTGTGAGTTTCTGACTGTGTTGTGTGGTTTATATGGGACTGTCTTGTGTGGTTCAGGTAACCTTGTGAGTTTCTGACCATGTTATGTGGTTTATGTGGGACTGTATTGTGTGGTTCAGATAATCTTGTGAGTTTCTGACTGTGTTGTGTGGTTTATATGGGACTGTATTGTGTGGTTCAGGTAACCTTGTGAGTTTCTGACCATGTTATGTGGTTTATATGGGACTGTATTGTGTGGTTCAGATAATCTTGTGAGTTTCTGACTGTGTTGTGTGGTTTATATGGGACTGTATTGTGTGGTTCAGGTAACCTTGTGAGTTTCTGACCATGTTATGTGGTTTATGTGGGACTGTATTGTGTGGTTCAGATAGCCTTGTGTGTTTCTGACTGTGTTGTGTGGTTTATATTGGACTGTATTGTGTGGTTCAGATAGCCTTGTGAGTTTCTGACCATGTTATGTGGTTTATGTGGGACTGTATTGTGTGGTTCAGATAACCTTGTGAGTTTCTGACCATGTTATGTGGTTTATGTGGGACTGTATTGTGTGGTTCAGATAATCTTGTGAGTTTCTGACCATGTTATGTGGTTTATGTGGGACTGTATTGTGTGATTCAGATAGCCTTGTGTGTTTCTGACTGTGTTGTGTGGTTTATATTGGATTGTCTTGTGTGGTTCAGGTAACCTTGTGAGTTTCTGACTGTGTTGTGTGGTTTATATTGGACTGTCTTTTGTGGTTCAGATAGCCTTGTGAGGTTCTGACTGTGTTGTGTGGTTTATATTGGACTGTCTTGTGTGGTTCAGATAGCCTTGTGTGTTTCTGACCATGTTATATGGTTTACATGGGACTGTCTTTTGTGGTTCAGATAGCCTTGTGTGTTTCTGACGGTGTTGTTGTGTGCTTTCTGACTGTGTTGTGTGGTTTATATTGGACTTTCTTGTGTGATTCAGATAGCCTTGTGAGTTTCTGACCGTGTTGTCTTGTTTATATGAGACTGTATTGTGTGGTTCAGCCTTGTGAGTTTCTGACGGTGCAGTGTGGTTTACCTGTGGAGTTACAACTATGGTTACAACTGCCCTGTGTTCTTTGTTTCAGCGCTTGGTAGACTTGGCAGCCCTGGCTGTCCATAAGCATGACCTTCACAAAAACACTGACCATTGTCCAGATAGGGTCAAGGCTATTCTTTCCAGGTAAGTCACAGTGTGGTAGTCAGTTTTCAGTCCTGGCTGTCCATAAACATGACCTTCACAAAACACTGACCATTGTCCAAATAGGGTCAAGACTATTCTCTCCAGGTAAGTCACAGTGTGGTTGTCACTTTTCAGTCCTGGCTGTCCATGAGCATGACCTTCGCAAAAACACTGACCATTGTCCAGATAGTGTCAAGGCTATTCTTTCCAGTTAACTCACAGTGTGGTAGTCAGTTTTCAGTCCTGGCTGTCCATGCGCATGACCTTCACAAAAACACTGACCATTGTCCAGATAGTGTCAAGGCTATTCTCTCCAGGTAAGTCACAGTGTAGTAGTCAGTTTTTAGTCCTGGCTGTCCATAAGCATGACCACAAAAACAAAATTACTCCAAGGAAGACAAAAAAGTACACTAGACTGTGACATGGTCATGTGTTTAACTGTGGAACATCTGTGGCTTCAGTGCGAAAAGGTGCTCACTACAAACGCGTACTTCAGTACCCAGCGCCCAGTGATACTCACTACAAACTCATACTTCAGTACCCAGCGCCCAGTGATATTCACTACAAACTCATACTTTAGTACTCAGCGCCCAATGATACTCACTACAAACTCATACTTTAGTACTCAGTGCTCAATGATACTCACTACAAACTCAACTTCAGTATTCAGTGCCCAATGATACTCACTACAAACTCAACTTCAGTATTCAGTGCCCAATGATACTCACTACAAACTCAACTTCAGTACTCAGCACCCAATGATACTCACTACAAACTCATACTTTAGTGCTCAGCGCCCAGTGATACTCACTACAAACTTATACTTTAGCGCTCAGCACCCAGTGATACTCACTACAAACTCATACCTTGGTACCCAGCGCCCAATGATACTCACTACAAACTCATACTTTAGTACTCAGTGCTCAGTGGTACTCACTACAAACTCGTACTTCAATACCTAGCGCCCAGTGATACTCACTACAAACTCATACTTCAGTACTCAGCACCCAATGATACTCACTACAAACTCAACTTCAGTACTCAGCGCCCAATGATACTCACTACAAACTCATACTTTAGTACTCAGTGCTCAATGATACTCACTACAAACTCAACTTCAGTATTCAGTGCCCAATGATACTCACTACAAACTCAACTTCAGTACTCAGCACCCAATGATACTCACTACAAACTCATACTTTAGTGCTCAGCGCCCAGTGATACTCACTACAAACTCATACTTTAGTGCTCAGCGCCCAATGATACCCACTACAAACTCATACTTTAGTACACAGTGCTCAATGATACTCACTACAAACTCATACTTTAGTACTGAGTGACAGACCTCTAGCATGCATATACATTAACTGCAGTGCTTAATGTCTCACTGCAGTGCATTGACGCCAGCATTATGGTGGCCTACTGGATAGTGCAGCACTATGACTGGGAACCTCTCACCAATGCGGTCCCTGTGAGTTCATGTCCAGCTCATGTTGGCTTCTTCTCCGACGTTAGGAGATCTGTCAGCACCTGCAGATGATCATGGGTTTCCTGTGGGCTCTGCGTGGTTTCCCTCCACCATAATGCTGTTCGTCGTCACATAAGTGAAATTTTCTTGAGTACGGCATAAAACACCAATCATGTCAATAAAAAATGTACTGCCGCAATGAAACAGTTTTTGTGTGTGCAAATTACTGATGTGACGGTGTTGCACTGTGCAACACAATGAACTAATGTACTCTTCCTTATGTCCCTCATATATCTCTTTTTCAGACCTGGTATATGTGACTGCTGCAGTGGGGCTTTGTTTGGCCCTGGAATGAGGATAATTCGACCTCTGAATCAATTCTGCGGCATAAAACTCTTACCATTCATGTTTATGGCGTGCACACCGCAGTGTAAAGCAGAGTTCAAGAATCTAACTAGCACACTGACAGAAATGCTCTATGGAGTGGATGCAAAGAAGGCTGAGAGCTAACAGCACCTTAAAGCAATATTGCTACTGGTTTATTTGGTATTTTGCAAGTTTATTCATTGTCGGTGCCTTATCTTCAGACCTTACCTGAGCTTACCTTCCAGAAAATCTGATGGCCATAAGTGCATTTGAAGCGATGAAAACCAGACTGTGATAAAAATGAAATCGTGTTTTTCATTAGCATATTTTAATTCATTTCTTTATCTGTTTTCACATGTGGAGATTATGTTATAAACTACAGTATGTAACACAAACTATTGAGATCTCTGTTCTTTCGAACTCCATTGTACCCATTAAGGTACATATTTTTAAGTCATCAAATTTGCTGAAAACCAGTAAATGTTGTTTCTTCTCTTGTGTAAAGCACAGTATATTTATTTATTTGATTGGTGTTTTACGCCGAACTCAAGAATATTTCACTTATACGACGGCAGCCAGCATTATGGTGGGAGGAACGACACATTGTAAGAGCATGTAGTGAACAAAAAAAAAAATCCTAGAGCATTTTCTGGCTAGAACTTGTAACCAAAACAGTCAGAGCTGAATTTGAGCATTTGATCTCTGCAGTATGGCCTACTGGGTGATAAGAACTCTGTATTTATTTATTTATTTGATTGCTGTTTTATGCCGTACTCAAGAATATTTCATTTGTACGATGGCGGTCAGCATTACGGTGGGAGAAATCCGGGCTGGGGAAACCCACCGTCATGCACAGGTTGCTGACAGACCTTCCCTATTACGGCCGGAGAGGAAGCCAGCATGAGCTGGACTCATAGCTACCGCATTGGTGGAAGGCTCCTGGATCATTGCTTCGCCCTGGTGTGCTAACCCCCTCTGTATGGAATCTAGATCTGAACACGTAATCTTATTGGCTAGTGAACCCAGCTAAAGCAGTTGATACTTCTGCTCATTGGAGCCTCTTTGAAAGATGGATCTCCAACCAATCATTTGTCAGCTCAGCCTACACGTATGAAACATTTGCAGAAATTTTTATCCAACGAAGTAATCGATCAAGGCTGCTTGTTTTCTATAAATCTAGAAATACGGCTACGAAAATTTTTTGCACTTTTCTTGCAGTATGAGATATGGTCTCCATATTAGTTCGGAAGTATGTGTTCAGTGATTAAACCAGGGATTACTGGCTATGAAGAAAATAATGGAATGCTAGAAATAGGGCGGTTGTTCTCAAACGTTGTATCGAGGAATTTGTGGTCAGAGGTAATGGCAAAAAAACATGTTCTGTACACCCTCAGTTATCTCGATGATCCGTCTGGTTTCCTCCAGTCAATGCCCAGTTTCCTCTAAGCAATGTCCGATTTCCTCCAATCAATGCCCTATTTCCTCCACACGACGTACGACCAGCAACTTATGGGCGAAATATTATTGAATGCTACTTAAAGGTTTACAAAAAAAATGTACAAGTGACTACTCTTTTGCTCTAAAATGATGGTGACTAGTAATCCATGAGTAACGCTGAAATCACAGAGTCTGATGTTGGAAGTTTTTTATCTTTACGATTTTATCAAAACGACGTCTTCATCTATAAATATAAAATAATATCAAGAATGTATATTTGTGCCAATACTGAATGCTTGAAAAAAAAAACAACTGGCAACGTCAATGCCTGCATATTGCTACTTGAAATAGTGTCCCATTTACTAAAGTACGTGACGGTTTCCTGGATGGTAATAACCTAGAACCATTCACATTTTTTACACTACCTCATTAAGTCTCAACACGAAGGAGCCAATTCTCTTCAAAGGGATATAAATCAGAAAGACAAAGTCTCAGCAGAAATAAACACAAACATTTATTGTCATTAACGTTATGAATATTTCCCGAATAGGGTATAAAGCTAGGAGACCTTTCAATGTCATTTGTACCGCCAGGTGAAGTATTGTCGTTTAAACACGTTCAGTTTCTGTCGCAGTGTATAGCGCAAGATTAAGGGTTCCCTGACAAACCTTTCTCCGGTCAGTGAATTGCTACCTTCTGCGACTTCCCAATTATCTTTGCCATCGACTTCCAACACTCCTTCAAAACTGCCACGACTAGTGTCCACTGAAAGAAAAAAAATCAAAAATCGGTTGAAAAGATGTTGCTTATTGTGGACTGCTAATTATTAACTGTGACTCATACCAGCAATGGCAAAATACAAAATACAATAACTCCAGGGACGGCCAGTTCAAAAGTGTATCAGAAGTGAAAGCCGGCCTAAATAGGAATATCAGCCTTGCTCTATTACAATTTCTAGTTAATGAGACTTTGGTGCCAACTAGTTAATACGGGACTCAACTGACAACACATGTTTGAACAAGAGAGGTGCGTTCTCTTGGCAGTACTGTCACTTTTCTTTCGTTGTTTTTTCTTCTGTGACGTTACAGTGTGTGTGTACTTCATATTTGTTTTTCCTGGCCACTGTCGTATAAGCGAAATCTTCTTGAGTACGGCGTACAACACCAATCAAACAAGTAAGTAAGTAAATAAATAAGTGGATACTTGGTGATTCTGGACACGGATACATGATGGGCGAACCATCCAATAACGGCGCCTGATTTCAGTTAAGCTACATCTCGCACTACCTTTCAAGGTAGAGTTAGCCACCACCGCTTACATGTGAGGCTAATATTCGACGTGACCCCCACTTGACTTAAGTCCGATTTACATTGCGTCGTTTTTGAATTTTGGCTGCCATAAAAACCGCAATATTGTGCTGGTCTATTAGCTTATTAGTGAAAGAGCTACAGTACTGTATCCGTTAGTTGGGCTATTCATCATTCTCTCATTTGCGATACGTTCTAAAATCGGAATATATCAACTCCCTGCTTTGAGATAACATCTGCAATATACGTATGCCATGATTTTGACAACAGCTAGGTTGAAGAGAGACAAAAACATGATGTCAGCTTCAGCAGAGACCTCGAATTATTTACTTTATTGATTTATTTATTTGATTGGTGTTTTAAGAACACTCAAGAATATTTCACTTATATGACGGCTGACAGCATTATGGCAGGAGGAAAGCGGACAAAGCCCGGGGGAAACCCACGACCATCCGCAGGATGCTTTCAGACCTTCTCACGTTTACGACCAGAGAGGAAGCCAGCGCGAGCTGGACCTGAACTCACAACGATCGCTGGACCTGAACTCACAGCGATCGCATTGTTCAGAGTTCGTGGGTCGTTGCGCCGCGCTGGTAAGCTATTACACTATTAGCCCCTGGTGATGGCCCCAAAACTGTTGAAATGTTGCAGGAAAATGAATTTACTGGATTTACTAGATTCTCATTATACATCATATAGGGACACGGGGTGTTCACGTAATGACACCTAGTTCTGTTTACAACCATTGTAATTGGTGGAAATCGTTACGCCGATCGCGCCCGTCTGTCCATGAAACTCGTCTTGATCACGCCAAATCTCGTAGGTACACTCGTGATCTCCAATGACGGGCTATACAGTCTTTTGAAACAGCGAGCGTTGCACGTGACTACGTGTATATACGTAAAATGACATCACTTGCGAGACAATATTGATTTTTTCAGTGACGTTAAGAAAAGATAGTAGAGATTTTCATCATGGAAACCGAATCAAATTTCAATCTTCAATGTCAATACATCTACTCATATTCCAATAAGGATGTTCGACGTCAATAATCGCAAGGCGAGTTCGCAAAATGCCGTATAATACAAACCATCAAAGATCGAAAACAGGACGGAATCATGCAAAGTGAAGCAGTCAACAGTTTTCCGTGATGCTGGAAAGACTGAGTGAAATCAGTATTTAAGTCTTGTACCATGCTAGGATATAAGTTGTTGATAATAAAAAATGTATCTCAGCTGTGATTTGATTGCAACTGCTCATATATCCAACGTGGCGATCTAATTCAACACAATGGATATGTAGCCCCTTAAAGATTCTTCCTGGCTGCCCCATTATCTGAACACGCACGTCAAACGCAATACGAAAGTAATTACGTTCTACAAGGTAATGAACTGAAAATAATGCCCCAAATTGGTATTAATATTGAATTACACCATAGTTATAACACCGAAACTTGGATTCACTTAAACAACCGGGTGATATTGCTTCTGTGTCTGAAAATTCGAAAATTTGGAAACAATGCAAAATCGAACAAGTTTCCCAATTGGGGTAATTTCTATGCTCCGCATGGTAAAAGAGCCGTTTAGAGGAATAGGATTGATGGATTCCCATTTATGTGCCCCGCTTTATCTTGAAATATGCGGAATATTGGCTCAGATTATTATTCTACAATCAGTAAAGAAATGATATAAAGCACATGCGCTAATATGTTATTGTCTCTGGATTCAAATGCACACGTGGATTACTCATATAAAACTACTATTATTTCGTTTATGAAATGTGTAGGCCAGTGCTTGGGTTAAACAGCGGGTTTCCAATACACAAGCAGGCTACATATATACCTGATATATACCGCAACCCTTCTAATTTTGGGGACTTCTGGTCCCCTTTCTTTTAGCCACAATAACGTAATTGTAACAAGAATACACAGTTTCTCTTTTCTTACATAGATAGTCCATCTAATGAACAACACGCACAAGATTAGTATTTTTCCCTGTCTGTACCAGTCATATCTGTGCTAAAAATCTCTCCTAAAAATGAGAATATCAGAGTAAGTGAGACTGGTGGCCATATACCGTCATACTTAGACAGGTCCATCGAATAGCTATCGCAGATATGATCAGGCTGTAACCATACAGTCAGTCTCCATTGTGTAGAACTTAATCTTCGGGATTCCAATTTGGTTGAACTCAGACGAGAACATAAGTTTTGGCTAATAACGCTAGGCCTGTAGAAATCGATGTTGAATTGGTAGATTAAGAAATGCGCTTCTAGTTATCAGGTACCGCTGTATTTGTTCTAGTAATGAGGTGTAGAAGGCCAATACCATTTATCGCTGATTGCTCCTAAAACAGGATTTGGGAATGTCTTGTATACACGTACCTTTACGTAAAGGGTACACGATTTACGCAATTTCAGTTTCTTTTATATCAGTCACAGATGTTCTTATATTTCTTTGAAGTATTGATTGCTTTCATTCATACTGCATTCAGGAAACCAGAGAGTTTTGGAACCAATGGTGGGTTCAGTGTTATTTAATTTTAGTCATTGGTTTGGGGTTCCAGTGATAAATGCAAATGTGGATATGTATGCTTGGGGTTCAACGTCGTACTTTTCAGTCATGTGATGACGAGAAGTCATTAGGTATGCCTATATATAAATATTGTGCCGCCAAAGTGCTGCTGCCACTGAACCATCATGCCAAAGACACCAGACGTGACACCCCACCCATTCACATTATACTAACACCGGGCCAACCAGTCATGTTTCTTTGCTCTAGCCTCTCACTAATGAGCGCCAGTCGAGGCACCAGCAAATACCCTTTTTAAAGTCTTTGGTATGACCCGAACTGGGTTTGATCCCCAGGCCTCCCAACTTGTGGAATAATGTAAATCTATAGATTGTTTAAAACTGTGATCATAAATAACATAAGAACTGTCAGTCTCTATGTACAACTCCCAAACATATGGGATGAATTGAAAACGATTCTTTTTTCATCCCTTAAAGAGAAATGCTGGGTTCTTACCCCAGCGTAACGTTAAAATAATGGAAAAGTGATATAGCTTATTCCCATTAAGACCTAATAGATAGTGAAGGTACATATGACAATGTCTGAAGTGAATGTCGCTCCTAGAAGGCAAACTTCCGCCACAGCTAAATGTAAAAATTCTCGTACTACAGACAAAAGGCAACATTCTGCATCTCTCTTCTATTTATCAATAAATAGTTAAGAATTGTTTTAAAAAAAAGGGTACATAGAATTTGGATAACCAGCAAAATTTAATGGGTTGATTCAAATACCTGCAAAACTGCTGTGATGAAGAAAATATCACAATGTCCTATTTAGGAACATAGGCTATAGCAAAGGTGATCCCCAAGGGTCGATTTTACGTGATGAAGGAAATATCACAATGTCCTCGTAGGGAACCTGGGATATAACATGGATGATATCCAAGGACTGATGTTACGTAATAAGGGAAATATCACAATGTCCTCGAAGAGAACCTGGGATATAATATGGATGCTACCCAAGGACTGATGTTACGTAATAAGGGAAATATCACAGTGCCCTCGTAGGGAACCTGGGATATAACATGGATGATATCCAAGGACTGATGTTACGTAATAAGGGAAATATCACAGTGCCCTCGTAGGGAACCTGGGATATAACATGGATGTAATCCAAGGACTGATGTTACGTAATAAAGGAAATATCACAATTTCCTCGAAGGGAACCTGGGATATAACATGGATGCTACCCAACCACTGATGTTACGTAATAAAGGAAATATCACAATGTCCTCGAAGGGAACCTGGGATATAATATGGATGCTACCCAAGGACTGATGTTACGTAATAAGGGAAATATCACAGTGCCCTCGAAGGGAACCTGGGATATAATATGGATGCTACCCAAGGACTGATGTTACGTAATAAGGGAAATATCACAGTGCCCTCGAAGGGAACCTGGGATATAATATGGATGATATCCAAGGACTGATGTTACGTAATAAGGGAAATATCACAATTTCCTCATAAGGAACCTAAGATATAACATGGATGATACCCAAGGACTGATGTTACGTAATAAGGGAAATATCACAGTGCCCTCGTAGGGAACCTGGGATATAATATGGATGATATCCAAGGACTGATGTTACGTAATAAAGGAAATATCACAATTTCCTCGTAGGGAACCTGGGATATAACATGGATGATATCCAAGGACTGATGTTACGTAATAAGGGAAATATCACAATGTCCTCGTAGGGAACCTGGGATTTAATATGGATAATACCCAAGGAATGATGTTACGTAATAAAGGAAATATCACAATTTCCTCGTAGGGAACCTGGGATATAACATGGATGATATCCAAGGACTGATGTTACGTAATAAGGGAAATATCACAGTGTCCTCGAAGGGAACCTGGGATATAACATGGATGTAATCCAAGGACTGATGTTACGTAATAAAGGAAATATCACAATGTCCAAGTTAGGAAACTTGGGATATAACATGGATGATACCCAAGGACTGATGTTACGTGATGAAGGAAATATCACAATGTCCAAGTTAGAAAACTTGGGATTTAACATGGATGATACCTAAGGACTGATGTTACGTGATGAAGAAAATATCACACTGTTTAAGCTAGGAACTGGGGATGTAGCATGGGTGATACTCAAGGACTGATGTTACGTGATGAAGGAAATATCACAATGTCCAAGTTAGGAAACTTGGGATATAACATGGAAGATACTTGTCCTTGGACTGATGTTACGTAATCAAGGAAATATCACAGTGTCCTCATAGGGAACCTGGGATGTAGCATGGGTGATATCCAAGGACTGATGTTACGTGATGAAGGAAATATCACTACGTCCTATTCAGGAATCAAGGATATAGCACAGATGATCTCCTAGGATATAGGCGGTGGGGATGGCGACAACAGGACTAATGATGGATAGTGATGATAATGGCAGGTCAAGAAAGGGCTCGATAGATAATTTAGATTGGCAACGCAATATTGCCGCACTGTATTACATAGAGGTAAATAATTAACGCGCTCTGAGAGAATCGATCCGTCACTTTCACTGTCCGTGGGGCCTTGGTGACAATAAGCGGTGGACGACGTGTGGCCGTGTATGAAGTCTAACGTTCGCTGAAGACAACTAGTCTGCCATGTGTATGGTGTGCATATCCGTCCGGCACATGTTGGGAAGCGCTTCAGTAACTTGCCACAGGTAGGTGGTTTACTCCGAGTTTCTTCTACCCCTAAAACTGACCGCCGTCTTTTAAGTTAAAAGAAATCTTATTTATTTATTTCATTGGTGTTTTACGCCGTACTCAAGAATATTTCACTTATACGACGGCGGCCAGCATTATGGTCGGTGGAAACCGGGCAGAGTCCGGGGGAAACCCACGACCATCTGCAGGTTGCTGGAAGACCTTCCCATGTACGGGTGGAGAGGAAGCCAGCATGAGCTGGGCTTGAACTCACAGCGACCGCATTGGTGAGAGACTCCTGGGCCATTACGCTGTGCTAGCGCGCTAACCAACTGAGCAACGGAGAAAGGAAATCTTAAATATCGCGTTAAACATCTATCAAATAATAAATTAGAGAATAATGCATCAACGAACCACAATTTTAGTGATAGGTTTGGATGTACGATCACTCTCTGGTCGGGCTTCACTGGTGTCAGAATTAATTACAGGATACAGAACAGCACATATAGTGGTCATTTTACATGTAGGCCTACAGTTCGTTTCTGGTTGTCATATGAAACTTGATTATGCTTTTAGTTTTTAAATTCAATCATAGATATATGTATCTGGTCTATTAATAATAGCCAAACTACAACATTTCAAGTCGACAAAGTAGGCGCTTCCGTGGCTCAGTTGGTTAGCGCGCTAGCGCAGCGTAATGGCCCAGGAGTCTCTCACCAACGCGGTCACTGTGAGTGCAAGTCCAGCTCATGCTGGCTTCCTCTCCGCCCGAACGTGGGAAGGTCTTCCAGCAACCTGCAGATGGTCGTGGGTTTCCCCCGGGCTCTGCCCGATTTCCACCGACCATAATGCTGGCCGCCGTCGTATAAGTGAAATATTCTTGAGTATGGCGTGAAACACCAATCTAGTCGAATGATGTCAACTTTTACTTCCACTTGAACGATTTAAAGTTGTTCAAGTTGCGTACAACAGAATAATGTCACGAAAATTGTTATTTACTATAAAACGTGATAAGCGGTACCAACAATTCATGGCTGATCTCGGACTTCATTGTATGTCAGACGGTCACGTGGTTTATGCCACTTTCAGTTAACTGGACATGATCACACAGAACGCAAATTTAGTAAAAGCAATGCTTTATGGATATCAGCATAAGATTATCATAAGGAAATATGATTATACTTGACACTGCTGATCAAATGCTGTGTCGTGATCACATTTAGCCTACAATCAAATTAAAACAATGCAAAGGGACCAGGCCTCGGGGATGCTTAGTCCACCAGCAGGATTCTGGCGTATGCAGGAATACACTATAATTAAAGACAGCATAGAGAGTAAAATACAAAGTGAGTTTACTACTTTCTGATAAAATCAAAAACTTACACAAGGCTGGGTAAAGTTGAGAGTGCGGTTCTGTCTTGAAGCATTTTCTTATCGGAGTTAAACCTAAATATTATTCTAATGCAAATCTCTGATTAAATTTCAAATAACCATATTAACTAAACTGATCTTTACTACAGCAACTCGGTGGAAAATTTTGCTCTAAGCTACAAGAACTTACAGTTAGTATTTGTAAAATTATGATCCTTAACAACTGACTTTCGTTTGTAAAAGAAGAAAATGGAGTGCTATGGTTTGGAGAATGGACAGTGGAAATGCCTCTCCCAAGAAACAGAAATTGATAAAGTAATTAAAATCTGAGTTAAAAGCCATCAACAAATTAAACAGATGCAGAAAGGTAAGTTTAATGACTAAATAATCTCCAGCGTAAATCAAAGTAAAAGAGAAATCAGTAAGCTGGAAAAATATTCCCCTAACTCAAGAACGGCATATTGAAACATTATTCATTATAACTAACCATATTAGGGACTACTTTCTTGATGCTTCATGCGCATTATTAAAAACCTTATAGTCTTGCATGGGCAACATTTCATGTCTTCAGATTATAACAGAAAACTTCCAGAGTTGGGACAAGTATCGGATGGATAAGGCTTTACGGCAGCAAAGCGTGTTTAGGGAGAGACAGAAACTCAGCCATAAGCTAATACAGTATCGTGCTATATTACAACAGGACGGCCTTACAGGAAGCTATCCTAAACGTAAGTTGAAAGTTATATGCCTTCAGTATTGAAACCTCAACGTCCGTGATCAGTCCAGCTCAATGATTGACAGGTGTGTGAAGAAGTTACGCTTATGAATTATCTTGGGGAAAGCGTTTCTGTCTTGACACCTAGGCCGTTCTTAATAAATATGGTAGAAAAAGATCTTAAAGCTGATGGGTAAATACAAATAACCCATGGTATTTGCCATGTGGTGAGGTAGGTTTTTCCCATTTTCATATTCACTCTGTTTGCAAAAATGCAGGTTAAACCTGTATCTGTAAAGTTGGTGGCTGGATATCTACTATTTTAAAAACAGCATAATATTTGAAAGGCCTCTGCTACGTGACTTAGTCCTATAATGTGTTATAAGCTGGACTACAAGGTCTTGATGGACGGAAGCTGTCTGCAATCTATCTGGTTATCTGCAAGATAACCGTTATTTTTGTTTACTCTTATATGAAGTAGTGACAGTGAATAAATGTATCAATATTAAATTTAGAATGTGTTTGACGAAACTGGCATATTAAACAAGTATGGCCTTATCTGAGTTTTCCTGGATAGAGAAAGTTTGAATTCGAAATTCGAATGCGTTTTCACCTTATGGCAACATAAAATATTTTATATCTTCTGGGTACTGTTTCTCAAAGAGGTCGTAACGTTACGCCGGCCTAATCACCGTGACGTCGCATACTGACTCCATACGCCACTTTGGTATTTGCGACCGACGTAACGTTACGTTTTGAGTAAGAGCTCTTTGAGAAAGAGCCATCTGTAGTCTAATTAGATTTCAAGACGTTTTTTCTGATATCATTACAACGGTTAATATTACTTCTCCTTTACACGCGGACAGCTTTATTGCAAGCATATATGGTTTTGTAATTGATAATTGGTGTTAGGGGAGTTTCAAGACCGATCTGGAACGCCCTCTTTTGCGTATGTTTAAACTGGAAAGTTATATCTTCCAGTTACATGTACATCTACCTACAGCTATTGGAGAATGTTTGCAGTATTCCATGTTTCTTTTTCTTCCAGAGGTGAAAAAGAACAAAACGGTACTTGTGCAGACTGCAGTGGCAATAATGAACACCTGGTAAATCTTCATAGAATCAAATTCAGTCCGAATTTATCTTTATTTAAATGTCGTAGTACATTGACTGTATGTCTATAGTTATGACTGGCTCAGTCTTCATCGCGTGCATACACTAGGACGCTGACAGTTGATTATGGGATATACTGTATCACGTGACCTGTCAAGAGTGTTAGACACCTCCTAGTTTTGATCACATTTACTATAACAGAGCGCATGGAAAAAAAAAGTTTCATGAAAATTAATTTAGAGTAGATGAATGGTGAAGAAAATTAAGAATCTCAACGTTTGTGAATTTCAGAAAATCCTAAAGAAAGAGGTGTCGGTTGTGCCTCTGCAAAAGGTTTCGACAGGTGATCGGTAAATTAATGCCTGACATATTTCACAATTTACATTACACAGTAAGACTGTTTTTACCTTTGACGACAAAAGATTTATAGAGGTTGCTAAGTTTTAGGCGCCCTTGTATTTAGTCGACCATGTTAAGTTGGAGCGCGTTTGATCGCAAACCATGTTCACTCCCTTGGGTGAATATATCAGATAGGTACTCAAAAATGTTTCACTTATGCGACGGCAGCCACCATTATGGTGGGAGGAAACCGGGCAGACACCGGTGAAAACACACGACCATCTGCAGGTCGCTGGCTGGCGGGGTTTATAGGAAGAGAGTGATACTGTGTACAGTTTGACTTTTTCTACCTTTACCGATGAAAGAGTGCAAACACAAAACTCCCCTCTTTGTCATCATTATCTTTGACTTATGTGTAAATCCAAGCTTCTACAAACTTTTCTAATTCGCTTTCTATTTAAATTGGAGAGAAAGATTTTTCAGTTTTTGAGATGTGAGAGTAACCTATGGATTTCCGGTTTCACTGAAGAACGACGGACTCATGCTTACATGTTTATAACAAGAATATATAAATATATTTTTTTATCTTATATTTCGTTGGCATTACTTAATTGAATATTTATCGTATGAAATTGCAACTAAATATTCGAGGGGGGGGGGGGTCGGCCTACCCTCCTGTCTTCCATGAAAAAAGCAAGGATGGACATTTCATAAGCATATATCATCATAATCAAACAGGATAGTAAAGAACATGCACAACTGTAGAAGAGGCCCGATCGCAGGCTTCGTCGTGACCACGCACTATAGTAGGCCTATTTATTTATTTCTTTACTTACTTTTTTCATTGGTGACCATCGCCGTTCTGACCAATTTTTTCACTTTCATATAACATCGATCTGGTTTTGGGGTGATCTCCCCAATATAAATATTATAGTACATCAGTATCTCTATAGTTCGTATAGTACATAAGCGGCATCAAAGTTGCACAGTTAAGCAGTGACTTCAAAGCTTTACAGTATATCAGTGGAGTCAAAACTCTACAGTATATCAGTGGCTTCAAAGCTCTACAGTATATCCGTGGCTTCAAAGCTCTACAGTATATCAGTACAGCATATCAGTGGAGTCACGGCTCAAACACAAATGACATAAGAGGAAATATTTTCTACCGTGTGCTTTGGAGGCCAACTTTTTTTCACATTATTTTTAGCACCTGAAAATCCATAAAAATTCATTAGAACGATCAGTAGATATGGACTGTTTTCACAACGTTCTTTTGACAAATGAGAGCACCTCTTATGAAGAAAAAGTTGTGACTTCAAATCATTTAAATGTCTCAAAGAAAGCCTCTATACTTTACCGCACTTTAACAACACAAAACAAAAACAAACAAAACTCTACAACAGTTTTGGGCAAAGTTTTACCGGCGCATTGAATGGCACTGACTTTGACTCAAAGTCTATGTTTTCTTAATTTATTTTCGAGAAACTGTGGCCAGCACTTTGCTTATTCCAAGCCAGAAAGTACCAAGTGTTATACCTGACCCAGCTCGGTATTGAAGCTGTGTCTCTCACCTTGTACAGTCGTAAAAGACTGGCTAAGAGTCATGGGTAGAGTAGTAATGAAACCAAAAAAAATAATAATTCATACAATTTGAAAGAAACTGTCAACCTGAGCAGTAAGAGGAAATTTATTCATATGGGACTGTAAGTCCTGTACATAAATATCTATACATGTGCAATGTAAACAATCTATACAAATATCACACAGATGGTTTGTACCTGATCTACACACGGCAGCCTAGTAAAGGTCACTGCGAGAAACGATAACAACTGGAATTTGAAAAGCAAATGATTGACTCCATATCAGCCATCAGCAAACAACTGAAACACACTGACTGATGTCAACCTTCGTGAAACAAACGCATCAGTATCAACCTTTTTGTCACAAAGGCATCAGTATCAACTTTTTTGAAACAAATGCATCTATATCAACCTTTATGAAATAAATGCATCAATATCAACCTTCTGGAAGCCAAGGCATCGATATCAACCTTTTGGAAGCCAATGCATCAATGTCTTCGGTAAGTCATCTCAGTGAAGCAGCACTAGATAAAAGAGCGGTGGAAACCCGCCCTGCAACAAGGAGGCACATTACACGTACATGCACCCTATGGACTCTTTCGTCGTCATATGACTGAAAAATTGTTAAGTACGACGTTAAACCCCAAGCACTCACTTACTCTATAATAAGTGTTGATTTGCTGTGTTAAACTGATTCACATTATGTAATATTCCATGTCTGTAAAGCTAGAAAATCTAAATTGTTTCATTCAGGCAGTCTCAATGGCAGTAGTTAGGCCAACTTTAGCAAGTGGGTTACTCAATCTCAGTCTACTCTTTCTACATTTTAAAAGAGATTTGAATATTTTAATATATTGTTTGGGGAAAGGGCAGCTATTTCATTCTCACGATGGTATGTGTGACATCATTAAATGTAAGAGGTATAAGGGACAAAAATAAGAGAAGAGAAATATTTCTATATTTGAAAAGTCAAAGAGCTGGTTTTTATTTCCTTCAAGAGGTGCACAGCTCAGTATCCGAGGAAAAAATCTGGATCAATGAATGGGGGAATTAGATTAAGTTATCTCATGGAAACAATGTGTCCAGGGCATTATCAATCTTATTTCATAAATCTGTAAAAAAAAATGAAAGCAGGTGGAAGACATAGATGGTCGATATATATTTCTTGATGTTGAGCACTGTGGTCACATGTACACCTTAGCAAACATATATGCCCCAACCTCTTTAACTGAGAGAGAAAACTTTTTCCGTCTAATAACTACCATTTTGTTGACAATTTTGACTGCTCCGATTTAATTCTTGGAGGTGATTTTATCAGAGTGATCAATCCATTCATTGATAGGAAAAACTTTTCTAACATTCACAGCTTTACAAGGGTTATCTCAGCTTTGTATGACCTAATAAGTGATTTAAATGTAGTTGATAAGATAGTGGAGAGATAAGAACCCAGCGTCATTTACATGGTGAAAAGATAATAACACTCAGTCAAGGATTGACTATTGACTTGTGGCATTGGAACTTTCAAAATCTATGAAATCTGCAGGAATGAAACCCAGTATACAAAACCCAGTGTAATAATACACTCTGGAACGACAGTGCCTTTACATCCCAAGTGAAAGATATGTTGTCAGAATTAAAAAATATTCACAATAATGTCAGTTAACAAGAAAAAAAGTAAGCAAAACGTGGTAAAACAGCTTATAATTATTAATAGGCAGTTGGATGATTCTCCATCTGTTAAAAATTTTCAAAAATTTGAGAATTAGAATTAGCCATAAGAACAAATATATGAGAAAAAAGCTCAAGGTGCAATGCTTAGATCTAGAATACGATAGGCAGAAAAAGGAGAAAAATCCACGAATACTTTTTTAATGTAGAAAAATCACGTGCCATCAAAAAAGCAATTTTGAGTTATTGACGATGATAGTGTTGAAAAAATAAATCCCAGTGAAATCCTGTTAGAATTACACAAGTTTTATTCTAATTTATTATCTTCAAAACATGAGAGAGACTTATTTTGATGATAACTTTGACTCTCTTATATGAAACTTACAGGCCCCTTTGGCCACGGAAGCTGAAAAACATGCCCTGGATTCAACTTTTACACAGGAAGAATTACTTGATGTAGTAAAATCTCTCCAGTCGAACAACCCCTGCTTCTGATGGACTGACAAATGAATTCTACAAACACTTCTAAACTGACTTAAAGCAGTTTTCTTAGAGGCCAGTACATTATTCTTTTGATAATGATGGTCTAATTGTAAACCAAAAGAGAGGTATAATAACGCCCTTTTGAAAAAAAAATGGAAAGGACCCAAGTTACCTGTAGAATTGGCGCCGTATCACTTTGCCAAACACAGATTACAAGATACTTGCAAAAATGTTAGCAAACCGATTCAAAACTGGCTTGGTTAAAGGGAGATTAACCAAAAGGTGAAAACGTGCGATTCATGTTGGATTTATTAGACAGCTATGAAGATAGTGGATTTTGGCTTTTTTACTGACTTTGAAAAGGCGTTTAACTGTAGAATTTCATTTTCTGACCAGACCACTAAAGGTATTAAATTTTAATGAGAGCATTTGCAAATGGATAAGACTTTTTTACAGTAGAACATCAAGTTGGATTTTTAACATAGGTCAGTCTACGAACTGGTTCAGTAATTCAAGATGACTAAAACTGGGCTGTCCATTATCACCCTACCTATTCACAATATGAGTGGAAATTGTCAATATTAAATAAAGGAGTATGACACATACAGATGGAATAATGATACGTGAGGACATTGTGAAAGGTGTCTATTTTGCAGATGACTGAACATTGACATTCAGAAATGCTAGTTCAGCAATAGATTTATATAAGTATTTTTTTGAGAGTTAACTTTGAGAGCACTGAATTTTTCAGTACTCTCAAAGTTAACTCTCAAAAAAAAATATTTACCTTGTCCGAGTAAATAATAAACCCAAGCTTTCAAGCAAGAAATACTGCTTACTCATTGTTAAGGAACCCGTTTATCTTGGAACTTAGTTTTCCCAAGACTACAATCGAATGCAGAAGGAAAATGTAGATCCAAATATTAAGAAAGTAAGGACACAGCTACAAATATGGTCTTATCCTTATTTCAAAGGCCGAGGGTATATCAAGATTAGTTTACCTGGCCAGCATGATTTGTTTACAAACGAAGTGTGGCAGAAAGATTAAGAACGAACTAAGCTAACAGTCAAAAGAAACTTTACAAAGAGTTCAAATCAATTTATTTTGCCAAAGCAGAAAACAGGTTGACTGAAGTTTAATATGTTGAAAAGACCAATGACTTTAGCTATTAAAAGTCTTGAGTAAGAACGGACATAGCAGCCCTCAAATCATTGTACAAGTGAACAAACAGAGCAGGGGTATCAAGAAAGCAATCAATATCGCGTGTGGCCACCCCTTGCTTCAATAGATGCAAAAATGCATGCAAAAACCGACGAAAAAGTCAGTCATCTGATAAGATGACGTGGGGTTCGTTGCCATTCATCTTGAAGAACGAACGCCAGTTCTTGTCGATTGGCTGCAAGGTGTGGCCGTTGTCTTAGTCAACGACCCATGATATCCCAAAGGTGTTCTATGGGGGACATATCTGGGGAACGCGCAAGCCACGGCAATACATTGACGTCAATGGAGTCCAGGAAGTTCTGCACAACTCGAGCTGTATGACATCTGGCGTTGTCATGCTGGTACAGGACACCACGTGGCTGCTGTTGAAGGAATTGCAGGGCAACAGGACGTAGAATTTCATCCACGTAACGTTGAGCTGTTAGGTTCCCGTAGATGATGACCAGTGGTGTCCGTTCCTCTCCACAAATCCCACCCCACACCATCACGCTGCCGCCACCAAACGGTACCACCTCCTGGACGCATGATGCAGCGGTTCGTTCGCCTCTTCGACAGTAAACTCGCTGTCTGCCAACGGCTCGGAACAGGCAGAAGCGGCTTTCCTCCGTGAAAACAACACGTTGCCAGTCACGTCGCTGCCAACGGCTCGGAACAGGCAAAAGCGGCTTTCATCCGTGTAAACAACACGTTGCCAGTCAAGTCGCTGCCAACGGCTCGGAACAGGCAGAAGCGGCTTTCATCCGTGAAAACAACACGTTGCCAATCACATCGCTGCCAACGGCGTACAATTCGAGCCCATCGCAACCTCTGGCTGCGATGGTCTTATAATGGTTCATAAGCCCACCTCAGAAGCCAAATGTTTGAGCGCCTTTAACTCTCTTCACAAAAATAAATAAAAGTATATTTATGCATAGTTTTCTGACCCGTGTACAATATGTGTTTGTGTGTATTTAAAGGCATACAGAATCGACACTGATTGGCTGACAGTGAAAACAGGGTTTCCTGGGTTAAACCTTAAAGTCTTGGTCACACTTGGATGAATCTGCCATACCTAAAATTTAGCTTATGGCACGCATAGCATGGACTTGCCTACCTTTCACACCAGCCAATCGGAGTCGATTATGTATCCCTTTAAGCTTCATAAGTGTCACCAGCCAATCAGAATCAATTATGTATCCCCTTAAGCCTCATAAAAGTTGTTTAAACTAACAAGATTAAGTAGACAGACAGACAAATCCCTATCCCACAAACATAAAACATACAGACAACCTGAAAAATAGATAAGTAGATATGCCTTGAAAGGGTACATATAATTATATACTTGAAAATGCCAGACCTAAGGTTTTTAGAATAGGAAAAGAGCCATATTTGAAGAAAATATAAGCTGGGAAAAAGCATACCTGTATGCTGTTTGGCTTCTTGCAATGGATTTTCTTCAGATTATACTGTATGCCACTGTTTGACACCCCCTGAGTACACGACTGACATCGTGTTTGGCCTAAGCCTATGCGGCTTGTAATCTCACGAGTAGTTTGGGTCAAATTGAAAACATAAGAAAAACTTTATATTCATATCCCGTGACTTGATTAAATAAGAGTGTTCAGTTTGTCATCCTATTTTAAGCTAAATACGCAAAAGCAGTTTGTGTCATGTTGGTGACTAACACTAACTTTAAAAAAAATTGTAATGAAAGCGGACAGGATTTCTAGGATATAAATATGGTTTACTAAAACAACAAGACTATTGACCTAGTACTCCCACGTTTACACAGGCCTAGACGTAACATTTTAAGACATGCAAATAGGGATAAAATACAATTTACATGTACACGTGGCATGGACTTCAAAACAGCTCAAGCTAATTTAAAAATAGACTTAGCATTTTGCCTTCGCAGCATGGCTGGAGAAATCACAAGATACAAACTATAGCGCAATGACATACAAATGGTTATATATATATATATATATATATATATATATATATATATATATATATATATATATATATATATATATACATTGTTTAATACCGATGAAAACAACACCTTCCTACCGTAAAATTTGCGTTTCGGTTTCGTGCCAGCAACCAAGCCAGACAGTGCTCTCGTGACTTGCTGTGACAAACGGAAACCGGGGTTTTACACCGGATATGAGGAGCTGCTGTACAGTTTCGCTGGTGTCTGAATTCAAGCTAACGTGTTTGGATTACAGGTGCATTAAAACTGAGTCAGACGACTTTCCCGGTCAAGGACAAATGAAGGACCGCAGCTGCTGTAAACAAGGCAAATAGTCCAAGACGCGATACGGGTAGTCGTGCTACACAGCAGATGACGTCATTGCTTGTGAGTATAACGCCACAGGCGGGCTCAAATACGCAATCATTGGAAAGAAAATTGCACGTGGTTGTCACTCTGTCAAAATGACAATAACATCCTCTACATTAGATGAGCTATACACCAACAAAAATTTTTAAATATGAGTCGCTGTATGAGTGATAAACCAAGCCAGCTACAGCAGAGTGCTAATTGGGATCTGCAGGACAACTCATAAGGCCAGAAGGCCGGAATTACCACCAGATGGAAATTAGCAGTCGAAGGTTTTATTCACACTGTTCTTGATAATTCATCAGTTTGTAATAAATCTACAACTCAAAAAATTAACCTTTTAATTTTAACAGAAAGTCTGTTGTCTAAGTGATGCTAGAATGATTCAAAAACAAATAACGAAGCATTATGACAATGTTTTAAATCTTGACTTAAGTCCGAAATGTCTCTGTGGGTCGGCCCCAAAGTCCGTATTTATCAAGTAACTTAAGACTTGTTATAAATTGCAAGTCGTTAGGCCTAAAATGCCAAACTCACAACAGCAAAGAACTCGAATTTTGATAAGTACATTGCTATGCAATAAGAACTCAGTGTAGAAATTTTCAACATTTTAACTGTAGCTGTGTTTGAATTTTTGACTTAAGCCTTAAGATCGTTGATAAACCCAGGCTCCAGGCGTAACTTCCATGACAACATGTACAGTAAAGACGTCACCAAGCTTTATGCGCGAGGCGGAGTGTTACAACAAACATTGTGAAACTGACCCGAGTTTGTTATTGCCTCTGTTTTCGAACATGTCCGCCTTTAAGTGCAGAGGTTATTTTATTTGGACCGGAGCTACGAGTAGTGTAGAAATGAGTAATGTAATTGGTTTGACTGGACACGGCGTTACTCTTGTAAGGCAAATAACAGATTAATTCACCTGAGCCCGCTCAATATATGACTTCAAAGAATGCAGGTAGCCACGAAGCAATTAGAGAAGATGACATTTATTTTACGCGCCGAGAAGATTGATTTTCTTTGATTGGATTGAGAAAAATGTGTTCGGTGACCCATTAAAACAATAGCAGTTTGAGGAAGTTAATGGTGGAAAGTCCCACCGCGGAGAGATCGTTATTGTGTAGATGGCGGTGAAGACTTAATATTATACTATGCGGTGTGTATTTACCGAAATGCCGTTCTCCCTTCACGTTCAAGGACACACAAATAAGAGTTCGAAAACAGCTTGAGCTGATTTTAATTTCTTTATTTCACGCCGTAAACATATTTTAATTTGCATTAAAAATTATTTTGATTCGGATGATAAATATAAACAGGAGATCGAGGTGCATATTTTTTATCGCTTGGGCACATGAAGTATGGGTTCAACCCCGTTTTTGGAGAGGGAATGTTATTATTATCCTGACTTTGGAGACAATAAGGAATCGACAACCCTCTTATGACCGTTAGCACGCCCTAATGCTTGATCTTGCGCCATTAAACTTGTCCATACCTGTATTTCAGATCAGGGAAAGTTCGTCATCAACTTGCCGGAGGTTTACACTGGTTATTGCGGCGACTCCATCTACAAGACGGACATTTATGGGGAAAATATATACAGCAAACGCCGTGCATGATAAAAACTAAGCGGTTTTTATCCATAAGAATGGGTTTAAAACACTACGAATTTCCAAAAGTAAGTTGAAAACAGATCAGTATACGGTTGATATATAGAGAGAAGATATTTTGTTCTGTCCTTGGTTAGGTGACTCGACAAACTATTTTCTGGTTATCTTGACACTAATGTTCAGCATTACCCCCAGGGTATCATTTTAGCTGTGACGAGGAGTTTTATGGCAGGTCATTTTTGTTGTTGTTGTTTTGAGGGATGGTGTACACTCTGTTATTGATTGTGGGCGGCATTCCTGAAATGCGCATGCATCGCAGCTTTGACGACACACTGATTATTCTTTCTTGTGATTGCGTCTTCGGAAACACGGCACAGACTGTTGACCTGCACATGTTCATGTACAAAATTCCAAACGAAGGGCAGTTTTAATGGTTACTGCGATTTTACAGACAGTTAAATATAGGCGACCCGTTGAAAGAAAGACTATAATTATAATATGACGATAAGCAAGTATATGAAAGGAAGGCACTGGATATATCCCGGAATAAATCACCGTACCTCGCTAAGTACCTTACAAAGCTCCTGATTTAAAGCCGAAGTCGAAAGAGTAGGAGCTGGATTCGAAATGCTGATTCTTTGGTCAGGAGATATTTGCGAGTCTTCTCGGCCATACAGTGACATCCTTTACCTTTGAGTTCCTGTAATTGTCTCATAAATTTAGCCACAAAAACGGGATAAACGGGGTAGTCTAGAAATCGTCCAACAATGTTTACAGTAGTTCATTCTGTAAAATGAGATAAACTCTACACATTCGCCAGACTGTTCGGGGGAAGGGAAAATAACGCATTGTTGAATGATACGTACAAGTCAAAATAATGAGTAATTGAGTTCATAGAGCTTTCGCCCCACCGAGTAGAAGAGCTCACACCAGTTACGCGCAGGCGCACCTCAGCAGCGTTTTCATTTGTTCGTGCACCGAGCGCACTCGAGACTGATTTTAACCTGAAACTTCGGAGACTTATATTCTTATATTAGACAAACACATTCGGAAACAATGTCTTGCTGCTGGTTTCTAATTATGCAGATAATCTTTAATCTTGGAAAGTTAAGTTAATTTGTGTCAGTAAGGGCAGTTGTGAAGTTGAGAACATAATATGGCTGATTTATCGCTTAACTTTTTTTTTGACTTTATATTTATGGGATTAACAAAATGTACTTAAAGCAAACGAGTTTTGTTTGCACAGTTCCTGTTAAATTACATCCGAGGTGTTTAAAGCTGACAGTGTTTATCATAAGAGCAATGGACATTGTTATATAATCCGGTGTGCATGTGGGTTATAGAGTTACACGAAACATGAGGAAGGCTTCACCCACAAGGAAGGAAATCTCCAATGGCGCAAAAAATCCCACACATGTTATGAAAGGAAATAGAAATCGGTCGTATACCGAGCGTAATATCAATTCTGTACGGATCTTGTTAATGATGAAAGCTATTCTTTTGGTTTTGCATTACCGGAGCGCTTGAAAATCGTGTTTCACACATTTGCAGGAAAAATATCCCAAGCTATGTTTATTAGATGAAGAAATGTATGTGGGTTGAGAAACCTGTCAACACCTATCAGATTTCCGTCACTTCTGGTCAGCTGTCATCGATGCATCTACCCCATCACCTTTTCTGCCTGGATTTTTCGTGATCCACCGGTTTGAATTTGATTAAAGGTATTAAGGTGTTCTTGACGAAAAGGAAACATTGCACACAACCTTATTCCGGTCATCCACATGCTTTCTGACGTCAGGGTGAAAAGCTGGTATCTTTTATATGGTTCTTTATGGCAGACAAAATTACCACTGCAATATCTTGTTCACCAAAGCTACACTCTGTGTTTGTAATATCGTTAAACATAATTACATACATGGGGATTGGGCAAGAAACTGACGTGCTTGCCAAACAAATTATAATTATCGACTCACCATCAACGTTATAGATCTTCGAGTACTTTGCACACAAACAGGTAATTAAACACACACCAGGAATATGCACGTGTTGGAGTCCAGCATTTAATTCGATCAGGTATCCCCAACCCACTCTCATTACATCATCACTCGCCCACTTTGGGTGTTCGCCCTGTGGCTATAAGCCGATGTTACTAATTCTGTCGCTTTCACGTAAATGTTTATTGCATGATATAGCAGCACACCATTTTGATTAATTCTAGTGACGTCTGAGAAATTACAATTATCATTATCATAGTGCATATTTTTAAAAACTAATTCTGCTAGCGGATGTTTAAGTTGCCGCTGAGTAATCATGTACATAAAGAATTAGAATCAAACCTTTACTGAAATAAACTGACAACTACAGCGATTATTTCAGTGGTTCCACGTAACTATTTGCCAGCCATCACGCTGTCGTAGCTGCTGTTTTTAGTCTTCTTGGTGTAGCTCTAGTCTTTTGTATTGAAAGCATGACGTCTAAGCTTGCGAGCTTATTTAGCGATGGTGTCACTCTCACAGCAGCTAATCGTCCTCTAATGAATAAGGTCGCGTGTTCAAACCCAGTTCCTGCTGGTTTTTCCCTCATGCGAATTTAAGACAGCAAGGTTGTCATATGCATGGAGAAGGTTGATGATTTCCTTGGTCACTTTTCCTAATCACAAAACCGGATGTGTGAAAATATCTATGAGAATACAGAGCATAATCTAAAGGGAAAAAATGAATAGCTATTACTACACCATACAGAAGCCGGTTAACATCGCAAAATTTAATTGACATTCAGTCAAGATGAGGAAAACAACGTGATATTCAAACGAGATTCTACCTACAATAAGACGATAATCCATTACAAATTTCGAGTGGCGTGTGCATTTTACTGACACTTGAAAGTTTCCGATTGAGAAAATTTGGGTTTTTGAGTTTTGTGTTTGCGATAAAAAAAAAAGTCTAGTAGATCAAAAAACCACAAAAAAAAAACATAATGTATTTCTTCACACGAGAATGTTTCCGAACGGAAATGAAAACTGCCTCGCCTTTGATTCGGGTTTAGGTTGTATGGTCTGTTCCTTTCTGTCTTTGTGACGACGTTTTGTGGGCAAACTGATGACGTATTACTCAAGCACTGCAAGAGAACAATGGCCTGTTCAGCTTTGAGTCGCCACAGGTGGAGAAAAATGTACTACATTCTTCACAAACGGATGTGCATAATTTGTTAATCCAGATTGTTAATGAAGAAGTCGCTACTGAAACATGCAAAACGCGACGTGATTATCCTAGACGTAGTCTGCAAACCTCGGAAGTCCAATCTAAACCAGCTTTTATTTTAGTTTAGTTGGACAAAAAATTTTAAAGGAAACTTCTTGTGAAATGGACAGGACTGGACAGTTTAAGGAAAATCAGAAAACGAAACAGAGAGTTAAGACTTAGGTTAAAATTTAACTGTTAACAATGCTTTGTCCATACCCTTGTTTGCTAAAATAAGAGACAATGTTATGATTAAAAAGCACACCTACTTCAACTTCTTGGACATCAAACTTTGCACTATATTTAAGTTTTACATTTTTGGTGAAGCCAAAATTCTAGTTGTTGAATCAGCCCCATATTAACAGTCACATTTCTCAACAAGAAATAATTGTTCTATTAATTCAAAAGAATACTTTGGCAGGTGTAACTTGGTATTGATTTATTTTATTTATTTCATAGGTGTTTCACGCCGTACTCAAGAATGTCTCATTTCTACGACGGTCACCAGCTTTATGGTAGGAGTAAACCTAGGCAGAGCTCTGGGAAAACCCGCGACCATCCGCATGTTGCTGGAAGACCTTCCCACGTACGACCGGAGAGGAAGTTAGCGTAAGCTGGACTCGAATTACGTTGTCGTAACATGACCAATTCTAGCATCATTCAGAAAACATAATATTCTGTTACATTTTACACATTACTTTTTAAAGCGTAACTCCACCGCACCTATTTGCATGGTTATTTTCAGAGATCTCAGCCCTTTGTGACTTAAGTTAAAATTTGAAACCTTTTCACACTGCTCAGTTTTTGATACCGGAAGATGAAATGTAGACACATTTATCTTGAGATAGCATTGATAAGGTGGACAAAATCTTAATTTCTAAAGATAAAAAGAAGCTTACATTTTGACTTCAGTCAGAAATGGCTTTGTGGAATCTGCCCCCTGACCTCGTCTCATTTGTTGGTTTTAATAGACAGGGTCATATGAGAGATAGCGCTTTCACATGAAGTGTTTGTACAATGACGGGCTCTAATATAGTCGAGGAAATCAATAGCGCTCTGTTCTTTACCATTCTCGTAATTCTCAATTTCCTTTTCTTTAGGTGATAAGCTTCACTGTTTGTGATTCTTATAGAACGTAGTCAGATCGGAATGATTGCCATATAACGACTTAAACGATTGGGCTATTTAAGTTCAAAGACTGTTTTCGATATCACAGCTGCTGTGCAGGACGCTGCTAGGGTTCTCGTCTGAAAGCTGCTCGGGAAATCCCGGTCTGGCGGAGCCACTCCAGTCCTCACACCAACAGCTGCGCGCGACATCAATGACGTCAGGGGATTTGTGTACGGCGCCGGAACTCATTGTCTGAATACTCGTACATTGGTTCGTCCGTTCTTATGCCCAGCTTGTGTGGGACGAGATTTGAGCGCAGGATGTTGCGTGTCTGGCCAATAAAGGGCTAGTGCTGACTAATTTACTCCTACTTTACTCGAGGCAAAGATTTGAAGGGTAGAGAAAAATTGTCGGGATAAGATGTAGTCAGTTTGACAGTCTGAGTTTGACAAACACGCCTATTTAAAAATGATTCAAATCAACGAGTTAAACCAAGAGTTTAATTATCCAAAAATGTACATGTAAGAAGGATATGATTATATCTTTGGAATTTTCTGAAATATCTTTTACATTTTGTTTTACATTTTGCTTAGCTGCGTGTAAATCTCCATAAAGCTTATAAATCTGTTAACATGGGCACCTGTTCATAGAAAAAGAAATAGGCCTGCATCATCTACTGTGACAGTCAAATCTGCCTTAAAATAGGATTTCCGGTTAGCTTACAGTTCAAACAATACTTTTCTCGTTCTTGAGGCGAAACAAGCTAGGTTAATAACAGAAATCAAGCTGTACATGTTAGGTAAAATAAATAAATGATGTGTCGTCTTCACTGATCGGTTGTGTGGTCGCTGGAGAGAAAATCAATGGGCATCTTGTTTCCCTCAGCTAAGAGGCCGCCGTGAAACTAAAGAGACGTCAAGAAACCCTTACTTGCAGGTTCAAATCGAAAGATTCCACATCTGATCGACGGCTACTGGCATAAGGACAAGGTCTCCAAGCAAATGGAAGCTATAATCTGAATGGGGTCAATGCTGTGAACTAGATCTCAGATAAAACTTTAAAAGGAAAGAGGCATTGTTCTTGATCAGTAAAAATAGACATTTTAATTGATTGCTATTTAACGCCATAAGACTGTGGAAGTGTTCACGTATATCACAGGAGTCAGTTTTATTGTTGGGGGAAACGAGAACGCTGAGAAAGAACCACCGACATTTGGCAAGTAACTGGCGACCTGTCCTTCGTGTAGCATAGGGCATACTGGTGGATGGAATGATGCTAAACCTGGATTTCTTTTTATTGTGTAACGCTATACTCGAAAATTTCATCGTATTGGTGGAAGACAAGTAGTCTGCACAAGCGGCCACGTGAAGGGTCATTGTTAGCACGGCCCCACATGCAGTGAGAACATGAAAATCTACAAATTCCCAGACCGCTTCAGTGGCCTATGGGTTACAGCGTCCGCCTCGGAGTCGGGGGACCTCGAGATCAAACCCGGGTCATACCAATCACTTTAAAAATAGTAATAGTATTATACTATAGTAATAGTATTATTGTGGCGATAAATCCTTCCAAGCGCTTTAGTGAAGTATAAATGGACCAATCAATCATTCATCATATCAAGTACCTGGGTCATCACTGTGATCTGAGTTACACCACAGCAAACGGCATTTTATATACAACGGTACATGCAGGTGTTTGTTCAGATGTACATGTAGGTCCGTTTCCGTCAATGTAAGGGACACCCCACGGTCAAGACCCTAGAACTACTCAAGTTAGCTCCCTGACGCGCATGCCTTGTGTATGTTGGCAGAAAATTTCAGTACCCGATGATTTGTCGGTGTTGATGTTACCCGAGCTTTAAAAAAAGGTATGGGGTATCTTGGATTGCTATCACCTGATCGTTTCTAGAGGTTATTATCCACATAAGGGAAGTACACAAGCTGTCTGACCTGCATTTGGTACCCAATGATTTCTTGGGTTGACCCCATGAATCTATGGACCAGTGTAAGTTACTGACAGTAATAGTAAATTCCTTGTGACATTGAATGGCTTAGACGTTGAGGACTGAGGGATGACTGCATCGAAGCTTTTGCGAGGTTTATAAGGGAAAACGCCTTTTAGAAATCGAAATGTTTATGGGGGTTAAAACTGACATGCAGAGTATTTATTTTATTTATTTATTTGATTGGTGTTTTACGCCGTACTCAAGAATATTTCACTTATTCGACGGCGGCCAGCATTATGGTGGGTGGAAACCGGGCACAGCCCAGTGGAAACCCACGATCATCCGCAGGTTGCTGGAAGACCTTCCCACGTACGGCCGGAGAGGAAGCCAGCATGAGCTGGTCTTGAACTCACAGCGACCGCATTGACATGCAGAGTAAATGGAAAGTGTAATTTTATTATTCTGAATTAAAACAGTTTGTCGGTAAATAACAATGGCTATCCCATACATCATGTGAAGATATATCCGAATCGATGCCAAGTCAGTCAGTATTTGTAAGAAGCGTGGACTCTGAGGTGAGCTGATAATTGAATTTCCCGCCTTCGTACACTTCAAGAAGAACTTTCTAGCGCAAAATGCCATTACACTGTACTGAGCTCATATTTGCTTAGTACGCACATATCATTCATAAACATAATAAAAATAGTTTCTTAACTCATGTATTTATGACCTAAAACTTTGTAGACTTTCAAATAAAAACAAACCCCTTTATTTAGAGATTTAATGGAAACAAGCATTGCCGTTCCATGTAGGGTGTCCTTGTGACATGGCACCTTCTTCACAGTTGGGGATCACTAATACACAGAGACCGAGTTGGAAAACGAGCTAAACAGACAGATAACAAGTTTATCCTAAACTGATAATTAAAATTTAACAGTGTAATCAAGGCCAAACAATGTTAATCAATCTTCATACTACTCAATCTATTACAGCAACAACACCATGTTTACAGTTTCATGTGTTAAAATAATAATGCCCATTATTAAAAGTTACGATATATATTGACAGAGCCTTGTACTGTTTACTCACTACAATATATTAGCATGTTACTATTAAATATTTTTACAAATAGGCACACATTTAAGCCAGGGGTAAACAACTTGTCTCACTGTTTTGTCTTGTTCTTCACTGCACATTTAGTACAGAAAGGAACAATTAATACACATAGACAATTGTCGACTGTTTGCTTTTAAATTATTTTCTCTTGACACACAGAGAAAACGTTATGTTGTAAACAATTAAAATCGTTAGTTGTATTGTCCGGAGTTTCACATGTGAAACGTTGTCAGACTTTCTAAAACGTCCAACACATTCACCTTCTTCCTAATGCTTTCTATGTGAAATAATATCGCAATATTATAATTTGCTTTCGTTACTCCACTCCTGCAGGGCCACGATCAGAAAGCTGATGATGTAGAGTGCGTCAGTTCCGACCACAAGCTCTTTACCAATTAGGTGCATGGCGTGTTCAAATCCAATTTCCGCTGGCTCAGTGGTGACCTTGGAATTACACAGGCATACATTCCCCTTTCAGGGCCGATGGCCCAGTTAGTAGACCGTCCGCTTTTGGGGCGGAAGATCTAGGGTCAGTCCTGGGTCGTGTCACACGTAAGACCTTAAAAGAGGAAGTTGTAGCCTCCTCGCTTGGCGTTCAGCATTAAGCGAATAGTGCAAACACTGCTTGACACGTATAGGTATAATGGCTCGGGTGGTGCGTATTACTTGCCTTCGGTAAATCATCTCAGTGAAGCAGCACTAGATAAAAGAGCGGTGGAAATCCGTCCTGCAACAAGGAGGCACATTACATGCACTCCAAGGAATCCTTCGTCGTCATATGACTGAAAAATTGTTAAGTACGACGTTAATCCATAAGCACTTACTCACCTTACAGAGCATGTGTCGCTCTTTCTCTGTCGCATGTCAGTATGGCAGGTATATACCTGACGACATGCGGATTTTTTTTCAAATTCATGTTCCTCAGTCCTCAAGTTCCTAAACGGCATTATGAAAGCTGACTATCCGTATTTTGGATAATTATAAGATTGACGGGGTTGCATTTAGAAAGTGGCTTAAGCAACAGTATGTAATTTGAAATTTACACCTTCTGGGAATATAGTGCATATCCGCAAGTTCAAAACCCGGAGCTGCCTCGGATTGTACTATCAACGCAGAAGGTGTAAATCTTAATACTGTAACTCTTCAACATTTTCGCAAGTTTGCAAGGCGTTTATTCAAGCATATTCTGAAAACATTATTCTGTGTTGACTGATAAAATTATATTTCTGGTGAAGCCCTGGAACTGGCCAATTCAGCCAATGCTGTTTTGTCTCTCAAATCAAATTAAAAAGGTGCATTAATTGCACTGAAAGTTGCTCTTTCATATGCGAAAAGATTGAGGAATTATGGTAACCATAATACTGTTAGAACGACAAATCATTCCATGTCAGAAATGCTGGTTTACATGCAGAGTCCAAATCACTTTATCCATCTTCTGAGCAAGCACGGACAGATAAGTGGGATAATCTTGAGGAAGATGTACATAAATAACAGGATCTAATACAGCGAGCAATTGATCAGTTTCCCTTGTGCGGAAAATACCCGAAAGTTGCAAATTATCCCGTCGAGTGCACATGAGGACAGACCTGGTAAGGTCTGGAAATAAGAGACAGACTTTCAGACCTTATTGAGGTCCCACCAAAAGTGCTTCCTTCATTAACTGCCGTCTGGTTGAATGCCGATTTACGGAACTATGGAGGTTATTTTCCCACAGACGACAATCTGGTTTGTCTGGTATTGCTTAACAAAGGGTCGTGAGTTATATATGTACTACAACAGCCGATGTCAGTGGACAGTTTCGCAAAGCGATTTCACACCCCAGTCTCTGCCCAGTTTCCTCCCACCATAATGCTGGCCGCTGTCGTATATGTGAAAATATTCTTGATTAAGGCGTAAAACAATAATCAAATAAATAAATAGATGAATAACAAATCTATTTCGGGCTTCATGGCCTAAAACTGTAAGCCAAATTTAAGCTCTTAAATATATTTGCATGGTTTTTTTGTGAAACGGACTCCAGGAGTTGAACTCACGATTTATATGTTACAGACAATGGCTACATTTAATCTACAACGCCTTGGTCAAGATTAATAGAATTTTGCAGCAACTACTCACCATAACTGAAGTACTCCTCTATTTGTAGGACTATTTTATATGGACAGATATGGTTCTATGCGTCGAAACAAAAGATCGTATATCAACCAGTAAGGGCATTCCAGGTCAATAAACGCAAGGCCAATTCCTAAAAAGACGTATAACACAAACCACCCAAGTAATTAAAGTACGGAATCATGCAAGGAGAACCAGTCCGCGGTTTTCAATGATGTTGGAAAGGCGAAAGGTATGTTCTAGGCGAATGAATGAAATCAATAGTCAAATCTTGTGCCATGCTAGAATATAAGTTGTTGATAACAGCTTATGTATCTCAGCTGCGCTTTGATTGTAACTGTTCATATATCGAATGTGGCGATCTAGTTCAACACGATTAATATAATTCTCCCTGTCTCCGGGTTAATGTCCCATAGAGTTGTGTCCCCAATTGTGTAGGATAAATTCGACGGTAATTTCGTCGTGTTTACTTGTCGCTTGTTTCTACGATTGTACTAAATCGACTGAGATTTTTTCGTGTTTAATGGTCGGTTGTTTCCGGTATTGTGCTCAATCGATTGTCATTTATTCGTGTTTACTTGTCGGCTGTTTCTCGGATTGTTCTAAATCGACTAAGATTTTCTCTTGTTTTAGACTTTGGACTGAGATAAGTGTCAGGCTCTCAGGTCGTTTTCGCTTTTCAGTTGTTTGCGGACTGGGAATATTTGTGTAACTTGCGGAAATGGACAATTCGTTTTTCATTTTTAGTTGCTTGCGGACTGGAAAGATTTGTGTATCTTCTGGAAATGGACAATCCGTTATTCACTCTCAGTTGTTTGCGGACTGAACAGATTTGTGTAGCTTGAAGAAATGGACAATTCGTTTTTCACATTGCAGTTGTTTTTGGACTGAAAAAAATTTGAGTAACTTGTGGAAAGGGACAATTCGTGAGATTCCTTACTTTTCTGTTCTCTTTTTTTTCTTATTTCACAAATTAGGGCATAACTGCCAGTGCCCAGCGCTAAACCACACTGATCCGGTTCGGTCTCTATTATAACAAAGATCTCTAATAGAAGTAGAAACCAGTTCTATGAAAACTTCATAAAATAGGGCTGGCATACAAGCAGTGAACAGTAAAGACATTAATTCCATCACTTGATCCCGCAGACTTCTCTATTTATAGCAACCGAGGAAAGGCATAAAATGATTTGAACACCTTTGTAAAATTGACGCATTTGACTAAATCTAATTACAATATTTATTTATTTATTTATTTGATTGGTGTTTTACGCCGTACTCAAGCATATTTCACTTATACGACGGCGGCCAGCATTATGGTGGGAGGATACTTGTACAGCCGGAGAGGAAGCCAACATGAACTGGACTCACAGCGACTAGAATGTACTCTGTTATCAGAACATAAAAATCTTTATGTTGAAACAATAGAATGTGTGTGTTATATTTAACAGAATAATCTGCTGCAACAACAGAATACAGCTATCATCACTCAGACAACAGACTTTCTGTTAAATTTAACAGATTGTTTTTTGTGAGAGTAGCATGGAGTTTTGGATGGTGCCAGAAGGAAGGCAAGGAATGTTCCAGACGCATGTAAACTTAATCGGTATCCAAATCGTGTACCATGTTAGTTTATGAGTTGTCTATAATCAAACGTATGTATTTCCGTTGCTTTCGATAAACAGAAGTAATTGCCTTAGATTGCATCACATATATCAACTGAGTGTCGCATCAAATTAGTGACAGTAATGCGCAAGTAGAAACAAATAGCCCTTTGGCCAGTTCTTCCGTCTACATAATTCTTTAAAGGCTCAGGCGTAAAAGATGAAAGCACATTGCCACATTTTGATTAGCTCTAACAGGACGCGTCAGGTACATGGAGTGAACAGGATTTAGTTCAATTATAGCTGATGACCAGGTGAATTATATCGACCTGAAAGACCTCCAGGGTATGTAGAGCGCTGCGATGAAAGACGAAATCCGTATTATTTTGTGCCCCACATTGTCTTCTAAAAGCCATGTCTCGACCACAGTTAGCAGTGAGTCGGAGAGTAAAATCCTTCGGCTAATGCTCGACTTTGATCGATATTTCAGCTCCGGCCTCATTTCTGTCAGGTGATAGCTAGGCTGTTCTGATGGGCGTGGGGAAAACTCCAAGAGAGAGAGTAGATGGCATCTAAATCCTTCAGCATCGAAAACACCATCACAAGAGCTTGTGTGCCTGGCTCGATCACCGTCTCGCGTGCTGGCTGGGAAACCCGCGAAAACGATTGGCTGTCGCTTCTCGTGCGGTGACGTCATATCGATTTTGCGTCCTCTAGCCTGCAGCTTCTGTCCCCTGACTTAATCCGTGTACTGGTTCTGACTGCACAACAAACCAGGCCGTCGTGACTGACGGGTGGAGAGAAGAGAGACGGAGCAAGGGTAACGGACATTTACCGAAAACGTCCACGAGCTCTGCCGACACGGTTCCTGTTTCCTCCTCCACAGTGTTGGAGTGGTGAGTGTTCCTGTTGTTTACTGTCAGAGAGTTTTCAGAGCTTTGTTTACGATAGCCTGTTATTCTTTACGATGCCATAGCACCCGTCATCTTGTTGCAGCTACGACCTCTATTATCAAGTTCACATGCACCGGTCCCTCGATTTTCGGCATTGTATTGTTTTTATGATGTCAGCATAGCGTCATGGTGGTTGCGTCTGTCCATATACGAAAAGGAATTCTCTTGTCCACTTTCTCATGTGGTGACATTGTTTTGAATCTAGTACAAATAGCCGTCTACCTACGGGCTGGCGTGAATTGTTCAATATACCATCGTCTTGTCAGCATATTTTAAAAAACAGCGTATCTACTACGCCCTGGTATCCCTTTTAGTCCTGTATTTACAATGTCATTATTTACGACATTGTTTTTTTCTCCTCCTCCCCCATCTGGCCTAAGGACTACCTAACAAATCCCTGTCACGCACAATTCTTCTTGGGGGGGGGGGGGGCATTGTATATACAAATCCTGTCTTGTCTCTAAATCCTTTGCTCTTACAATATTCAAGGATCTACGAACGATGTTATTGCTATTTACTATGTTTTGGGGTCAGTGTATATACACTGTTCAGTCGAAAGTTTTTCTGTTGTGTCTAAATCCTTGCGCTTACAATATTCAATGATCTAATGGCGATGTTATTGCTATTTACTATATTTTGGAGTCAATGTATATATTGTTCAAGCGAAAACTTGAACTCTGTTATCTTTTTTGCGCATACAATATTCAATGGTCTACGTCTACGATGCTATTTTTGAACCTTTTGCTAGAGATACACCCTCCCCTTGTTACAGCGTTACGTGACCTGCTTTCATTGACCATTAGTCTTGACCAGAGAGAGAGGCCCTTCTATATATCCTTGTTTTCAGTCCTCAGTGCTCTCTTGGTGGCAATACATTGTGCCGCCTGCTTTAATGAACAGTCAGCCGTAAACAGTATTTTGTCAATATCTCCTGTTTATTTGTGTTAAACCCCTCTTTGTGACAAACCTACCAGGATATGCCTGGAGTCCAATTCTTAAATTGATCCATTTGAATTGTTGTGAAATCAAAAGTATAAAAGGAAATGTGCACAAAGCAAAACTTTCTAAATGTTGCATCAGATACTCTTTAGTACCGAAGGATATATTATGACGGAAAAAGTGAAACACTGTCTGTGTTAGTGGATTGCCTATAGTGCCCTACCGTCCTCTATGACAGCCATGCCAGATTGCCTTGTAAATGGTTGACTGCCTACAGTGCCCTACCGTACCCTATGGCAGACATGTCACATTGCCTTGTAAACGGATGACTGACTACAGTTAGCTACCGTACCCTATGGCAGCGATGCCACATAGCCTTGTAAACCGTAGATAGTCTATAGTGTCGTAGCACACCCTGCCTTGTAAACGGTTTACTGCATATAGTGCCCTACCGTACCCTCTGGCAGCGATGCCACATTGTCTTGAAAACCGTGAATGACCTATAATATCGCATTGTACCCACCTCATAGAGATGCTACATTGACATGTAAACGGTTGTCTGCGTGTAGTGCCGTGTCTTACCCAATGCCAGCTGAGCCATTTTGCCTTGTGAACTGTGGGCTTCCCACAATGCCTTAGTGTACCCAATGGCAGCGGTACCAAATTGCCTTTAGCCTATAGTGCCGTATCGCATCCTACAATAGCGGTCCCACTTTGCCGTGCAAACGGTTGACTGCCTATAGTGCAGTTTCGTACTCTATGGTAGTGAAGCCACATTGTCTGGATTGTCTGTAGTGCCTTATCTTGCCCGTGGCAGCGATTCCACATTGCTTTGTAAGTCGTGGATAGACTACAGTGCCGTACCGTTCGGTAACCAATGGCTGCAATACCACAGCGTTATGTAAACAGTAGATTACCTAATGCCGTATCGTACACTATGGCAGCGATGTCACATTGCTTTGTTAACAGTGGACTTCCTATAGTGCCGTTTAGTACTCTATGAAAGCGGTGCCAAATTGCCTTATTGCTTATAGTGCCGTGTCATATTCGATGGCCGTGATGCCCCAAAGCCCCTCACAAATGTGGTAACTGTGAGTTCAAATCCATCTCATGCAGGCTTTCTTTTCGGAAACCTGCTCCACTATGCAAAACGGCAGCCGTCGTATAAGTAAAATATTCTTGTGTAGGGCGTAAAACAAATCAATAAAAAAAACTACTACACAAAGTGAGCACATGTTCACCGGGCATATTTCATTCATATTGTACTACTTCTTTGTCACTTTAATATATAGCCTCATTTTCATCATTTGGTTGTGGTTCCACCTCTAAACAGATCGCCTGTACGTCTTCCAGCAGTGAACTCACTCCCTCCATGGTCCAGAGCACAGTGATGGATGCTGTATTATCGATCTCTACGCTACATGGTGGGTCAGCTTGTTACTGGGAGCGACGGGCTGCGGTATTTACCCATAACACGTAGTTTTACTCCGCGGTCGTTGCACCTGCATTGTTTCGTATAATGACATGCCTGTGGATAGAGGTTTGGACATGCTATTAGATGTGCTAATACGGTTACGCATTGAACTATTTGAACAATTCGTAATTCCGAACAATAATGCTTTGATACGCATGTCTAATAGCAGTGTTCACTCGTAATGGCCTTTTGATTGTGGGTTTCAGAATCGACCGTGACCTTGACCTTGTTTTTTCCATATCGCCTCCAACGTTGCATTGGGTTGGGCCTACAAAATGTAAGGGATCTTAAGGAGTAAGACTGCGGATATGCACTGTTTCATGGCGTGGGAGATCTGATTTATTACTCGGTCCTTCGGCCTATACGGCATTAACACACCAAAAGACAAATACAACACTACTGAACACAACGACGCCTCTTAATGTGGTAAATGCCATTATGTTAATAAGCTGTTGATTTCCTTTAAGCATATGGTGGGGAGTTTTGGACTGCACTTCCCGACTTGACACACTCGCCACGATATATGGCGGCAGCACTGCCCGTTTGGCGTTTAATTTTATCATTAGTTTTATCAAAATGGCACTGGCCTTGAAAAATGTTTTTGTAGAATGGTAGACCATATTTATCACCAATGCGAACACTCGGAGTTCAAGTCCAGCTCATGCTGACTTCCTCTCCGATCATACGTGGGAAGGTCTTCCAGTAACCTGCGAATGGTCGTAGGTTTCCCACCGGGCTTTGTCCGGTTTTCACTCACCATAATGCTAACCGCTATCGCATAGATGAAATATTCTGGAGAACGGCGTATGACACCAATCAAATAAATAAATAAAACAAACATATTTTGTGCTAACGGTTAACAATGCTCTTAGTACGCCTTTCAGAGTCGCTGATTATCAGGATACTGTAAGACATGTAGTCTGAAGATAAATGACCTTGTACAAGCCATTTCACATGATGCAAGATGCCATAGAAAAAATTCAATGAACAGTGGAGCTGTATTGTGTCTTACTGGATAAATAAATTTTCCTTCCTTTCACGCACCAGCTGTTATATAAGCATGCTTCCAAATCAATCGATTTTCTCTGAAATCGGCTGAAGTCGCTAGATGTTTTATTCACACTGATTGCGGCTTAATTCTTGCATCACAGGTGACGTGCACATGTCGCCAGACTGTATAGTCTTTGGAAATACAGATCGTGGGTGATACTGTCACCCTGAGAGTATAGACCCTATATATAGTTTGACAGAGTCTACAGAGTCCATTAATAACTGGGTGATGATACGACGCAATGCAACAATTGTCTGCTAAGATTAGACCCAAATATGGTTTCTCCTGCCAACCTTGTGGCCGCCATATTGCTGTTGCCTGGACATTATCAGCGATAGACGGCAATAAACACTGCCTACACCAATGGCCGTTCAAACGAGGCGGGCATTTTATCTGATGTATGAGAAATTAACGACGCGCATTCACGCCTCTAGCAGCGGTTTGTTCGCACTTCCTACAGAACGACCAGTAACTGGAAGACGCATGTTCGGTGATCTTTTTCTCTGTGTGTGTTTGAACAATGTCTGCTTGTGTTGTCCGCGGCTTCTCTGCTTAGAATAATCCGCCTTTGAATAATTAATGCTGAATAGCGATGGTAATGTTATTTAGCCCCGTATCTTTTAGATTATCTCTCTTTATGTTTTGTTTTGTTCTCTCCTCACATCCCTGATGCTGATAACATACGCGTTTAGTGCCATATCTTTTCGAGCGGTATTGACCAGTTTTATTTAGAGCATATAATTTAATTAGCGAACACCATATACAAGAAAACGGCTATTCGCGTTGAAACCTTCGTGGTTACACAGAACAACGCATTAGTCTTTTCCCTTTGGTGCTTTGTGTTTGAACAAACATGTTTTAGATTGTCTCCTTCCCTCCCTGTTCTGTGAGGACTTAGCCACAATAAGCGATCGACATCATGTGTGTGTCTGTTTGCGAAATCCCGATCTATACCTCCCTCGTTGGAAAGTTCATCAGTAACTTGCCAAAGATCGGTGGTTTACCACAGGCACTGCGGTTTCCTCAAACCAATATATCGATCGCCATCGTATATACGAAAATCTCTTGGTATAGTATTAAAGAACAGCCAAATGTATACATTAATTAGGTAATTAAATTTTTATGCTTCATCACACACTGAACTGTGTTTCAGTTGGACAATTTGACATTTTTGGTGGTGGTATACGTCCTGATTGTTGTAGGTTTTTCCGCGAGACTACCTTATATTAGCAATTTCCAAATATATACGTACTTATTTATATTAAGTACTAAGGACAATTTGATTAATGATTAGTCGTTCAAGTATATATAGGTGAAGGAAATAGGGCATGCGCAGCTTCAAGACAACCACACCGTCTTGTCAGGAAACTTGGCGGAGCTGGGTTTGAACTCGCGACATTCATCGGAAACAGTTGGAATCTTGTAGAGAGAGTGAGTTTCCTCTGGTTCCCTTCACCCAAAAACTTTTCCACCTTCACATAAGAGAAACTGTACCTTGCAAGTCGTAAACATGAGTCAAATGAAATGAAATAAATAAATAGCAGTGGGTAGATTATTGTATAAAATAGTTAATATGCAGGGGTCTCCGTGGCTCAGTTGGTTAGCGGGCTAGCGCAGCGTAATGAGCCAGAAGCCTTCCACAAATGCGTTCCCTGAGAGTTCGGCTCATGCTGTCTCCCTCTCCGGGGGGTACGTGTGAAGGTTTTGCTGCAACCTGCGGATGGTCCTTGGTTTCTCCCGGGCTATGCCCGGTCCCCTCACACCGTAATGCTGGCCGCCGTCATATAAATGAAATATTCTTTTCTTTTATATATAAATAAAACACCAATCAAATAAATAAATAAATAAGTTTATATGGACAGGCGGTGAACACGCGACATGTTGCCTTCTACATCGTGACATTGTGATATTCCATGAGGAAGTAGTAGTTTCTGCGGCTTTGCAAATTCCGTAAAACCTTCTGTGGCTGGAGAGGCTGTATATATTAGCGACATGTGACATTTGAATTATTTAGGGCATTCTAACACGAGTCAGCGAACGAAATTTACAACTTGCTTTAAATCACTGAAATGAATATTGCAGTAGCTGCATTTTATCTGATAGTCAGCATATGTCGCTTACCATACCGAATGTGACAACGACGTCACGAAGTCGGTCCAAACCGCTTCCACCTCCCCCCCCCCCCCACCACACCTCCCGGCACAACTGCCAACACCGCCAACACATACCCAGACCCCCAACACACACCCTGACCCTCAACACACACCCTGACCCCAGCCTATCACACTGATACACTAGGCCATGGCCTATACAGTTGTGGAGATAGGCAGATGGTATGTTTTAATTAACACTAATTAAATCTCCTCTGAGCGCCAAACAACAGGTGCGCATGCACTAATTACACACGCCATCCCCACGTATTAGACATAAAGTTACTATAGAATCAGCATAGAAAATAAAACCAGTGCAGCGAAAAATGTGCGATAGTTAGCCAGCCGTCACAAAATCTGGTCAATTTACCTCAGTTAAGGTTTTATTCTAACTGTTCATGAAAACGCTTATACAGTAGCAAATTACATGCCCCCTAGCACCATGGCTTAAGCAGAATTAGGTAAAAAAATATGCATTGACATATCAAATTATTACAGATCACTGGTACTTAATTACTCAAAATGATGCGTTGTCATCACATTTAACATACAATAACATTAAAACAATGCCAAGCGATGCTTAGTCCACCAAAAGAATCCTGGTATACACCGAATATAGAACATAATTAAAGTACTTCAAGATTTTAATAAATAATAATATTTTTAAATATATACAGATTGTAATGGACATTTGTTTGTAGCTCACTTGTAATGTACCGGTACATTCCAAGCATACCTTTAAACCCCAAGCACACATTCACTCAGTCAAAACATACCCTCTCATATTGTCGAGAATGCAGTGCTGAGTAAATTGATATATTAAAATAATGCAAAAGAACCAGGCTACAACATTGATTTTTCTCGTGTCCCGTGTTTGCCTCACATTGTCCTACCGCCCAGAGGTGACCCCGACATTGTCCTCAAGGACAGTCCACAGACGACATCACCTGTTGCCATGGTTCCAGCCCCGACTGGCCAGTCGAAATGCTGTTATTCAGGTAACCCGGTTGGCAAGCTGTGTTAGACTAAAAACCGTCACCGGGGAATCTAATTTCCGACTGACGGACTCGCCAGATTTTGGCTTGTTCGTCGAGAATCTAATTATGTGGTAATTACACAAATGTCCAGTGCTCGAGTGTGTTAAATGAGGGATGCAGGGATGAGAAGGGAGCGGTTATCAGCCACCTGCCCGTAATGATGTGGGTTATTGTTTCAACGATGATACAACGACTGTACTGTTAAAAACCATCGGTCAGTGGACAGTAATTTTTCCGCTATGATGCTTGAAGGCTATTCAAAAGTGGAGAAATCATAAGAATGACATGACGGTCAAATGAAATAGTTTGAAAAGTTAGATACGTATATGATCTTAAATATTTTTTTTTGATTTTTCTTTAATGAGAAGAAGACATTTGAACAAATTTTTGTATGGCTGGTATTTGTGGTCACCTCTTGGTATGCATTGCCTCTGCATAATAATGCTATAAATGAGGATGTAACGCATGTTCAATACATATATTATTACTAGAATTTGGTCTTGTGAGCATACAAATGTGTTCAACCTGAATTTTAATCATAATTATATTTTTAATTTATTCATAAATATTATCATAATTAAGATGAAATGCATGTCCACGGATGCAAACAACAAATTTACATTGAAGTAAATTTATTACACATGCATCACATCTTATATAGAACGTTATAAAGTAATGACGATGTATACCAAGAGGTGGTAAAAAATATTTTGCCGGAATAAAAAATCGAAATATGCCAGAATAAAAGACCATATTTGCAAATAACTTTTCACGTTCTTTCATCTGATATTTGCATCTTTTTATGCTCTGTTCTCTTTTAATGCTGACAATGAAGCTCATTATCGCAAGCTGCACAGTACTGGCCAGTAGACTTTTACCAACAACTTCTACATATTGATGCTGCAATGTCATTCAGCAAAACTTCCCTCGATATGTTGAAACTCTTCTGCACCGATGCTACACTGAACACTTTTGTCGTGGACCAAAGATATACAACTGATAATAGGGGCCTCTGTGGCCGAGAGGGTTAGCACGCCAGTGCGGCGCATTGATTCAGGAGCCGCTCACCAATGCGGTTGCTATGAGTTCAAGACCACCTCATACTGGCTTCCTCTCCGGCCGTACGTGGGAAGGTCTAACAGCAACCTGCGGGTGTCCGTGGGTTTCTTCCGGGCTGCCGTAGCATAAGTGAAATATTCGGCGATATATAAAAGCAATCAAATAAATAAATAACAACTGATTATTTGTAGGTGTATGTCGGCTGTCAAGAGCAGAGATAGTTTTTTTTAACGGTGACGGCAGTGCCGATTGTAGCTTGTGGTACATGATAGCACATGGCGCTTGACTGCGGATCATTACCAAAACATTGATGATCAAACTGAAATATGCCTAAGTGATAAAAGCTTCAAGTTGATACTTTATATGCATGTATCTTTCGACAACCACTGCTTGGAACAATGCGTTTGTTCGTAGCTACAATTGGATTTATTTGTTATATCAACTTACCTTTCAGCTTTGATGGACTGTAGCCGAATGATTTAAGCCGAGTGTCTTGCTTTCGTTTATTCATTGCTCGCTTCCTTGTTGGAAATGTCGAGAAATTCCCCTCGCAAGTAAAAATGTCCGATCTAAATGACGTGTTGCTGCTGAGCGTTGATATATGGAAAGAGTACAACTGTGAAGATCCCCGTACAAAGTCCGAAAACACAAATCACGTGAGCTAGACTTTCACAGGTTGTGCGCCTAATTAAGGGGTTTGTGTTTACATGGAATAGGGAAACAGGTATTTAATTAAAGCACTTATTATATTCTTTGCTCCATCAATGTGTTAATCAATCGATCTACAAAACAATCAATTATGGGTTAATTAATCACTCAATTAAGCAACTAGTTTATCATCGCCGTAGTATAAGTGAAATATTCTTAAGTACGGCGTAAATCACCAATGGGTTTCCACCCACCATAATGCTGGCCGCCGTAGTATAAGTGAAATATTCTTAAGTACGGCGTAAATCACCAATGGGTTTCCACCCACCATAATGCTGGCCGCCGTAGTATAAGTGAAATATTCTTAAGTACGGCGTAAATCACCAATGGGTTTCCACCCACCATAATGCTGGCCGCCGTCGTATAAGTGAAATATTCTTGAGTACGGCGTAAAATACCAATGGGTTTCCACCCACCATAATGCTGGCCGCCGTCGTATAAGTGAAATATTTATCACTTACTTTACTAATTATTAGTAAAAATAGAATATCCTGAAGTGAGAAGTTTACAAATCTACAAACCAAGTGACTCTCTATCATCACCGCTGATTGTTTTACTGTCTATGCTGTATACATTCCTCCGATTGTCTGTTTGCTTGTTTCCTTCAACATTTTGTCGGTCATGTCTATATACTAGTCTCCTTACAAGTAGCGTGGCATAATTAAAATGAATTGAAGTCCAATGCGGACGCATTTACAATACTGCTTTATTAGATCTCCACGTGCCAAAAGCACATGACACCGCAACCGACACTGGTCGACCCCCACATGGTCTGTACTTCATGCTCTGCGTCAAGTCATGGAAGTGCCCATGCAAGATTGGCGATTTTAAGGTTTTGGTATGACAGGACTCGGAAGTGAACCCAGATCTCACGATTACAATGATGACGCTCTGATGCACGCTGCCTGTGCGTACATATAACACAATACTGCAATTTTTATTGCCTATATCCATAATGCCTCTAAAGAATGTTAATTTGATATTGGTTATGGTGATGGTGATAATATGGAGTAAAAGTAGAGGCAGTATTTTGTAAATATTTAGCATTGATGCCTGCCTACATATTTGTTAACATTTTAAATACTAGTAACCTCATATTTGAGTCCCATGGAAATTTCTCGAGAGTTAGGGGATTTTGCGATTATTTAAGGGTAACAAGTGCGGAAATGTCTGCCACTTTACACTGTACTCGCCAGTTAAGTAATATTAGAAGCAATATTAGAAGTTAATTCAAAATAAATGATGATCAAGTGGTACAACAATTCCAATGCAGAGAGGAATGCTTTCTCAAAATCAAAACCACGAGGCTCTCGCGAGACTTCCGAGGAACTCTGATAAGGTTTATTTGGAGAAATTTACCCAGCTTGAGGCTCGCGAATCGTGGTTACAACTGGCAAAAGGAGCTTACTTTGTAAACACATATTGTAAACATATATATATATATATATATATAGTATATATATATATATATATATATATATATATATATATATATATATATATATTATATATATATATATAATATATATATATATATATATATCTGTGATTCAAAACAGACATTCGTATACCAGCCGTCAACAAATATGGACGTCCCAGGTCAATAATCGTGAGGCCAATTCCAAAAACGGCGTCAAACACAAACCAGATGAGTACGACAGTGCGGTTGTTCTGCAATTCTCGTGCTTTAAATGAACATACTTGTCAAGATGTCTCTTACACGCAGAGGTATTTGACGACCAGAATACAGATATGCCTTAACAATTGTAAGGACTCCTGTGACAACCTTTGTATACAGACTCTGCCACACCACACGCCGTTCGAACCTTGCAAACTGCTCCATGTTTTTACGTATGTAGAAAATAATTCTCTCTGACAACGGTATAAATTTTGCGGCGCTACGACAAGTCGGATTCCAGATGTCTTCTCTGAAAGCGAATGTTGGACATCCGAGACAATGCATTATTGACGGTCTGTGCCAGAAAAACATGGTCGACTGGCTTGACGGGTTTTTTTTTCTTCAGGAGTAAATCCATTTCATGGCGTCTCAAGGGGGTGACATGTAAATGTATCAGTTTAGACATGACGTGGTTATTCTCAACGTTGTTCCTATTTTATGCTTTTCCCGCGAACTAATCTGGGCATTGGAATTTCGCTTTGTCCGATCACACTGATATTTTCTTCCCGCTTTAGCGAGATAATCTGCTAATCCAGACAACAATGAGAAATATAACCTTGGTCTGTCCACCACAACAGCAGACCGGATCAATCAATCATTTGGCGGAGGGAGGTGAAAAAAAGGTTTTCCTGTGAATGTTTGTGAACGATGGGATTTTGGCAATTGTCTCACATGTGAGCTATGTGTATATGTACACGAAACAGCTTACTACGGGATTCTATGACCAAAGTCCGGCTGTACTGAGTCCGGCAGTGCTGAGTCTGTTTCGGTGTAGTCTCATTTCGCCTACTTCTTTTGTTTGAAATTAGAAATTGGAGGTAGGCGAAATGATAATCCCCAAGGTGTGAAGATAACCATTTAATGGGATTAAAACTCCAGGGACCGTGTGGAAAGATTAAAGTACCGTTATAAGTGTGTGAATAATTGCAAGTATAAGTAACAAAAGAATGACCCAAAGATGGACGCATAGATCATCTCCTGTAAACATTTATGTTACATATCAGTAAAAAAAACATATTGTTAGGAATGTAATACATAAGAGTGGTAAATAGATAAGTGATAAATGATGACAGTTAAAAATTACAAGTGTAGCAAGAACGATGCTTTGTCGGCAAATTCCACCAATGTCAGTTGTTCTCCCTGCAACTGTTCTTTCAATCTTTGTAACTTCTCGTCCTGAGTCCGATATTTCCTCCTCTTTGGAGGGAAATGTCCACCAGCTTGTAGCTGAGAGATTTTCAAATCTGTTAACGTCTGTTCTCTCTGGATGATGCGGATGAATTCAAAAAGGTTTGGATGTGATTTACCAGCGACTGAATTCATCCTATGATGCCACCCTTCAACGTTGTTGTTCGTTCGGGCAGCCATTGTATGATGGTGGTTCCACACGTCCCTGCCCCATACACCTTCGACCCAGTTTTCCGTCACATAATCCAAAAAATTCACACAATTATCGGTAGCAGGTGCTTCGGCCAAAGTGTTCAGCCAAACGTCGCCGATGTCCTTCGGGGCCACAAGAGGTAACACTGCAGCACGTCGAACCATTTTCTGGATGTCGGGGTCATTTTTGTAAGCTGTCTGCAGACCATGTTTTTGGCAATTGCGCCAAATGCATTGCGTGAAGTGGAAAAAACATCCTTTTACTTCTGTCGCTGGGAGGGATATTTCAACAGCATTATGAAAAGCCTTTTCAAAATCTGCGTGAATTGTAGAGGGTTGGAAGAGAGCACCTTCCTGAAGAGAAGCGAGTTTGATCAGATGAAGCATTCTTTGGTATGTTTGTTGACGTCTGTCCGGAAGCAGTGCATACACTAACGGGAAAATCTTCCCCTCAACCACTCCATGAAGTGAGTAAACCTGATCGAAAATACTGGGGGCAAGGTAAAAAGTAACATCGCAATATACAGTAGGTGACAGGCAAAGTCACAGGCAGTATCTTGTCTTCGCTCCCATCATCAGCGAAAAGGAAACGTGATCCTGAAGCAGTTTGTGCCCACTCGCCTTCCAATTTAACATCTGACCGTGACTCGGGAACTGATGGAATCATTTTCCTCTGTTTCACTGCAGTGACCAGTCCAATAGGATTTTTGTCTGGATTAGAACTATTGCAATAATCGTGCCCCATATAGAGTGAGTGAGTGAGTGAAGGAGTCCTTAGAGTGTTATGTAATGTGCCTCCTTGTTGCTGTGCGGATTTCCACCGATCTTTTATCTAGTGCTGCTTCACTGAGACAACCTATCGAAGGCAAAGTAAGCCGTCCCGCCCGAGCCATTATATTGATACGGGTCAACCAGTCGTTGTATTATCCCCTCCCCCATATAGACAAAGCACGGGCTATCTCTACTGATCATATGAGCAAGTTGTCATTGGCTATCTCTACTGAGAATGTGAACAAAGTATAATTAATTATGTCTGTTGAACACATGGGCAGGACGTCAGTCATCTCTGTTTAGCACTGGACAAGGTAATATCTCTATTAAGCATATGGACAATGTGTAATTGGTTATCTCTGTTGAGCATATGGTTTAAGGTGTATTTGGTTATCTCTAGTAAGCAAGGTTTAATTGTTATCTCCAGTGGGCATATTGGCAAGATGTAATTGATTATCTCTATTGTCCATATTGACGAGTGGTAATTGGTGATCTCTAATGAGTATATATACAAAGTGTAACTGGTTATCCTTGTTGATCATGTGGACGAGCTATAATTGGTTATCTCTGTAGGGCATATGAATAAGATGTAACTGGCTGTCTCTGTAGACCATATTGAACAAGACACTGGTTATCTCTATTCAACCCCTTGACAAGTTATTATCCATTGAACATATGGAGAAAGTGTAAATGGGTATCTTTGTTGACCATACCGACAAGGTGTAATTGGATATCTTTGTTGTGGATAATGAAAATGGGGCATCCATTCTTCAATGGAACAGTCGGAAAAAGACACTCCAGACTTTTAAAGCATCTTACCGAATCAATGGTGAACAACAACATTTTTTAAAATTAAAATGCGAACATTTGAATATAACGGTTTCCAAAGATGCCAAAGATGTCGTGTATTAGTTTCACACTATCTGACCTTTATTCGTATACTGAACCTTTTGCCTCCGCCTCGCGGAAGGCTTGGCGCTTAGGGTTCGCCATTAGAGGACTACCGTTTCCGGTAAGACATACGAAGGAGACGTGACCGCCTTGCGGGGACAGCAATGGCGTTCATTGACCGTAGATCGACTTTAGAGCATGGTACTGGTTCTTTTGAAAAGGACGGAACTATTCTCTTAGAGAACGGCTGTAAGATAAGCTCTTTGTCAACGGTTCCCTATTGGCGTTAACCTATTGGCTTCCCAGAGACGCCACGTGCGCGACTCCGATTCTGCACTGAGTGATCTAGATCCCAGGGCTAATTCAAAAAGCGATCGATCTAAAAACATGGTGCAAACTGAACAGCAGAGCAGAAGTCTCGTTTTTTTTTTGTTTTTTTTTTTCGTATGCTAGTAAATAAATTATTACGCGCCGAGAAATTCAGACCACCCGGAGCAAATTTGTTCCGAGATTGTGCGTTTTGTTAGCTTATGTCTATGGCTTTTACGAAACCATCTGTGTAGTTATGTTTAACGTTAGAAAATAGCAGACAAGCTGGCTACACACACAGAACGTTTATATCTGGTACACCTTGCAACCAGCCTGCTTAGAACAATTGTGAAATACGTGCTCCTGTACAAGCTATAAAGGGATTAGATATAAGAAATAAGATACCCATCTAGACGCGCAGTATTTTAGAGTTCCCCAGTTGAAATCCAGTTTGAGGCTTAAATATCGAAATGATTTTCTTGACTCTGAAACCGATGACTGCTTCTTTCTTTTTGTGTGAACAGGATTATTTTACACGTATAATATCAGAATATGAGTTGGAATTAATAGTTATGTGGTTTAATGGGTTTTCCAAGGATTAATTAATCATTATTAATCAATTTATTGGATTAGGCGCGTTTATATATCATAACATGAATACCCAATGTTTCTACGGCAGACGCCATGCATCGTGCTTAATGTTTGGGGTCGTACTTCCGTGCTTGGGTACTTCGGAGTTCAAAATTTTCCACTTTTTTGTCGCTCCATAGACTTCAACTCATCCAGCAGAAGAAGTGCGAAAATGAACTCGATATGGATATTAACAGACGTTCCTAAAGATAATTTATATCGTTTTATAAACGCTATGCGGAGCTGACATCTTTTTAGTGAGATCAGCAAACAAAGCGATAGCAGCGTTGATGTGCTTGGACGCAACAGGGAATGAAATTGAAAGCGCCATTGACCATTCAGCTGATCCAGAAAATCCTCAATTACTGGAGTGCCCAGGAGACGTGACTATATTACGAGTTAGGCCTTATAATAAACAGAAACCTGCACACGAAAATAAGCTATCCTATTTGTCAAAGGCAATGAAAACCAGCAGCCGGCTTCGACAAGTGACTCTAGACAGAATATATATTGCTTCTTGTCACTATGACAACCATACTTTAAAGACTTTGAAGAGATTATTGGAGGCGCCTTGCACGTTGGTTGATCCGGATGATAGAGATCAGAGTCCTCATACCCCGTTACTCGGGAGATCTCTGAATCAGATGTCCGGATAAACAAGCGATTAAAACGGCCGTCTGCTGGGTTTGTCTAGCCGACCGGATATCCGGCTGACGTTTGGATTATTTCAGTTTACACAGATCACGCGAGAGACAGTGTAATCCGCGTGGCCTACGGTTTACCTCAGAGGATTAACGGGAAGGTATTGTTCATGTGTGCATGTGACAAGATCACGCCAGTCTTTATAACCCGATTCTGGCTGATTTGATTGCCAAAGCACTGGCTGTTTTCCGACATTTACATCTATGTCCCTTTGGTCAGCCGCTAAGGGCACGTCTTCCATTGTTTATATTGTATTTAGGTTCAAAGTCTGGAGTCGTCTTCTCCATTGTACTTCTTTTTTCATGTAATTTTCCGGCGCCGTTTAATTTTGATCACCAGATGATTTTGTTGCTTGGCAGAAAATGTTGCTAAAATAAGGCCCATCCTTTCGGCTAAGACGTGAACCCTTAAATCAGTGTATTTATACTTACAATAGGCACCATGATGGATCTTTAAGAAGAAATGTCATTGTAATTCATGTTAGAGATCCAACATGGTCGCGAGTGTATGTTATCTATTGCTATGAACATCGACTGCCTTCGTAATTGGAATTGTTCCGAAGTCAGTTTATGGTTCTCTTATTTCCCCTTTGTAATGGACGTATTTTCAAAAGAGGGGCCTCCGTGGCCGAGAGGTTAGCACGCCAGCGCGGCGCAAGGTCATGCTGGCTTCCTCTCCGGCCGTACGTGGGAAAGCCTGTCAGCAAGCTGTAGATGATCGTGGGTTTCCCCGAGCTCTGGCCACTTTCCCTCCACCATAATGCTGGCCGTCGTCGTACATGTAAAATATTCTTGACTACCGCGTAAAATACCAATCAAACAAATAAATAAATGAAATATTTTCCCATGCTATTAGTCTTTGTGCATGTTATAAAATTTGGGAAACAATATTTGCTTCCGGTATTTATTTATTTGTTTGATTGATGTTTTCCGTCGTACCCAATAATATTTCACTTATAAGACGGCGACCAGCATTATTGTGGGAGGAGAACGGACAGAGCACGGGGAAAACCCACGACTATCCGTAGACTGGTGACAGACTTTCCCATTTGAACTCACAGCCACCGCAATGGTGAGAGGCTTCTGGGCGGTTGTTGTTCCAGTATGTGATATTCCGAAGGAATGTTGCACTCTTTTGTGCATAGTTGCATTCTTAGCAGATTCCAGTCATATAGTTACATCGGTTATGTCCGCGGAAAGATGTGGTTAAACCGCAAAGCCTGTTGCAAGCGTTGCCTTATCACGTTTGCAATTGAACTACATAACAGCCAATAACACCAGAGCATTGGCGAGAACGTAGGTTATAGATGGTAAATGGTCAGGCATAACATATAGTGTCGTGTAAACAGTTAATGTGGTAAATGCAGCTAACAGTTATTCTGATGTGTGTTGTAAACAAGCTTAGAATATGTTTAGTTTGCTAATATTACAGACACCGTTCGGCTATTACTGTACAGCACATGAATGCTGGGTGGTTTATTATTATTGCCCTAGCTAATGCAGTGCTGTAATAGCTGCTTATGTGTTAGAGTGATGTGGTTAATTGTAGTGATGTCTGTCTGTGGCCGCCCGCGGGGATTAGTCTGTACGACTTCTTCCACCCACGAATTCGTCGCCGCACATATTTCCACTACCACTCTGGTTTAATGTTCTGTTTCTAAAATTGTTGTGTCGGTAAGAATTTCGCCATTAAAAGTATTTCTGTTCCCGTCCCCTGGGCCAGTTTGTTTCTAAATTTAGCTGCCACAGTCTGTTCTATCTTTTAACTACCAAGAAAATTAGCTTTTCATTTGTTTTCTCTCGGAAATTTGTGATGCTTCTTCGTTCACGATCACATTTTGCCGTTATTGACAACTTCTGGTGACAGTGTTAATTTGGGTTTGAATCTGAAAAATCTCCTGGAAAAGGTGCTTTAAGTTTTTGAAATCAGCACTCTTGTAAGCCAGTGTCTTAGAAGCCCATTTACCTGGTGCTATTAACGTAAAGTTGGCGAAGCCTAAAAACTAGAGAAAATCACTGTTTTAGTCATATACTGAAACTGCGTTATAGTTCCGATTTAAGTGGAAAAATGACGCGTAAACTTAGTCTGCGGTTTGTTTCGTTACATATACTTGTCTATCAATATTTAATGTTTCAAAAGTAGTCCGTTGCGTGTATGCATGTACGCTCGGGATTTTACGTCGTACTAACAATATTCACTCATATGACGACGAAGTCTCATTCAGTCTGTGTACGTACACTGTGTCTTCTGCATGTCGTGTCCAAGTCTTTGGTGTTACCCAAGCCGGGTTTGATCCCGGGTCTCCCGACTTCGACGTGGGTGCCCTAACCATTAGGCCACCGAAGTGGTCCAGGTCTACAGCAATTGACCTAGGGCCTACTGAAAGGGAATGAATATAAAACAAATGGAAGCGAATGGATGAGCGAGGATCATGATGTCGCCCAATAATTTAACAGAACAACCAAACTTTTATAACCATGTTTTCGCCTACGAATGTTATATCACCATACTGGAATATATACTTAGGCGCATGCGCTAAAAAGTGGAGCGATTAGTTGGAAAGCAAATACATGGCCATAAAGTTCGTCTTACATTAACATTGTCCATTGTCTTCTTTTCTTGTATGGCCAAAATTAAGCCTTCCGAGTGGGAAAACACCGTTCATTCCAATTAGCAGGTAAACGACTCTGCTTGTATCCTGAATGTAATTGGGAAGAATACAAGAAAAGAAATGGGCCACGTATTCTCTGTTAGACTGCTTCCAAATGTACGCCATTCTACTTGATGTGAACATTTGATGGAATTCCCAGGCGAGCCCTACAGTCAAAGTTTATTTTGTTTTCGAGGATTAGTTTCTCCTAACCGCACATAAACTATGCTTACAATCTTCAGTGGGAAGACGCCTCCGTTCGTTGGACCCACAGCGCTAGTAACTGTGCGTCATTTACTCTTGTCTTATTACATGAACAAAACTGGAACTTGTTCCTATATATTGGTTGATTGGATGATCGATTTATTAGTCTGGTATTGATTGATTAATTTGTTCATTGATTGATTAGATTGGTTTCTCGGTTAAAATTTTTCCCATTGTTAAGATGACATCGACTTTTCGCATGATCTCATTTCTTTATTTATTTATGTATTGAATTGTTCTGTAATGCGATGTGTAATCGATGCCGTATCACTTATAGGGTGTGGAGGGGGGAAGCCACCCACCAATGCGGTCGCTGTGAGTTCAAGCCCAGCGCACGCTGGGTTCTTCAACTGCCGTGCGTGGGAAGGCCTATCAGCAACCTTCGGAAGGTCGATGGTTTCCCAGTTTTTCCGGTCACCTCTTCTCGGTTTCCTCCCATCATAATGTTAGCCGCCAGCGTATTAGTGAAATATTCTTGAGTTACGGCGTAAAACACCAATCAAATATTTATTTATTTGATTGGTGTTTTACGCCGTACTCAAGAATATTTCACTTATACGACGGCGGCCAGCATTATGGTGGGTGGAAACCGGGTACAGCCTGGGGGAAACCCACGACCATCCACAGGTTGCTGCAGACCTTCCCACGTACGGCCGGAGAGGAAGCCAGCATGAGCTGGACTTGAACTCACAGCAGCCGCATTGGTGAGAGACTCCTGGGTCATTGCGCTGTGCTAGCGCGCTAACCAACTGAGCCACGGAGGCCCCACCAATCAAATAAATCAAAGAAGTTGATGCAGTATATGCTCGATATCATGTCATTTACAGGGCGGCGGTCAGTTCCATGCGTGTAGACAGAAAGGTTACTTGTGAGGTTTATTTTTAACGAACTGAACAGCTGAGTGAACACAAAAGCTCCCTGATCAAACAGACATTCATCTACCAGCCGTCAACCAATATACACTTCAGGTCAATAGTCGCAAGGCCAGTTTCAAAAACGACGTCTAACACAAACCACCAAAGAATTAAGAAAGTATATAAAGTTCAAAATTAGGACGACATCCTGCAAAGAGAAGTAGTCAACAGTTTTAATGATGTTGGAAAAGCGTAAGTTATGTTCTAGGTAGATTGGTGAAATAAGTGTTATAAATGTGCACGATGCTAGTATATAAGTTGTCGATAACAAAATATGTGTTTTATAGTTGCGCTTTTTTGAATGAACGCCGCGACTGCACGGTCACGACTCGGCGCCCTTTCTTATATTGCTAAAAGTTATCTCAAATACGCTTGTGTACTTTCAAAGAGAGCGCCTGACATTTACCCTATAACGTACAGAATCCCTTTATCATTTTCACCTGATACTTGGAAAATTCGCGAATGACTGTATAGAAGTGAAACCTCTTTGACGATCTCGTAAATATGGTTACCCAACAAGTAAAATTATGACGACATATCACGTCATCCTCGGGGTGTGCTTGTCGCAATTGTGCTATTTTGAGGTAAGCGGAAGGTCGATTGACTCTAAAATAGCTTCCGCACCGTACGTTTTTGCCAATGAATCTATTTGCGTCCATGAATGAGATTATTAATTATGCGTTAGTGCGGTTGGTGTTTTCCCACATCAATTAGTACATCGTTCTGTTTAACTCTGAGATGTCGCCATTCCGATCTATTTTCATCAGACCGGAAGAAAACACCGATATTGGAGAGGTTATACGTCATGTAGCGTTTCCAGTGAAGCAGACGACTGATGAGATAATCGATGACAGGTCACGTGATCGCTAATTACCACGGGAGTGGCTTTTATGCTTTGGTTGAATCCAAATAAACCTCCTCATTCACAGCCGCACCTTCGTATTAGCCAGGTCATGCATGCCGTGTGGAAGAAAGCGCCATGGCCATCAATGTTAGCCCAGATAGCGCACAATGGTCGTCGTCTAAACAATAAAAAATGGGTTGGGCAGAGTAATGGTGTTAGCAGATATGGATTGTGCCATTAATCCACAATCTCCATGACAACGGATTACGAAATGGTTTCTGGCACTAAACGTAGACATCTTCTTCCCTCATAAACTACATACGACTTGGATGTGCGAACCAATGCAGTCTTGAGTGAAATAAATGAAGTGTTGACTTAGTGAGTAGGCCTATCGTAACTGAACGTTATAGCGGCTTTACGTCGCCTATATTTAGCCATATTGACTGACTGGAGTAGATATACTTGTATACCCCAACAATACATTGACCTTTAGGACTCAGTGATTCAATTCTTTATCTGTTAGAGCGTATGCACCTCGAGTCACGCCTAAGACTTTAAAAGAGGAAGTTGTAACTTCCTCGCTTGGCGTTCAGCATGAAGGGGATAGTGCAACGACTGGTTGACCCGTATCAGTATAATGGCTCGGGCGGGGCAGCTTACATGCCTTCGGTAAGTCGTCTCAGTGAAGCAGCACTAGATAAAAGAGCGGTGGAAATCCGTCCTGCAAAAAGGAGGCACATTACATACACCATAAGGATTCCTTCGTCGTCTTCATATGACGGAAAAATTGTTGAGTATGGCTTTAAACCCCAAGCACTCACCCACTCACTCAATTCTTTATCAAAGCTTGCTCTCAATGTAGCCTACCAGTCAAATGCTTTTTTAAACTTCTGTCGGTGTCTATTGGGTTCTGCAGATCAGTGTCTGAATCAGATTAGCTGGAATGTGGAGATATAAGTCAAAAAAACTTTTGCATATCGAGTAAAACCAGAGCAGTGTGATAGCTGGCAAATGGTCACACGTAACCGGTGAAATCAATTTACCTCAGTCAGGATTTTATTTTAACTGTTCCATTAAACTCTTAAATACTATCACATTACACGCCCCCTACAACCATGGGTTAAGATGAATTAGGTAAACAAAATAGGCGGTCACGTTACTTATAATATATGAGACTTGTCGCTGGTCTAAAATTACTCAGAATGTTGTACTGCCAATGCATTTAATATTCAAACACATTTCAACAATGCAAAGGGATCAGACCTCGGTGAAGCTTATTCCACCAGCAGGAGCCATAGAATAAATCACCAAGCGAAACTTTGTGTTCAAAGTCTTCCGTTGTTGTTGAACACGCTATATGACCCTGTCCGAATGGGACGGATTACAAAATGAATGGATCTATAACTTTCAACAGGCATGTAAAATTAGCCAATAAAAAGTTTGAACTATCTTCGTTATACAGAAAGGCAGATGTCTGAGTGGACAGACTGCATGGTGTTAATTTCTCTGATTAGCTGCTTTTCATGACGCTTTGCTGTTAAAACTCGTGCGTTGTAGACTCGTACGTTGTACATACAGCTAGATCTCCATCTAATGGGACGTACCCATCCACATTTTCTGTTTGTGCATGATTGTCCCCCGTCCTCATTGCTGAGGATTCATTATTGTACTTCATCCACATTGCAGTTTCTCCCATGATTGTCCCTCGTCCTCATTGCTGTGATTTCATGATTATACTTCAGCCACATTGCAATTTCTCCCATGGTCGTGCTCCTTCTTCATCGCTGTGGTTTCATGATTGTACTTTATCCACATTGCTGTTTCTCCCATGATTGTCCCCTGTCCTCATTGCTATGATTTCATGATTGTACTTCATCCACATTGCTGTTTCTCCCATGATTGTGCCCTGTCCTCATTGCTATGATTTCATGATTATGCTTCATCCACATTGCAGTTTCTCCCATGATTGTCCCCTGTCCTCATTGATGTGATTTCATGATTGTACTTCATCCACATTGCTGTTTCTCCCATGATTGTCCCCTGTCCTCATTGCTGTGATTTCATGATTATACTTCATCCACATTGCAGTTTCTCCCATGATTGTCCCCTGTCCTCATTGCTGTGATTTCATGATTATGCTTCATCCACATTGCAGTTTCTCCCATGATTGTCCCCTGTCCTCATTGCTATGATTTCATGATTATACTTCATCCACATTGCACTTTCTCCCATGATTGTCCCCTGTCCTCATTGCTGTGATTTCATGATTATACTTCAGCCACATTGCAGTTTCTCCCATGATTGTCCCCTGTCCTCATTGCTGTGATTTCATGATTATACTTCATCCACATTGCAGTTTCTCCCATGATTGTCCCCTGTCCTCATTGATGTGATTTCATGATTATACTTCATCCACATTGCAGTTTTTTCCCATGATTGTCCCCTGTCCTCATTGCTATGATTTCATGATTATACTTCATCCACATTGCTGTTTCTCCCATGATTGTCCCCTGTCCTCATTGCTGTGATTTCATGATTATACTTCATCCACATTGCAGTTTCTCCCATGATTGTCCCTTGTCCTCATTGCTGTGATTTCATGATTATACTTCATCCACATTGCAGTTTCTCCCATGATTGTCCCCTGTCCTCATTGCTGTGATTTCATGATTATACTTCATCCACATTGCAGTTTCTCCCATGATTGTCCCTGGTCCTCATTGCAGTGATTTCATGATTATGCTTCATCCACATTGCAGTTTCTCCCATGATTGTCCCCTGTCCTCATTGCTGTGATTTCATGATTATGCTTCATCCACATTGCAGTTTCTCCCATGATTGTCCCCTGTCCTCATTGATGTGATTTCATGATTATACTTCATCCACATTGCAGTTTCTCCCATGATTGTCCCTCGTCCTCATTGCTATGATTTCATGATTATACTTCATCCACATTGCAGTTTCTCCCATGATTGTCCCCTGTCCTCATTGCTATGATTTCATGATTATACTTCATCCACATTGCTGTTTCTCCCATGATTGTCCCCTGTCCTCATTGCTATGATTTCATGATTATACTTCATCCACATTGCTGTTTCTCCCATGGTTGTCCCCTGTCCTCATTGCTATGATTTCATGATTGTACTTCATCCACATTGCTGTTTCTCCCATGATTGTCCCCTGTCCTCATTGCTGTGATTTCATGATTATACTTCATCCACATTGCAGTTTCTCCCATGGTTGTCCCCTGTCCTCATTGCTATGATTTCATGATTGTACTTCATCCACATTGCAGTTTCTCCCATGATTGTCCCCTGTCCTCATTGCTGTGATTTCATGATTATACTTCATCCACATTGTAGTTTTTTCCCATGATTGTCCCCTGTCCTCATTGCTATGATTTCATGATTATACTTCATCCACATTGCTGTTTCTCCCATGATTGTCCCCTGTCCTCATTGCTATGATTTCATGATTATACTTCATCCACATTGCAGTTTCTCCCATGATTGTCCCCTGTCCTCATTGCTGTTGATTTCATGATAATACTTCATCCACATTGCAGTTTCTCCCATGGTTGTGCTCCTTCTTCATCGCTGTGGTTTCATGATTGTACTTCATCCACATTGCTGTTTTTCCCATGATTGTGCTCCGTCTTCATCGCCGTGGTTCATGATTGTACTTCATCCACATTGCTGGTTCTCCCATGATTGTGCTCCGTCTTCATCGCTGTGGTTTCATGATTGTACTTCATCCACATTGCTGTTTCTGCCACGATTGTGCCATGTCCTCTTTGCTGTGATTTTATGATTAAGTTCATCCATACTACTATTTGCGCAATGATTGTACAACATCTACATTGTTTTGATTGCAATGATTGCACTTCATCCATATTGCTGCTTCTCCCATGACTGTGCTCCGTCTTCATTGCCGTGGTTTCATGATTGTACTTCATCCACATTGCTGTTTCTGCCATGATTGTGCCCCATCCATATTGCTATGGTTTCATTATTGTACTTCATCCACATTATTGTTTGTGCCATGATTGTACTTCGTCCTCAATTCCTGTTGATTCGTGATTGTATATCATCCTCATTCCTGTGATTTTATGATTGCACATCAGCCACATTGTTGTTGATCTGGTAACAGCGTTTCAGATACTCTTCGGAGTACAATGCTGTATGCATCTGTTTGGATGTTCCACATGTTGTAACTAAATTGAGTACTATTGCAGCCGATATGATAAATCAATAAGCTTCATAAAGTATTACGGCAGAAAGGTCATTGCCGGGAAATTTCATAGTCGGGGGCGGGGTAATGAGATAAAAGAGAAATAACGGCAACTGGGGGAGGGTAAAAAACCTGGGGAGAGGGGTTGCACGACAATTTCCGTCACGTCTGCAGGTCATTATGAGCAGTCTTATCCCGGTCCTTTTGCCTAATGTTCGCACCACTTACATCGGCTGTAACTCAATCCTCTTCAACGCCTTTAATGTCCGGATAAAAGATCTGTGTATATATACATATTATAGTAAGAGTGGTTTTGGGCAAGGACAAGAGTGAAACTATCTTTGCTTGAAGTCTTAATCCTGCAGAGATCACACCTCTAGCACTATGTTCTTTTTGTGGATGACGTCACAGTTTCGGTACAAGGTATATGTATAATTTTGCACCGTTTAATAGCAAACATGATTTATCGACCGGGTAGGAGAGTGGAGACAAAGTTTGACAATTAAGGATAGGTGTGAAACTTTCCCTGCCTTAAGCATCCTAAGACGTAAAAATTACTATCTGTGGTTACTATTCTCTTGACAAAGACAATTTGCAAAACTCAGATTAGCTGAACCCTGAGTTGTAGAATGTCAGACCCGTAGCTACTGTACCATACTGTGGAGGACGTCACAGTTTCAACACAGTGCATGTATATAGATATAGAAGAGAATAGGTGAGAGTTTCAACAAAGTCAGTTGTGAAACAGACTAGGTGATAAAGTCTTAAGCCGTGGACACCCTCCTGTAAGTACCACATTCTTATTGTGGATACCTTCACAGTTTCACAACACTGTGTATATATACATGTAGCAGAGTGGAGATCGATTTTGACATGGACTCGTGGAATGTCACAATTGTAGTTACTAATGCTTCACTGGGGATAACATAACGATTTCGCTACAGTCTATTTATTTATTTACTTGATTGCTGTTTTACGCCGTACTCAAGAATATTTCACTTATACGACGGCGGCCAGGATTATGGTGGGAGGAAATTTAACAGAGCCCGGGGAAAACCCACGACCATCCACAGGTTGCTGGAAGACCTTCCCACGTACGACCGTAGAGGAAGTCAGCATGAACATGCTAACCACCTCGGACACGGAGCCCCTCCTTCACTACAGTGTGTATATATAAGAGAGTGTATGGGCCAATTTTGACAAGAACAGGTGTTGAATACTCTTGAGTACGGCGTAAAACACCAATCAAATAAATAAATAAATAAATAAAAATTTCCTCCCACCAAAAATTTCAATTTCCTCGATGGTTCACTCCATCCGTAAATCTCAAAGCCATCGTACATAAGTGGAAACAACTTTCAAATCACTGAATAAATTTTGAGGATTATTATACTAGTGAATCTTGCTTGAGTAGATTCTTACGTACATGTTGCCATGGTAACTGGCTAAAACACTTAGTTTTTCTGTGGAAATGTTGATGTCATTATACAACATTCCTGTAGGCGATTCTCCAGCAAAGTAGTCTCCTTCCATATCCTATCCGAAATCGTGTTTCTCGACTTTCAGCTTGTGTAATAACAAATTTTGCATACGTAATCAGTTGACAACTCTTTTTTTTTAGTGTGCTGCCGCCATTAGGTAAGATTAGCTGTACAGCTCTGATAGCTGCAGACCTCAAACCGGTCTCACACAGGCGATATTGTTGGCGTTAATACGTTGTGTCTGTATGAGATATATTATCACATACTGTAGTATCGCAACTGATAATTGCAATATATGTCAATAGTTGGGCTAAGTATCGTACAATCGTGCGATATACAGATGCTGTCGCAATAATTTTGGACATGTTACTTTATCTCAAATAGTTGCGAAAATAATCGCAGTTATTGCGATTATTATCACATACAAGCACACGATATCGCTCGTAATAGCATTATTTGCGTTAAGAAATTAGAACTTACCGCCGAAATTTGACACCGAAACTTACTATCGCAGTATTATCGCATTATCGCGTATTATCTTAATATATGGAATAATACTGCGATAATCAACAAAATAGCTATACAATCGCACTAAACTATACCGCAACTAGATATCGCCAAACAAAATGCGCGTGTGAGAGAGGTTCAAGATTGTCACCGCACATGGATTTGGTTATGCAGACGTACCAGAGGCAAAGTCGAAAATTGCAGAAACGCAGGTGTCTCTGAGAGGGAGAATAATGTTGATTTTAGTTTATGATTCGTGTTTTTCTGCAATATTAGAAACAGTTAGGTAACCATTAGAAGATGAAAAAACGAAGTGTGGTTACGCTACAGCGTTTGGCATCCGGACAATCGCTGCATCATTACTCCGTCAACACTGTGCCAGTTTTCAAGTCGGTTCAAATTTCACAACCATTACATATGACATATTGAGACTTGCCCCACAAAAACCGCTTGTTTACCTGTTCAACTACCGCGACTTAGTGTTGTGTTCGATACACGTAGCTCATGTTTCACAAAATCACTGGTTACTTTTATGCGATTACGTTACCTCTGATGAATGTTCCTTTGATTAGTTTTTCACCATTAACGCTGTTTCATGGCATCTGTGTAGTGCAATATGTCTAGTAATTATGACAAATAGCGACGTTAGCTGTTATGGGCGAAGAGCTTGTTAACCCATTTTATGGCTCCTGTCTTAACTGGTTCGTTAATAATGCCGTTATCTTTCCAACAACGGAACAAATGTACGTGTTTTATTGCGGAAGAGTACCGATGTTCTGCTGAAGTAACTTTACTAATATATAACTACGCAGTGAATTTGTGTCGAATCGTATTAATCGTAAAACATTAATGAAAACAGAACTTCTTCGTTGTTTTCAGACATAAATTATAGAGGGATTATTAAGCTGTATAAATTGAAGGCCATAATAATTATCCCAGTCCATCTGTGGTTCTTGAGACAGCTGTTTACGACATTCAGACGCAATATTTTTGGTTATTTGTTTCTTAGCGACACTTTTCTCTGAATAATGCACGAGGTATTTATTTGTTCATTAAATTGGTTGTTGTTGTTGTATTCGTCGCACACGATAATTGTTTTTCTGTGATGTGGGTAGTCAGATGTGTGGGCCGGGGGTGATTAAGATGTGTTATCAAGTGACACTGGTACTACATTCCTAACAATGCTAAATCTAAAATTAAATGGGATATCTAAATTGTGATTAACACTTTCAGCCCAGAGGCATGTTCTGATACGTCCCCCAATTATTAATAGGCCCACTATTTAGCAACGTTCGTTTTAACACTCCTCCGCACTATTTCTCGCTGTGTTTTCAGTCCACATTGGCCACACCCGTCTGTGCATATAGGTGGTATGGATTCTTCCAATGCTGTACATAATGACTGGTTCGCTTATTATCCATGCATTGATTGTCGGCTTCAGGCTTAATCTATAGAATGGTTCACGCAGTTCTTCTGCAAGCTCTTGCCTGCGGCCGGGCCCCAGTAATGCCACGCCATTTTTCTCTCGCCAAGACTATAATCTCTCCCCTGTAAACGACACGCGTCGTACTGGAGGGGGAAAAATCGGTGGCTCGAGCACACCATGGTAACGGCGCCACGCGAGCCGGATGTGACACATTTTCTTGCAGCGCAACTCGGTCAGCTCTCAGTTCGGATGGCGAGAGTTTTAATCATCGCGTCGCAATGACAAATTAAACACGTGATCAAAAATCTAATTTCTCAGAATTGTATTGTAATCCCGCGAGATATAGTATACCTTGTACGAAATGGGCTCTCAGGGAGGGATGGAAGAGAGCGGTAATTATCAGAATATGTTTTAGCTCTGCGCTTTGGAATATTTCATGTTGAATTTATCGCCAAGGAAGAATTGAAGAAAACCCATCTGATAAAACAGATAGGCATAGCTAGTAGTTAATCGATTAATTAATTAATTAATTACCGCCCGTATATCACTGTGACCGAGACGTTAAAACCTTCGGTCCTTTAACATTTTGAATCCCGGAAATATATTTCGAGGACGGCACAGGGAATTTTGTAATTTAACAAATGTATTGTTAAAGAAAAAGACCTCTAAAAATCAAACTAGGCATCACTAAATAGACCTCTTTAAACCATGCACAAGTATACTTTCATTTATTTTTGTACATTTTTGTGAACAGAGTTAAAGGCGTTCAAACATATGAATTCTAAGGCGGGCTTCATGGACCATATTATCGCAGTTTAGGAACAGGAAGTTTTTCCAACTCTAATCACGACACTGAATGTTGGAATAACTCTTTATGACCATGAGTAAGAGATTACAGAAATGATGTTGCCAAAAATCCCTTCCTTCTGGTGAACATCAGGAAAAAAGGTTTTGTGACGTCATAGTTATTGGTGGTGATACAGGAAGAGACTGTCGCCAAAATCACACCTTAAGCTCTCGCTACTAAAAAGTGCTATTGCCTCAGCAATGGAGGACCGCATTAACATCTGCATATTTGGCTGTTTTAAGACTTGTTCGACATTTTCTCGCTGGATTCTTATTGGGTCATATATTACATTTATCTCCTCTCAGCCGACTGGTCCTTGACCACTGAGGAGTTTCATCAGGTATGTGCCGAAGGTCAGTGGTTTATTCTAGCCTCATGGATTTCCTCAACCCATAAATCTGTCCACTGATTTATACATGTAAGAGTAAAATCTTGAGTATGGCATTAAATGCTAAAATTCAAAAAAGTTAAAAGAAAAATATTTTATATTTCAAGTTAAAAAGACATATAGGTGTACTATGTTTCAAAACTCTTCTTCACTGATAGCACATCAACCCTGTGAAACGAAAGTTCTTCAGCAGCGTGTGCTGATACATAGATTCAAAACTGGAGTTTTGTTCCTTTAATAACGTGAACATGTTTGTACTGAGAGCAGTATGCTGATCATCTGCATTCTGTAGGTAATACTAGATCCTCTCTAGCCGGAATATCACGAATTTTTAGTTTACCCAGTGACTTTAACAGAAGGATATTCTTGTTTCTTCTAAAGACATCTCCATGGTAAAGTTTTTATAATGCAAATTACAAGTTGCTTCATTTTACCATTTATTATTCAGGAAAGTTTTGATGTTACAAGAATCTGAAGGCAAACCTAGATGATATTAACAATGGCGAATTTAGGTCAGAGAAAACAAGATGACTTCGAGCTTCAAGCTGTGAAGTAAGGAAAACAGATCTGTCAGATTGTATAAGATTACCTCTGAAACGCGTCAATAGATCGCTCGGTCATGGTGTTATCTTCTCTGTAGCTAATGTTTCCGTCTTCCGTTAGCCAGCTACACTGGGGTTGTCACGAAGGCATCTCACGCCATTTGCCGTAGGGAATATCTATAGCTTCGGAGAACAAGACTATGTGGCGTGGATACGGTCAATTCTGACAATCCTGGAAAATCTAGCTCAGAACCTCTATTCCTATATGGGTTTCATTCACACTTCCATACTTCAGTGTAACTTCCATCGACTTCCCAGTATATACCATCTGCAATTTTCGGTCACATTTCTGTAACCCTTAAAGTGTAGGTTTCCACGACTGCCCTGGGGCAAGTTTCACAAAACATCGTAATTTAAGTTTCTCGTACCTTTTTTCATAAATGGGGTTGTCTGGACTATAGCGCCATAAGGCCAAATGGTTTAACACAAAACTTATGAAACATTGAATCAGGAAGTTTTGTGAAAGTGGGCCCAGTTTCACAGTCTGCAATCTTCGATCACACGCCCATAACCCTAAGAGTGGGGGCGCCGTCGTCATTATTGCCAAATGCCATATACTCATGTATTTATTTGCCAAATGCCATATACTCATTTATTTGTTTGCCAAATCCTATATACTCATTTATTTATTTGCCAAATGCCATATACTCTTTTCTTTGCCAAATGCCATATACTCATTTATTTATTTGCCAAATGTCCTATACTCATTTTTTTGCCAAATGCCATATACTCATTTATTTATTTATTCATTTTATTTATTTTTCATTTAATGATTTAACACCATGCTCAGGCATTTTTTATTATTTCTGTGCGATGATACTCAAGTCTATTAGTTGAGAACTTCTGGGTTCCTGGAGTGAACCACGGTCATTATCCAAGTACCTGCCAAATCGGCTTACTTAAAGCCGCATTCAGTCGAAGTGGGTGAAGGACCCCTACCAAACTATGGGAGGTTGTCATGTGGTTATGTTAGTCTGTATATGCATAAAGGCAGATAAATACGTAAATCAGTCCTCGAAACATTCGCCTCTGTCGTTTAGAAGAATCGGCATGAAAAACCAGGCCTTTCTTACCAACACCGACGTATTTAGCGCTGAAAACTGTGAAAACAAGACGATTTAATCAGACAGACTCTGTTGGATGTATAGACTGTCCATACACATTCACTTTCGCTGATCTGCAAACCAACTGTGAGATTCTGTAGAACGCTTTATTGAATATCTCTCCCAGGGCATAATTCACAGTCAGCACTATTTGCCAAGGTCAGCTGAAGGTCAAACATAAAGACCGATAATGTTGCGTGTCTTGCTGTGTTAATATGTTTTCGAGGTCAGTAACCGCCCTGTTTATTATTCCCATCAGAATTTTTAGGTTACTTCCGGCAAGTTAGCGCCACAATTAAATACACTTAAAAAGTAATCTGTTAATTTTAAGAGACAGTCTGTTTTAAGCTAGAATGTATTCTGTTATCATAACATAATATTCTGCCATATTCAGCATAACATCCCGTTAGTTTAATAGAATATTTATGTTGAAATAATTGATGGGTGTGTTATATTTAACAGAACAATCTGCTTCATTTGCGGAATAATCTGCTGCAATAGCAGAATACATTTTATCATCACTCCAACAACAGACTTTCTGTTACAATTAACAGATTCCTTTCTTGAGTGTACATTTTTTTATTTTCCTCAGCTTGTATTTTAATTTATCAGCTTGCCAAGCCTCTTAATGACACACGTCTTTGGGATTTTGTCATCTTCAGTGGTGGTCTGGCAGTTTCATTACTTGTATAAGTTAATGCTTTTAATTTTAATCTAATCAATTATTTGAACTGTTGGCGTTTGACGCCTCACGCGTTCTCACAACACACCGCCATTTCTACTACAAAGTTAACCATTTATAACCCAAAAGCTCACTGCCATTTTAGCTACATTACCCGGTCCAACACAAATATGAATCTAATATCGATATTTTACATAGTTTAAACAATGGTCGTATAAGGGTATTTTTGTCTCTGTTCAATTGTGGTTCTACATACAAGTGCAATTTTATGAGATCTGGGACCCGTGCGAGCCGTTGACAGAGCTCTTGTGGTTTTGCAGGTAGTATTGATTAATTTCGTCGTATGAAGTCAAGGAACACCTGCCCTTAATAACTAGGCTTCTCTGAGATTTTTTTCCATATCACGTGTCCATTCCGGTTCTATGATGAAGAATAGAAGGCTCATGGTAGAAGATTTAGTTATACTGGCCCGAGAGACGATTGACGTCATACCAGCTTGTTTCTGGGTCCCAAACTGAAACCCGAATCCTGGGAATACTGTCACCCCCTTTAGTATGGGCCTACATAACAAGAGCAACAAAAACACTGTTTACCTCGAAATATATCTTGTTTTCCACTTGTCAAAGTCTGGTCAGAATGGCAGGTGCTTAAGTGCCACGTGTCACGTGATAACTGAGAATTGGGATATTAAACTGATGTATAACGCGTCTGGATTGTCACGGTTGTGGTACCGCTGAGGTACATTATCCACAAGTTTGGCACGCTAAATGTTTATCAAGTACGTGGTCGCATTTCATAAAAACCGTACCAGTGTCAGTTTATATTGCACAATATTTAAAGGCGAGTTAAAGGCAGCAAGACTGGCAAGCGCATAACTGAAAAGCGTTGCACTCAGATTCTGAAGGACATATAGAAATTCTTTTCGATTCTGAAGGACATATAGAAATTCTTTTCGATTCTGAAGGACATATAGAAATTCTTTTCGATTTTTTCTAAAGAAAATACCGTCGTGAATCAGGATTCTGAAGGACATTGTTTTCGATTTATTTAAAACAGGATGCGGTAGTGATGAATAAAAGTTATCGAGTGAGGGCTGACATGGCCTGAGTTCTTTCGAAACTTTAAAGGTAGCATTCGACCAGTTCATGCTGTCTCAACTGATAGTCTTTGACAAAATGATTAAGTGCAAAGCCTACGCGTATTCAACGCTAAGGGTAAAGTTCAGGAAAGATTTTTTCTGTTTTTTCAATATGGAAAGGGGAAACTACATCACTGTAAACAGGTTGCAGCATCGCGTGTGTATAAATATTCAAGTACTGACGGCAAGACGATAATGGCGACATGAAGGCTTGCCTGGTTAAACCCAACTCAACCCACAGATTTCAATATTTTTGTCAAAATACATATTGGCTTTTATAGTCTCAAATTGAATCGTTTTATAGTAACTTTCCAGATTTAATAACGAAACAACACGAAGACGACAATGATTCAAGTTCGTTTATGTACATTATGTCTAACGTCAACAAGGTTGCAGCCAGTTATGTAAGGAGATACGGTCAGGATCGTGGTCTTGAAGTGGTTTACCCGCGGGACTCTTGCGATTACTGATCTAGAACGTTTATTATTGTTGGCGGCTGGTATACCAAGTACATATATCGGTTTTGACGCCTGTAGATCTGTTTTTCTGGAGCCTTGCCAAAATGGCCGCTGTGGTATAAGCGAATAATTAGATATAATATTATTGAGCACGGCACTAAGCAAAAGCTATTCATTATCTTGGATACTAAATATGTACACTGTTAACGCTTAAAACATTAGCCATGTTTCACCAACATCACTGGAACATATTATTCGCTACTGTTTCTGCCCGGTGAAACACATTGTCTATATGATAGCATTGTGTTTTGTACATGTATCACTGACTTAGTTCATGCAGCGTCTGTTTCAGTCGAGCTCGTCTAAATGTTGGTTTTGCGGGCAATGCCCTTAAATATCTCTGCAACAGTCAAAGGATTTATGCAAATTTCTATACTAGGTCTATATTTGCTATAGGAACCCTTCGCGCGTGCGTGGGGTTAGTGCACACTGGTACAAGCATGGTTTTGTGCCCATTGTTCCCTGGTTGTCCACTAAACAACTCATGATGTGGCGTTACCTATCCGATGTCTATATCTGCCGAGATGCCTTAGTCCGTGGATTGCCTATGTGAGCAATATCACTGTCATTATATTACCCCTGCATTATACACCTGAATAATTGTTTGAACACCATTTTACGTTAATATACTTCATTACATATTGTAGCAATCCTTCTTCACTTCGTATATATACCATAGCCTTAGTCAGCGAGCTGTATTGATTTCATTTGGCTCGTATAAGGAACATCTCTATTCCCCGACAGATGTGGGTACAGCATGATTGAGAAGATATTGGTGTCAGCACCACTGGGACATTGCGATAGGACTCATCGCATGTTTCCTACCCTAGCACAAGTCACGAACAGATTTTACAGGGGAGTAATATGTTATTTGGGTGGCTACAAGCCCTCAGGGTCCTTTAATCTCCTCATCCGAACAATGGTTTCATAGTATCAAATCGGTAAACATGATTGCGAGTAATTTATGAATTTGTCAGAAGGAGAAACACCACACTCCCAGCTTGGAGTACAATTCTCACTGGCACCCTCGTTAGTTAATTTGTCTTAGAATAGTTAGAATTAAACTTTGAGGTAATTGTCAATGTAAAATGATAAGAGACTGCATTTGACGGTTATGTGTGACCATTTACCAGTTATAACACTGTCGTCGCTGTTCTGGTTTTAGTCTCTGCTCTGTACGTCTTTGAATATATTAAGAAAATCTTTAAAAATGTGTAGATAAGGAAACCACGACAGGCCAGGACGAAGCTTCGATATGTCATATTGTTTAAAACCTTACGTTGATTATTATCAATACTGGTGTTGTCTGAATGAATGATTACAGTGTAATTTTAAGGATCGTACACGTAGTCTTGTTAAATGTCATTTCTGGTGTCCGATTTGGTGTCACTACAGAATGTGATTGTCATTGAAAGAATCTACTTTTCCGAAGCTAAATGCGGTAACAACTGCTTCAAGGACATTCTCATTTTGTCATTATTCCGTTATTTCAGGTTCGCATAGCCGGAAATTGATTGATCCTTTGCGAAACACATTTGGAAACTAAACTCGGATATAAAATCGCTCAGAACGCCACGTAAATTCCAACAACCTGTCGTGCTAATAAGGCCGTTCACAAATGTCTCCGCGGTACTGCCGGTTAGACGTATTCCCTGCCATCCGCCGGAGGTGTCAGCGATAACGAATAGGCCCATGTACCTGTGGGAAGCTTTTAGGTTCCATCAGTCCGCGCGCGACCGGTGGGTGTAACAGCGCCATCCGTCCAAATTATTATACCCAACTCGTTGCATGCTTTTTTTGCATTGCAAACTGTTTTGCGTTGTTTCTTGTTTTTAATTATTATTATGATTATTGTCCGTATAGTCCGAAAGTGCGTTATACAAGTAGGCTTATACACTATTGACTATGTGTGAAAGGGTGAAATTTCTCTGGAGCTTCATGACCGCGTTGGCTGGATCGATATCGTCGAGTGCCAAGGGCCGGAGGCACTCTTAATAGGCAGACAACCTGCCCGGCTACTGACCGCTCAGATTCGTCCGCTTTGCACCGTAATCCTATTCAAAACGCCCGCAGAGCCATCCATTCTCAGAGAAGAAAAAAAAACAGCTCGATGAAAGCAGGATAAATCTACATAAAGCGAGTAGGAAATGGCGACGCATAAAGAACGCGGACCTTGGGGAAATCTTACGGCGTTTCCAAGGCAGCCATAGGCATTACGTAATAGCATTAGGAGTGTCTAGCGGTAATGTGAACACGGTACGTTTATATGGCTTAGTCGAGACGACTGCCGCTATATTCTTGGTGGCTTCCAATCAGTGTTATCAAACGTGCCACAACAGTTCTCACCGCCCCACAGCATCATCGTTCACCACCTTATCGTGGGCCTTCCGCATTGAGCCGTATCTAATTCCTCTCTTATAGGAATATACCCCAACATGCCTGTTGCTACCATGGGAACATGACTGAACCGTCAAGTCAGTGAAGTGGAAAAGTCATATTGTATCGTGTTAAATAATTCACAGAGCTGCAGCGAACTGCATTCGAAAGCTGTTACAGAAACCACAACAACTATTCGGCGAGAAAAATACTATGTACTCACAAATTATTTGTGATTTCAAATGTCCACGAAGCATTTTTTATCTGATAAATTGGTCCATTTATTACGCATGATTAAATAATCATTACTGTGGTATTTAGCCATAGGCAGTCATCAGTTCGCACGATCAATAATTAACCGCTTGTCCTGTGGCATCATCTTTATATGTCACTGTCACCCACGAAGCGAACGTTTGCGAGAGTTTCGAGCTCTGAGCAAACCGCCTAAATGCTTGTATATAAAGACAGGGGGAAAAAAACGTTTTCTGTGACCTTGCAAAAATTTCACCGGCTTTCATTTTCCTCTGATGCCCCAGGTGATTGACGGTGCTCTTGTGTAATCTTGTGTAATCATGCATGCTTGAGTGAATATGAAATTTCGCTTACATATATGAAATTTAATTCGCTCAGATATCTGAGATTTCGCGCACATATATGAGACTTTCCTCACAAACATAAGATTTCGCTCACAATTATGAGATTTATGAGATTTCGCTCACATATATGCATGGTTAACTCACCAACTATCAGTGGTTATCTCTGGACATTCTATAAAGCAGGGCCATATCTTGAAATGGATTAACGGATTTGAGGAATACGGAATAGGACGACGTGAGCTGGAGTTGAACTCACGGCGACAGTATAGGCACTCTAACCACCTCTGCCACAAAGGCCCTTCATGATTGAATGATTATGACTTAGAGCCATATCGACAGTAGTAGGCCTACGGCCAGATCGTAGAGATACTACAACAATGAGGTCAGCCACCTATCGGACGGGAATTACTCCTGTACTCGCCGACTCCACCGCTAGTCCGTCTGTGCCCATATCAGTAAGAAAATTGCCAAATATGTAGCATGATTCAGCACCGGGCATGTATCTGGCAGATCTCTGATCGAAGAGGTAGGTGCCAGGGATTGATCAATGTTAGTATATAGCAGAATAACACATATACAATATAGGCAGGAACCTGCTGTGCATGAATACAGCCTGAGAACACCAAATGCAACTGTATGGCTTACAATAACCCGGAACAGCAAAGAACGGGTGTATTGTACAGCCTGGAACAGCAAGAGAATTTGTGTATTGTACAGCCTCTAAAAGCAAGCGCACGAGTGGCTTACACTCACATTTGGTATATTGTACAGCCTGGAACAGTAAGCGCACGGGTGGCTTACACTCACATTTGGTATATTGTACAGCCCAGAACAGCAAGCGCACGAGTGGCTTACACTCACATTTGGTATATTGTACAGCCTGGAACAGTAAGCGCACGAGTGGCTTACACTCACATTTGGTATATTGCACAGCCCAGAATAGCAAGCGCAGGAGTGGCTTACACTCACATTTGGTATATTGTGCAGCCCAGAATAGCAAGCGCACGCGTGGCTTACACTCACATTTGGTGCATTGTAAAACCAGGAGCTTCAGGAGAACGAAATTTTTGTACAGCGTGGAACAGCAAGTGCTCGGGTAGCTTACATTAACCATTGGTGTATTGTACAGCCAGTCACAGCTTGTTCACGGGTAGCTTACATTTACATTAACCACTGCTGTATTGTACAGCCTGTAACATCAATCGCATGAGTGTCTTACATTATGTATTGGTGTATCAGATTGTGCCACTCCTTTTGGTATTTTCCCTCCTGATCTCCTCCGGGTCAGAAGAAGGTGCCTTGTCGTGTCACGGAGAAATTACAAGCTTTCTCTTTCTTTTGATGCCACTTAAAACCCTGTGTCAGTTTCTTTGGCAGTATCAAAATCTAGATCTCTCGCGTATAAAGCGGCAGATCCGCCTGAATTTAGTGGTAACATCATCTCCATCATGAAAGACGGCAATTTTCCATCTAGCCTCCAGGGATTTTAGCAGGGAAATTAAAGACAAGTTGATATCCAATGGAAATCTGGACATCCCACGTTTTACTTTGGATTTGCCAAAAGTTTTGAGACCATAAAAAGAAGAGTTCAAAAAAAAAATCGTAAGTTTAAGCACTTTCCAGTATTTCAATGCTTAAAAAAACGATGAACCTTTTCCCGCGCTATGGCGACTCGGGTCCAACCTGGTTTGATAATTGTGCTGTTGTGACACCAGCTTGGACACAGAAATGACACTTAAGAAGGTTTCGTGGACGACTTTTTTCAAACTACACCGAAATCATTCATGACACAGCGGAGCCCTCGTCCTGACCCGTAGTGGTTTCTTTATCTGCAATTTTTATTATTTATTTATTTGATTGGTGTTTTACGCCGTATCCAAGAACATTTCACTTATACGACGGTGGCTAGCATTATGGTGGCATGAAACCATTCAGAGCCCGAGGGAAACACATGGCCATCCACGGTTGCTGTCAGACCTTCTCACTCTCGACCGAAGAGAAAGCCAGCGTGAGCTGGACTTGAACTCACAGCGATCGTATTGGTAAGAGGCTCCTGAGTATAACTGCGCTACGCTAACACTAGGCCACGGAGGTCCCCAGTTCTTTTACAATGCATAACTAACAGTTGTCCTTGAAACACCATCGGAAAACAGGGAGAGAACGATAAACTACACTGTTTAGGCCAGAATTTCATGTGGGGTGAAAAGTTTCCTTATCTTCCCATCATTAACCAATGAAATTCCGTAGAGAAATCAGCACATTAAACTATTAGGAAACGGCCTAAATTTGTCATATTCTTAATTTATGTCATATTGGCCTTGTATTTTTAACTATCTTTAAAAACTTTCACTCATCATAAAAAAAAACCTTGGTTATAACCTTGGGGCTATGGTTACACAAACTGTTGGGATGATGACCGATGAAATAAACATGTGTCTCTGTGATTTCGTCCTGTAATGACGTCCTGTAATGTGTTTTCTCCAAGGTCGAACATTTAAGGAAATACCGGAAGATTTCCAAGATATCTGACAGTGCTCGCTAGGGTGGTATGTTCATCCCGGAAAGTGCGATGTCCTAACGTCTTCGATGCCACTTTATTCTTCAGTTAGCCGCCCCAATAGCGCAGCTGGCAGAGCGCCCCCCTCGGGAGCGGTAGATCCAGGGTCAATCCTGGGTCGAGTCACAGCTAAGACCTTAATAGAAGAAGTTGCAACTTCCTCGCTTGGCTTTCAGTATGATGGGGATAGCTTAACGACTGTATAAGTATAATGGCTCGGGCAGGGCGGCTTACTTGCCTTCGGTTAGGCGACCCAGTGAACCAGCAATAGATAAAACAGCGGTGGAAATCCGTCCTGCAACAAGGAGGCACACTCACTCATTCCGTGTTCCGTTGAACCGTTAATAAATGCAGAAAGTACTTAGTAGCCTCTCTTCGGAAAGACCATACCGTTAATGTTCCAATGGCATTCACAAAATGATTTTGAACAGTTGTCGAAAATCAAATTTAGACATTTGTCAAAAATCTATTCTAAACATTGGTCAAAAGTCAATTTTAAGCACTTGTCGAAGTGTTAAGCTTTATAATAAATAAAAGTCTCTACATCTGGGTTTGATTTTTGATTTTTTTTTAATTGTAAAAATGGATATCGGAAAGAATGATGTTATGCTGAATGAGCGAAAGATAATGAGATATAAGTCTGAATGAAAACTGAGGACTGAGTGCCTCGTATGAGTGCCTTGTATGAGTGCCTCGTATGAGTGCCTCGTATGAGTGCCTTGTAACAACTGTGTATATTTTATATGAAAATACTGCAGAAAATGTATTGCTGAAAGACGAAACCACTCAATTAGAAATATCTTCATATCGGAGCCATTAATGTGTTTTTGCTACGCACGCCTTGCTGTTAATCAGAAATGAAAAAGGCTAGATTCTAAAAATGTGTCATGCACACGTATTCGCTCTTCATTTAAATGACTTTTCATGCCTTTTAAAAACAAAATTGATTCTGGATTTTACGGAGGCGTTTAAAGTGTTATTTTATACTTAATACCTTTTAAGCGTGTTCATTACTATAGAGCATGATGTCTAATACAGTTTGATAACTATGAAGATTCTAAATACAACCTGACTTAGCTTAACACATCCAAACCATACATATACCAGTTATGTAACACTGTAGTTTGTGTATATTCAGGCGTTACAAGAATTCTTGACTGCAGTCCTTCGGCATACATATCCTTCTCCAGGAAATATTTGCATTACGTAACTTCTTTGTCGTTTTGCCCACTGTATTTAAAACAAAACTAAATACAAAGTTCGCCTGCACTTTATCCCATTGTCAGAATTATTGTCATTTGTTTAATTAGTGTGCTGAACTTTTGGCGCCATCTGGAAACTTAATTGCTCTTACATAAACCTATAATGACCGAAGGACAAACAGGGTAAGGTTTTTAAAACCACCACAAAGACAGCGAACTCGGGGTAGCCCAACACACTTTATGCTATGGTCAGGAAGACTTAATTGCAGACTCAAGAATGTTTAAACGATACAATGGAGATCGGTGCTGTAAGTGAAAAACCAACGACAATTGGCAAGTTACTGACGAACTGGCCAACGTTTGACGTACGGATATGCACACAAAATCGTTGTGGGTCCGCTTATTGACACCAAAAACACTCAAACAAAGACATCAAAAGAATCTACAAATTCCCTGTGCACGGCTGGGACTGAACCCGCGTGCCGTGTGGCTTTGAGAGCTATTAAAGGGCTAGCCCCTTAACCGCCTGTTCCAAACGTTCCCAGGAGAATGAAGCATGACCTTGACCGTTCTCGTTCAGCCCGTTGCCCTGATTCGTGCTAGTCTTTGTTTATAGGCACATGCTTGCCATATAAGGCGTTGTTTACCGGATTTCTAACAGATCACACTTTCGCATTTTTTTTCTTCTCTCCCTTTTAATTTGGTTTTGACATGATGAATCACCAGTCGTTGCTCTCATCGCGCTGAGGCTCATTGGAAACGAGCTCCTCTCTTGTTTTAGGTAAATCCTGTCGTAATTCAAAACGGTTATCTGTCAAGAGAGAATCACCGCACAATCCCGGTCTGTGGCTATCAGACTGAATCTAGGAAATCAGATCACAAGGTGTCCTGTCTATCACAGAGGCTTTAAAACTACTGGTTGCCGTTCCAGCGAATAGCTGAGCGAAAAAATAAAACATCTCATACACACATCGTGATATAACATCTTCAATCAGGTTTTTAACGTACTCTCGCATGAGCAAACGCTCTTCAATACTTAACATTCAGATTTCATGCCCAAGAGATTTTGTTATCTGCTGCTCAATTATACATCTTTTTTTCTTCCTCGTACGTTTTTGAGTTAATATGACTTCCGGTCGCTTATTTTTGCTAGACTTGTTTTGTGTATATTGTCTGAGAGGGGATATGCGAAAGTTTAGATACGATCCAAGTTTTAATTCTTTCACCATTTATTCCTCAAAGTCATTGAAAACATTGAAAAAAGTTGTCTTTTCCATTAATCTACTGCTACGGCAATAGTATAGAAGCCTCGACTACAATGTACCTCCCGGGTCAATAATCACACGACCAATTGCCAAAACAATGTTCCACGCAAACCAAGAAAGAATATGAATTAAGAAAATAGAACCGATTCCTGTAAAGAGATGCGGTACACATGCTTCCATGAAGAAGCAGTTGAACTGAATCAGTATCCGTATGGTGTAGAAAGCAAGTTCATAAGTTGCCGTAAATCGGAATATGTATCTCAGTTGCGCTTTGATCTGTTCATGAATCCGGCGTGTGCATTCTTGTATTCAAAAAATACATTTTTTTTCGGATTAAATCGTAGTCAAACTGATTCCTCGGATCCGAGTGATGCTTTAACATAGGAAGTTTTGTGATAATAACAATAATTTGCATATTCTTCAGAGGGTATAAAGTGAATTTATGACTTAGAGCTGTTTTTCTCAATGGTCATTGGTTTTAAAGCGGTTTTCTAGTCGTAGAAATGCTTTATTGTGTTTTACTCTTGGAAGAATTCTCATGGCTTTTTCACATTTTTGCAGCTAAATGTTTCATTTGACACGAGTTTGATGCTACATTTGATACCAGGTCGATGCTACATTTGATACGAGTTCCATGCTACAGTTTATACGAGTTTCATGCAACATTTGATACCACTTAAATGTTACATATTACATACCAGTAAATCCGCTATAAAGATGTTTTGCAAGCATAGAGATAGCTTCTTGTAAGGAAGGAATAGAGTATTCTTTATCAGCGGTCTCGTAGAGTTTTATATGACTGACAGCAGCCGTCACCGTTATATCAAATCCAGAACCTGTTTCTATTCCAATAGAATCCATTTTTTTTCATACTAACGTTACAAAGGCCAAACAATGCATACCAACTACCGAGTACAGTGTGGTTTCATTCAGGGTTATCTGTCAGTGAGTTCGTGAAGGGTTTGAATTGTAGACAATAAAAGTATATGTAGATGAAGTACAGTAAGAGTTTTTCTAGCGTTATTTATGTGTGAAGCGCCGTGGGAGAATGAGACTGTAAATCTCAACCAACAGACAAATAACGGAAAACCATCAGACAAATAACGGGAATTAGATGATAAATAATGGAAATCAGACAAATAACGTGATACCAACAGATAAAAAACAGGAAACAAAGAGACAAATAACGGAAAAACAACAGACAAGTGGCGAGAAACTAATACACACTTAATGCAAAACCAACAGACAAATAACAGAAAGCCAACAGACAAATAACGGGAAAACAACAGACAACTGGCGAGAAAATGGAAAACCAATTCACAAACAAACATGAAACCCTTAGACTAATGACGGGAAACAAATAGACCAATGACGGGAAAATGACGGCGGATCACCTTTATACATAAGTTATGTAAAATGAAAAGTAATGATCTGTATTTTGTATGCCTACAAGATGAAATTAACACACTGTTATTTCAAAACTTCATTTTCATTTCTGCAGTTTGATTTACTTCCAAATTGTCGTGATGACATTGTAGGAAGGTTTGCTTTGCCCTGGCTGCACGTCATTGACACCATAACCGCAGAGCCACACGTATGTCGCAGACAGTCGTTTTGCCTTTTCAAAAGCTAATTATATAATCACACAATTTAATTTGAAATTTATGGTGGAACAAGGAACTTTAAAAATTACTCTACAAAATAGCAAATGTGATTAAAATGGCACAACATTTTTTTATTTATCTATTTATTTTGACCTGAAATAGATGTTACGCAATTTTCACTGTATGATAATGGTTGTTTTGTTGTACCGTAACGCAGGGTTCACTTGCGCTAAGCTACTTGTCTCCCCCCCCCCCCCCCCCCCTCCCTTGACGCCACCCACTTCTACTCATTCGCTATAAATTCCTCCTTTACGACGTAAAAAAAAGTTGTTTCCATCTACAATCAACCGACGTTGAATACCATTATTCTTCGCAGGATTCGCAAATAATCGAAGCTGAATCCCTTGCGATTTGCTTTTACGCACCGGAAATCTCCTCAACTTATTACTTCACCACTAAACCCCCGACTCCCTGGAGGCCATTAGATGACAGGCTTTCAGAACGATTGTGGCTTGTCCTGTGCTAACTGTCAGCTGCTCCGGGTCACCACCACCTTTACTCACAGACTCCGGTTTTACCGGACGATCCAGATGAAGACAGGAGTAGAAATCGAGCCCTTGTATAATATGTGTTTAAAGCATGAACGATTCAAGGGGTTTTGAAGAGATTACTGACGGGAGTCTGGTGGTCATTTTCTCTTTAATCATGGATCGACTGACGCCGGCTATAAAATACAGGCTTGTTTGCTTTATCTTGTGTGAATCTCTCTCTCACTGCTCTTCTCTGGAATTAATCGGGCTTCCCTTCAAGAAAAAAAAAACAGGTTGATGCCATCGACGTGTATGAGACTATAATGGACGATTGTTTCTCTATCCGGTCAGAGTTCATAGCAAAACTGGAAGCTCATGAATCGTAGCGTTTCCGGCATATTACCTCCATCATTCACAAATGAAACGGGGTGTTCATAATCCCTGAATCATGAACTACAGGATGTGACCTTTATAAAGCAGGTGGATAGGGAGGGGGGTGTTTGTGTTTCTCTTTCTACAAACAACCCACTACCTTTCCACATACAGCATAATTTAGGCAAGAAATACATACCCCAAGATATCAGGCTGAGAAGCGGGTGTACATAAATGTCAACATTTATTCCAGTTTAAGGATATTATAACTTATATTCCTTCAATGTAAATTTACGTGTTTACCTCTGATGCCATCTTGGGTGGCAGGAGTGAAATAAAGGCATGAGTGAATGTGGCAACTCATGATCAAAACATAAGCTTAAACCACACGACGATGTACTCCCCCCACCTCCCCATCACTCCTTCTATAAACTATGAATAGTAATTAGGTTGGATTGATGAACCATAATTAGGGATTGTGCTTTCGATGGCGGTATGCTTACGTATAGGCTTACCTAACCAGTACCTCCTCAACTCACTTAGTCATATCAAACTCCCAAATACCCGTTATCAGTGAGATGTCCTTTTGAATCATTTCAACGGTCCTCGAGCCTAGAACCCTTCAATGTCAGGTGGTCGCGGAAATGATTGCTGCTGGTTGGTTGAAAACGCACTGACGTCATCTTGCCTACTTAGTGCCTGGTTTATCGCCGCGTGTGGGCTTTACAATGGGACAATGCGAGGAAAATGGCCTCTAGCAACGCTTTAGAAATGGAGACTTTTAAAAGTCGGTCATCGGTTGAAATAATTCTGAAAAAAAATGTGTCATGAAGATGTCCATTGTGAAATAACCCGATTCCGAATTTGTTCAGAAGGTCGTTCATTATTTGTGAACTGGAGACATGTTTATTATAACTTTACACACGAATAAAACTTAAATCAATCAATTTATGTATGCGTTTATGATTCCATACTTGAATAGGTGAGCGTACGGATAACTTACTAAGTGAAAAGTATAATTATATTAATTTATTTAGACTCTCTATATTTGTACATCACGCTATCATATAAATAGCGAGTGTAAAAGGAACTGCACTATGACTGAATTCAGTTAGGAATATGAACGTTGTCCTTGTTAATGGTGTGATTTTAAGAATATGCCACTTATGGGTTTTCACGCCGGGGGGGGGGGGGGGGATGCAAATTGCTACATTTAAGCATTTACATGAACAGCTAGAATAAAATCCTAACAGGTAAATTGGCACGAGGCCGGTTTTCACAGGTTACGTGTGACAGTTTACCAACTTTTACCCTGTCGCCACTGCTCTTGTTTTATCCTATGCTATAGTCTGTTATATCCATGCAGAACGAGTACTTTTAAAGTACAAAATGTCGGTACTGGTACACTTATTAAAACTAATCAAGGGCCTCAGGTGCCATGTTCAAGAGGGGTTTTAAAGCAACGTACGAATCACACACACAAAGTGCGAGAACTTGATCCGGCACGTCACCTGTCAGCGCGTACATGGGTACGCAGCAGGGTTGGTGGGGGGGAGGTGGTGCTCATTTGCATTATTTACCTGGGCTGTTTCCAGACATATCACCGGCTTGTTACGTTCAGCTAGTATCACCTGTGTCATTGCCTTGATCGTTGCTGTGGTTACATTTTACCGCTTTGGCCCGGATACGAACGCTGACATCCATGGCAAACTAGAGATAAATAGTCATCGGTTGTTTAACGACAAGGAAGCTACCCGAAACTTATTGCAAGCAGAACGGGTATTTGACGGTACGGTGATTTCTCCTTTAAAAATTTAAAATGTAGCACGCGAGTACAAATTAGTTTAGATTTTAAAAAGTATTGTGCATTATTACCTGCATTGTATTTAATGGTAATTTGATCGCATTTGACGGTAAGGAATACTGGGTACGCTTGCGCAATGAGATCGTAGCTACCATCGGTTGTAGACCCTAAGATTGAGCTTACAACTGATTGTAAAAATAAGTTGCGCCGCTTGCCCAAAGGAAACTAAATAATCATAGCATACTGAAGAGATATCTCACGGGAATGTAACATTGTGGACTCGCAAAACGGTGGGCAAATATAAACACAGGACCTCTGCTGATGCATAACAATTCATCAGATTCGAAATCTCATTATAAATCCCTTTCAGTGTTCTTGTTTCGACATCCAATTGCATAGTATACACTGCATTTTACTTACATTTCTAATTACTGTGACAAATAACCCTTATGATATTGTTTTACAACAAGCAGGTCTTTCACATGAATAGTCAGGTTAGGAACTGCTACCAGTGGAGTGGAGACTGCCTCTTTTCGTGGCCGCTTTGGGTCGGATTCTTCATAGCCAGAGATTATATGGTTTCCACGTTGTCTGCTCCTCGTTTGTGCGCTTGTATTTGCGCACGGCATTGCTACGATGGCCAGTGTTCTCACAAATGAGTTGCTCATCCACATCCTCCTGGTAGAGCCTCGTAACCGCGGTTGCTCTCAGAAAATGATTTGTTCGGAAACCAGGTATTCCTGAGCTGTGACATATCCTAGCAACAGTGCAGCACAAAGGATGCAATCCAGTCGGTTGAGTAGAAAACCAAATGTTTGTTATGTTAACGGCCGTGGATAGAACGCGGTTGCAGCTGGTGAGCTGCAAGTATACAAGATATAAACATGTTAAACACACACGGTTTCATTTTATATTGAAGACTGGGGCTTATTTTCAAATATGGACTATGAGGAATAGATTATAGTAATGTCTAAAATTCGTTTTGTTTTCATGCGTTTTTACCGAACCGTACGCACAAATGATGTATCTTTTACAATGGAGAATGAATCGGATATAAAATAAACGGTGACTGAAATGCATATGTATTCCTTTTTCGATTATAAGCCTCAATGGGAATATTGTTTCAGTGTTAAATATGAACCTACTGGCGCTGTCTGTAGAATACACTTTTCAGGATTGGCCCTATTTTCGTAGGCACACACAGTTTTTCCGAGTTTGTCGTCTGTGGATTAGTCCTCCTGTGTTAGTTTTAGAGCAATCTTCAACATAGCGTAGATACTTCCCACCAGTGTCGTTTGTTAATAGTGTGATTTAACAGGAATTCCAACGAAGGCGATGTTCCTGACCAGCTCTCAAGGCAAAGTGAAGGACGTTTAAAAAATAACATTGTATCTACTAATTTCCTCGGAGTGTCTATTACAAGAACACGGCTGCCCTACAATCTATCCTCGTCTGCCAACGTCAACGGTTCAGCTTTCCTCCTTCGCTCAGTGACACCCTCCTGGACTCATTCTTTCATAACCTGTGTCTAGTGTGTTCTTCAGTTGAAGGAACGAAACATTCTGGAGTAATTTATAAGGTGTTCCGTCCATCTCTAAAGCAAGTTGGAGGCTGACTGCAATCGTATATAACGTCTTTGGCGGGTATTCGTTACCATTGGCTTCTTTCACTCCGCAAATGAAGCGGCAGACAGTAGAAAATTTCATCTTTTGTCATTTCACTCAATGTTGAGTGGATAATGCTGATTGTTTTGTACACTTTGGCGATAAGATTACGCTGAACTTGCCATTTCTCAAACAGGTCGGATGCCCACTTGCACTTGGATTTTGTGGAAGAAGCTAGACTGAAGAGAAAAAACCGATTACATCTTATACAAAACCATTCGTGCATTAATAGACAAGTGTTGTAAGGAGTGCCACTTGATTATGCAAGTTGTGTCACGGATTGTAATACCATCATTTTGTGGGACTTGGTTCATGTCCATGGAAAGTGAACAAAAACAGCCGTCGCATACGATATACTTCTGTGTTTTATACCTCTAACGTGACAGTAATATAATGGAAGCGTCACAAAACCAGATTTTGTGTCTTTTAAACGAGCATACTTAAAGCAATATTTTAACAAATGATGTTCTGGTGAAATTATAAATCTGTTTAGATACAGCATATTCCTGCTCGACTCCAAACGATTTACAAATTTGCTGATTTAAAATCTTCACGCATTTTTCTATCTTAAACTATTGCATGTATAATGTTCTACTCATACTAATAATGCATATAGGTTCGAATGCAGAACCATAATGTAAACTAGTTCTATAACTAATTATGTTACCCTGGGTAAATAAAGAATCTATCTATCTGTATATCTATCTATCTATTTATCTATCTAAACCTTAAATGAAATAGGTTATCCCCTTACACAATTGTCCTTTTTCGTAATGTTAAATTTCGAAATGAAATTTTGCGCACAAAAGTTTGGGTATCCAGGGAATGACACAATGGAACGGCCCTCACGGAAACTCTACATAAAGTACTTAGCTTTCATTCTGAACCAACAAGGTATAAGTGGTGATGGAGTTTGTACGTTAAATATTTCCAATGACACTGGGTGGGGGGGGGGCTTACTTGCCTTCGGTAAGTCGTCTCAGTAAAGCAGCACTAAATAAAAGAGCGGTGGAAATCCATCCTGCAACAAGGAGGCACATTACACATACATGCACCCTAAGGATTCCTTCGTCGTCATATGACTGAAAAATTGTTGAGTACGACGTTAAACCCCTAGCACTTACTCACTCCAAATGACTGGTATCCGAATTTTCTTCATCTGAAGGCAATTCAGCTATTCTGGTCTGGGTTGTGAAGATACTATTACCCTCAGAATCGGACATTATACTAGCTTTGACAGACACATGAGCGATTCATGCCTCGTACTTTCTTATCCAGGAATGTACAGTTACTCGACCTTTCCCCACACCATAAATAAACAAACATCTGCAGAATACCCTGTAATGTGATTTACCTATGCCATCGATTAGTTCCTCGTTATGTCTTTGATCCGCCACATATAAGCTCTTCATTCGCTTCCGCCTTGGTTGAGACACAATAATGTTTAGGTCACCTTTTTTTTAGGTAACCAGGGATTTATCGAAAGTATTTAACACTTTGTGATTAAAGAAATGTTTAATGGAATTTACCTAGATATGTTTTGGACCATCAGATTTTTTTAAAACTTAAACACCGTTTATGGCCGTGCATATGGTGTTCCAGATCTGTTCCATTGACTTGCGTCTTTGTCATTTCTTTCTACATACATTTACCTGGTCTTAATTTGTGGCTTGGGATGGGCTACGTGCTTTATTTGAAGCCCATGACCACTGGGACCGTTAAAAAACTTGTAGTTAATTATAAATATCTACCTTGATATCATACGTGTCGTCTGTTTTGGAGTCATCATGACAAAAACACTGTGAAATACACCAATGAAACCTTAATTCCGATCCCCATTTAACTTAGCTTACCCAGTCCGGCAGCACGATTGACTCTGTTGAGACTAAAATCACGGACCTTTGAAGCCCTAGCCTGTTCCTAAGTGAAACGCACTGGATCTCTACATTAAAGCTACTAGTAACTGTTACTTATGAAACAGAGCAATTGATCATGGTCTAGCCGCGATGTTAAAATCAATGCGATAGATCCAATTCCACGGATACACCCCGCTGTCTAAGGCTCACAGGAGTGTCGGACAACCAATAACCTAGCTTCATCTTGTTTTACACTAGTTATTATAGGTGTGGAGGCCGCAAGAGGCCAGCAGGACGACGAAAAATACTGTCGTTTTTAGGTCAGCAGCAATCGAAGTGTCCGCCATTTACTACCAGCTTTCCTGTCGTGCACAGTGACCTTGTCAATGTCAATTGGCCAATTGACTTCCGACTGGCAGTAAAGGCCGATAAAAGCCTCACAGAAAGCTGTGATTTGTTGTCGTTGATATTGCTGACAGTCTCATACGCTTTTGATGCCATACGAAAATATATGAGGCAATGTACCAGTTGAAAGCCGACTGTGACATTTTCCAGTAAACATTAGTCTTTTAAGTACTCCGGTACCTAGAAAAGTGATATTTTTCTTTGTGATCTTAATTTAATACTGGACTCAACACTCCGTCAGCGGTCGTTGTTTTGAGATCCAATACCAGTATACCTGTTTTTCCCAGCACTTTTTGTCTGTTCAAGCTCTGTCTTAGTTAATCCCCTACATGCGCTATGCGGGCGAACGACGAAATGCATGTATTTTTTCAGTATACTCTCTACTGTATCATATGAATAGGGGGTGCAAGAATACTTCATAATACTGCTTCAGTCTACAGTGCGTACCATTTGTATACTGCACAGATGTACTGCGTACCATACTTATACTGTGTAACTATACTGTGTACCATATTTATGCTGCGTAACTATACTATGTACCATACTTATACTGCGTAACTATACAGTGTACCATGTTTATACTGTGCAACTGTAAAGCGCACCATACTTATACTGAGTAACTGTACTGCGTACCATACTTATACTGCGTAATTATACTGTGTGCTATTTTTATACTGCGTAACTATACTGTGTGCCATATTTATACTGCGTAACTATACTGTGTGCCATACTTATACTGCGTAACTATACTGTGTACCATACTTATACTGCGTAACTGTACTGTATACCATATTTATACTGCGTAACTATACTGTGTGCTATTTTTATACTGCGTAATTACACTGTGTACCTTATTAATACTGCGTAATTACACTGTGTACCTTATTAATACTGCGCAACTGTACTGTGCGCCATATTTATACTGCCTAACTACAGTGTGTACCATATTTATACTGCGTAACTATACTGTGTACCATATTTATACTGCGTAACTATACTATCTACCAGCTACTTGCAGATGATCTTGGTTTCCCCTGGGATCTGCCCTCTTCCCCTGCTGGCCGCCGTCGTATAAGTGAAATATTCTTGAGTACGGCACAAAACACCAATCAAATAAATATATAAATATACAATGTACCATGTTTAACACTGCTTAACAAAGCTATTGGTCCCATTTCGCTCATGCTAGATTCCTCTCCACTCATACGTGGGAAGGTCTATCAGTAAGCTGTGGATGGTCGTGGACTTTTCCCGTACCCTGTCCTACCATCATGCTAGCCGTCATCATACAACGTCATGTTACCCAACCCAACTGTTTCTGCTGATCTGAGAAGACTTCCCAGTGATTTTGTGGTCTGTGGTCTGGGAATTAAACTAAACAGCCTGTAGTAACGGCTAGAGAAAACGTCGGGGAATCATGTGTCAGATGAATACGTATGAATAAATCTTGGGGATTTATTAATACCTAATAATGAACATAGCAGCTTTACATTGTTATATTACATAGAACGTGTCTGCATGGTCGAAATTAATATAACAGTCACTGTATGTCATTATAAGCATGATATTTTTCTTTATTTTACAAAGTCCAGCTCATGCTGGCTTCCTCTCCGGCCGTACGTGGGAAGGTCTGTCACCAACCTGCGGATGGTCGTGGGTTTCCCCCGGGCTCTGCCCGGTTTCCACCCACCATAATGCTGATCGCCGTCGTATAAGTGAAAAATTCTTGAGTACGGCGTAAAACACCAATCAAATAAATAAATAACTTTATTTTACTACAGATAAAACTTTACAAAAATATTACTATAAACATACGCCATTTATTAATAAAGTATTCAAAATTTATAGAACCTTTATACTCTGGTTAATTTATACCTCACACAATAAAGTCAGTAACTTCTTCGTGATGAGCAAAAGGTAAAAAGTCGTAACAGCTTTCCGTTATTCATAGCATAGCTTGTTTATCAAAAGAAACCTGTTAAAAGGCATCCATTATTTGAACATCCTTTTTCCTTTTTTTTGTATTTTCAGCTGATGTTGCCGAGACACTAGTCACGTGACCATGAAAGCTGAGCTGCTTACCCTGTCCATTCTCCTTGTCCACGTTTCCGGTTTCGCCATCCGGACACCTCGTCTTGCGCGAAGTGCTTCCGGTGTTGATGAGAACAGCCTGTCTGATGCTCTCCGGGTTCTCGAGAGGGAGAAACGCCGACTCGACAACGAGGCTTCATACCGGGACTGGGAACCTGGTTACTATGGCAACTGGAACGACGATGACGACGCCGCTCTAGACGACGAAGTTGACGATTTGGGCGAAGATTTTGATCTGGAGGATGACGATGACGGTGTGTCGAGCGACATTGCGGAGTATCTGGCCAATTTACTGACAAGAGAAGAGGCGGATTCTCAGTATCTTGGCGAACCCGATATGGGCGAGATTGATGCAGAAGCCATGACTGAGGCTCGTGCAGAAAAAGAAGAGCCTGAAATAAACGTTTTTAGCCCCCAGAGAGTTAGCATTGAGGAACTTCAGGATATATTTAACGACGATAAATTACCTGAAACAAGCAAGAGAATTAGCCTGAAATCAAAGAAATTAGCCATGAGAAAAAAGAAAACACCGGAAGTGGAAAACTCGTTGCTAGGGGACCGGGAAAGGATGACGGAAACACTGAAGGCAGATAAAGAGAAAAACAAAGCCGCAAAGAAAAAGAAAAGCATATCTCGTAACAACATAGACCTCAAACATTTAAGTCGTTCACAAATCCAAGAGCTTTTAAATGAAGTTGACAAAATAGAGAAACAAGAAGTTTTAGAAAGAGAGAATTCTAACAAAGACCAATCTTTCGAGGCTGAAAACACAGAAGATGTCGAGGGAAGTGATTCCAATATAGAACCAGTGACTGAAGAAGAACTTGCAGACATTTTAGGCGATGATGATGATGAAGGTGATGAGGGTGGTGAAGAAGAGGAAAACTCCGAAGTGGAGAATTTTGAAAATGATGACGGTGATGAGGGCGAGGAAGCCGAGGATTTCGAGGACACGGATGATGACACGATTTTACCTGAGGGAGAGGAGATCAACGATGAGCTCTTATCACGTGACATATACAGCCGCCCGGACGCAAGAAAGAAACGCGTCGCGAAGAGAAACTACAAAGGCTCATCATCTGGCAATAAAAATAGGCACTACTCGGCTGAAATTTCACGGCTTTTGGAGATAATAGGCAAGCTTCGTCTGAAAAACTTGATGGAAAATAAGGAAATTGATAACCTGGCGGATGCTTTGGATGTAGCTACCAACTCTCAGACCCGACAATCTTTGGAAGGGTTGCCAAAGGAACTTAAGTCACTGCAACGGGCGATTAAAATCGAAGAGTCACTGCAAGGAGAAAACAGCGAGCTGTCCCCTGAGGACGAACAATACCTGCGTGACGTCATCGAGGAACTCATTAACCAAGGCAACGGAGACGACAGTAATGACGAGGAAGAAGAACAGAGTTATGCTCGAGAAGAAACTGAAAAGAGGAGCGGAGCAGAAGAGTTTGTGAACGACTCTGATGAGAAAGCCGAGGAGGCACCGACGTTTGCCGACAGAATGGGGCAGTGGTACGAGGAACCCATTGTCAGTAGAAAACCCATGGATCATGACCTCCGTGACGCCAGTGATCTCACGGACCAAGATATAGCCGAGAAGCTTGAAGAAGAGGAGGAGAACGAAGGTAAGTTGAAATTAAACATGAAACAGATTTGGTCTAATTCCATAAATGTTAATAGAATGATTCCTTTTCACGGCATTCCAAGTGAAAAGGTCAAAGTTGAAATAAATATGTCTTAATGGCTTTGTCAAGAAGTGCATATATGCTCATTTTTTAGGATAGCTGATATTATCGCCAAGGTCTTGGTTCCCAGCATGAATCAATGATAGTGCAACGACCAAGTTATCAGTATAATGGCTCGGGTGAGGCAGCTTACTTGCCTTCGGTAAGTCATCTCAGTGAAGCAGCACTAGATAAAAGAGCGGTGGAAATCCGCCCTGCAACAGGGAGCCACATTACACGTACATGCACTCTAAGGACTATTTCGTCGTCATATGAAAAATTGTTAAGTACGACGTTTAACCCAAAAATATCATATCTGGTGACTTCTGCATTGCATTACAGTGAGGCAGCATTATATTAAACATGACTTGCCCGGTATAGCGAATCACAGTCACGATATGACCGAACTATTGTTTAAACGGTCGTTAAAATCACAAGAAGAGGAAGTAAAAAATGACAAAGAAAGGTATGCAGCGAAAACGAACCATCAAATCACGTATCATCACAAATAACATGAAGAAAACCTTTGTAACATTGGATAACAATTTAATTTGATGACGAAGTGGAACATTGTACAGATCGGCAATGAAGGCTACGTGAAAACAACTTGATTCTATTTTTATTTGATTGGTGTTTAACACTGAAATCCGTGTATTTTGCATTTATGACGATGACCCGTTTTATATTTCTATGAAACCTTGAGTGCACCAAACCTCACTCGGGAAACATTTAATTTTACACACTTCAAATATGATGGATTAATTCGAAGTGTCGCAAATTTTCGTTTTTCTGTTTTCTGCTTTCAGAAGCCAATCAAATTTTAGAGGATTTAATAGATCGATACCGGGCGGATGAGGTTCTAGCTTCCGAACCGGAAGTCGAGGAGGACGACGGTGAGGAAGAATTCTAGGATCACATTCCGGCAATCTGTGTACAAAAGTGAAAAAAAAAATTAGAAAAAAATCTGCCAAGTTTAGTGAAAACAGAAGATAGAGGCTGATTGCACAACTACAAAAAGAATCTGGAAAATCTCAAAACCAGACTGAAATTAAATTTTCTATTAAGAACACTGTTAAGAACGGCATTAACCCTGCCAGGTTAAACTACACTCAGTATGCTATGTTATTTTACTGTCATATCACCTACATAAACGTGCCCGTGTTGCCCGTGTTGTCAGTACACTCTCCATTATCAAACGCTGCGGTCTCACCTTGCAAACAGTATTATCCAAACTACAATCATAACAATCATAATCATAATTGGTGAGATTCAAACCTTGAAAGGGGCCTCTATGGTCGAGATGATTGGCGTGTCAGCGCGGCGTAATGACCAGGGAGCCCCTCACCAGTGTGGTCGCTGTGAATTCGTTCAGTTTAAGCTGGTTTCCTCTCCGACCGTGCGTGGGAAAGTCTTCCAGCAACCTGCGGATGGCTTGTGGGTTAAATCATAATGTTGGTCGTCGTTGTATCAGTGGAATACTCTTGAGTATGGGCCAAAATATCAGTCCAATAAATCAAATAAATCAAAGCTTGAGAGTTAATCGATTGGGATGCTGACCCACTGACCACACAATACTGAAACTGTAAAGTGAATACTTCTAGAAGCCACCTCAAATGGTCTTCAAAAACATAATACAAAGCGAAGACGATATCAACATAATCACGTGTATGCGTCTTATATTTTCAGACACGGATGAAGAAGCGGAAGTGGAGGACTTATATCCGGCTGTTGAATCAAGACTCGAGGAGGAAGAAAGAAGTCCGTCATCGACTTATCAGGGTAAGAGATGTCTTATTCATTTAATTATTTATTTGACTGGTGTTTTACGCTGTACTCAAGAATATTTCACTTGTACGACGGCGGCCAGCATTATGGTGGATGGAAACAGTTACCTTCTTCTTGTCTGCTTTGTGCTTAGGGGATTAGTCACTCTTTGCTTTTTTGTTATTTTCTTACCTCTTTACGAGTTCCTCGTCTAGTGTCTTATGGTTAATGTTTAGCGGCTTGGTAAATGTTCTTTTGTTTAGTTCTATTGTCCGATTTATGTTTACCTGCTTGGTTAGTATATTTTATCTGGGTCATGCTTTATATTTAGCTACTTTTCACGCTCTTCGATTACCGTTCTGTTGTCTGATTTATGTTTACCCGCTTGGTTAGTGCTTTTATTTGGGTCATGCTTTATTTTTAGTTACTTTTCACGTTCTTCGATTACTGTTCTATTATCTAATTCATGTTTATCTGCTTGGTTAGTGTTTTTTTATCTGGGTCATGCTTTATTTTTAGCTACTTTTCACGCTCTTCGATTACCGTTTTATTATCTAATTCATGTTTATCTGTTTGGTTAGTGTTTTTTTATCTGGGTCATGCTTTATTTTTAGCTACTTTTCACGCTCTTCGATTACCGTTTTATTATCTAATTCATGTTTATCTGTTTGGTTAGTGTTTTTTTATCTGGGTCATGCTTTATTTTTAGCTACTTTTCACGCTCTTCGATTACCGTTCTATTATCTAATTCATGTTTATCTGCTTGGTTAGTGTTTTTTTATCTGGGTCATGCTTTATTTTTAGTTACTTGTCATCCCTTCGGTTTCTTCTCCGCTTTCCACGTGTTTGGTTACATTTCCCTTGTTTTCTCGCTTGATTACTAATCATTACTTATCCTCTCCTTATCACGTTAATCTTAATTCTTCTGCCTGTATTGCTACCTCCCCTTCCCTGGGTCCTGGGACTTGGACCCAGTTTCACAAAGCGGCGTACGACATTTTTTTATCGTACATTTCTCGTACGATATTTTGTACGTCACAATTACTGTGCCATTGTCGTATATGTGCGATTATCGTACAAGCACGAGATCTTTATGAAACTGGGCCATAATCTGTTGTCTAAGTAATACAACATTATCTATATAAAAGTCCAGTATAAAGAATAAAAACGGAGAAGTGACAACAGTGTGAAAGCTGACAAATGGTCACACATCTTACCAGTGAAGTACAGTTTCTTGTCAGGTTACATCAGTCAGGGTTTTATTCCGACTGTTCAGCTTTATACTTTAAAATTCCCGCACATAACAAATGCATAAATGCACGAACGTAACAGGCGCAATAAGACTATGAAGATTGATGGCCTATTAAAAACTTTTACTGGTAACTCTAATTTTACTGGTGATCTAACTGGATAACGTAAAACAACATGTACAATCAGATCCGCCATTAATCTATGATTCCGGTGGAAGCCTCCTCGGCGAGTTGTTGGCCTGGCAGCGCGACGAAACGACTCAAGAGCCTGCCACCAAAGCGGTTGCTGTGATCGAGTTCAAGTCCAGCTAATGCTGGCCTCCTTTCCGTGCGTAGGAAGGTCTTCCAGCAACTTTACCAGCGTGTACGTTTCCCACGGGCTCTCTCTCACCACAATGCTGGTCATCGCCGTATAAATGACAAAATCTTGTGTTCGGTGTAAAACACCAATCAAATAAATGTAAATCTATGGTTCAGTTTCCTGATCCTCGAGCAGAAGGTCCCAGCATCAATACGCAGACGCTAATAATAATAATAATAATTATTATTATTATTATTATTATTATTATTATTATGATTAATAATTATTATTAAGCGTTGCCAAGCGAAAGCCTTCTGTTATTTCACTCCATTTGGAATAATGTGCTCCAGATCTGTTCTTAGCACAGCACTTACATGGCGTTTCTACCTATATCTGGGTTCTCTTCTCCCCACTCCCGGATCACATCCCAATATGCTCAGGAAGACGTGTAATGTACTCGTTATATTTAAGCTCTGAATTCAGCCTAATGATATCCTCGGGTACCCATGTCACGGAAACCATAAAGCTGTTTGTTGTACTTGACAGATGCCCTCGCCCGCCTGTTTCGTGACGAAGCTGTGGATGAGGCCACACAAAGGGAAATTGAGCAAGCTTTGGCACAGTTCCAGCACAACGTGGAGCCATGGCAGCGACGAGAGCTGGAGAACCGCGTCCGGGCTTATGGTAAGCCCCCCGGCTTGCTGCCCGGATGGGAAATTGGAAGGGCTGAGGGACCGGACGTGTCCGGAATATGCAATAATCGTTCCAAAACGAAGCTGATGCTGTAAAGCGCACTTCTAGCCAAGTCTCGATCGTCCGGGCTGACCTCACTTGACCTCGCCACATATTGCTCTACCGGGGATGAGTTGAGACTGCACAGAATCAGTATCTACCTAACTACGGCTATGAATAAAGTTTACCACAATAGCGTCCCAAACAAATTATTCATGGTTCTTTATTTTTGCTCTGAGAGATGGAGATTTGTTTACTATCATAAGCAAACGTTTCCTTTGCTGAGTGTAAAAGGGAGGCCCTTACTCTCTGGATTGTAATTATCTCGGCAAAATTATCGCTTCTTCCAATTTTGTAAATTTAGAACAAATCCTTTAAAACAAGATAGATGGTTGAACACTGCTGTCAACTTTTGCCCTAATCAGGACCCACCTAACAAAACAGGTGCAATGTGACGTCAAGCGTATTTACCGTAGAGACGTATCTCTTCATTTACCATAGTGACTTTTTTCTTCACTATATGTTGCCTTGGGCATTATGTTAAGTGCACCGGTTCCAGAACGCTAGCCGTTATTTGGATATTAAAAAAAAATTACACAACTGAGTACGCTGTCTTACCATTCCATTAGTATTGTTTTGTTTCATTACTTTTCTTCTTGCCCAATGAAATGCTCAAAGCATTAGAAAAACATACTCCAGTATCGACACAAGTAACAATCTCTGTTCGCACCATGGATTCAAACTAATTGTCATATTTTATTTTATAACGTTTAATTAATTCATGGTATTTTCCTGTTTGTAGAACAATGCAGCCCATTGGATAATATCGTGTCGGACTGCCGCCTAGCGGACGAACTCAACATTCCTATTGATGACGAAGCCCGGGAGTTATGTAGTCGACATGAGGCCTGTTATACATGTGTAAGTGTGAATGTCCTGTAAGCTGGAATTTCGTGTAAGACGACATCAAAGCTTTAGACTTCTGGGTTCGGTTGTTCAAAATTGTTTTAAGACTTAAATACCACATTTAACTTTAAACTGAGTCTTCAGTTTTGTACTTCGCCCAGAAATAACTGTGTAACGAAATGACTCAAAAGCCTCGCACCAAAGCGTTCGCTGTCATCGAGTTCAAGCCCAGCTTATGCTGGCTTCTTTTCCGTGCGTGGGGAGGTCTGCCAGCAACCTTACCAGCCTGTAGGTTTCCCACGGGCCGTATAAGTGAAATAATCTTGAGTTCGGCGAAAAATACCAATCAAATAAATCTAAATCTATGGTTCAGTTTACATGGTTCTCGAGGAGAAGTTCCCAGCATCAATACAAAGACTTCATGAGATAACCTGGCCAGTTGTCACATCTCTACTACATCAAAGAGATATCCAGAACTATATCATAGTAAACACATGACTGAATGTTGAGAGTTTGAAAAGCCCCCCCCCCCCTCCAAGCCCCTTTCCCCTCGCTTCCCCACTTTTGCTTCCTACACCACTGTATATGTATATACCGATATGACTGATGTGTTTTTGAACTATATAGGCCTCCGTTAAGATACATGCAAGCCGTATCAAGGAATGGACAGGTCATCTTTGTCACGCAAATGTTGTTGTTGTTGTTACAGGGAATGGTACTGGGGAAGGCCGCCGGTCAATGTGACGCCGGCTACCTAGCCGAGGCCTTCCAGTTGTGTGACGGGGCGGAGAAGTGTAACCTGAAAGCCGATGCCTTCTTAAGACTGCTTCAATATTACCACCGATATTCGGCCGCTGTGAATGGCGCATGTGAGCATCAGTGCGTGGTGGACTACATATACGGCGTGACGCTCTAACGTCACGTGACCAGGCGGCGCGCGCGCTTGCGCACTGCGAGGACATGTCACATGACATGGGCGACTCGGTTCCCTCCGACGCCGACAAGTGATGTCGTTTACTCCAGACCACCTGATCTGCATATTTAAGAGTTTTTACACACACTGTCATATATATCCTACATCTATGAATTAGACCAACTGTTTCAAATCCCACCGACCTTATTAAATGTACCGTTCGCAACCCAGATCTCTCCAAGATTGCCGACATGTCAACCGGATGTTACAGTTGAATGCATAAATTACCGATCCTTGGGGACTGTTATGGCTATGTCTATAAGAAAATTAGTGAAACTACCGTTCCTAACGTCACGTGATTCGTTCGGGCGCTCCCGACTGAGTCCGTTTCAGAGGAGAGTTTAGCAGACAGAGTTTTCTGGTGTACCCTTCCAGAAAAGCTGTAGTGCCCCGCCCCGTCACGGACGTACGACTCAGGAGCGCCTGCGCTGAAAAACGTTGAGGACTGCATAATTGTCAGATTGGTCTAAACAGGTTAACTGTTTAACAGTAGGATTTTCTACTCAAATATTTCCTTGGGTTAGTATTTGGAACGTGGCATTTTCACATCGTGTTTGTTGACGATTAAGGTCATTTTTTGGGGGTTGTTCTTTTCTTAACTTAATATTTCTTTCGAGTTTGATTTTGATTCGCCATGTTTTCAAGGCTAAACAGAAGGTTCAGTTTGCTTTAAACCAGAGCTTGTATTGTTCAGTGTATCATACCCAACCTCACTGTACTCTTTTCTCATCGCCCTCTATTGATCCTAGTAATTACCTGTGAACACATGGCAGATTGTACTTCCGTTTACACAGACCAGTAAAACAAGCGTATGAAAAACACTACGCAACTAATTTTGCAGAGAACACGACTCAAAGCATGTCCAAAGAATAAACCAGCGCATGTTGTTACACCACAACGTTCCATTACATATTCAAATTTAATAGAATTTATATATATATGAGATGAAATGAGAGCGGTTCTTTAGAACTGTGCATGAGAAAGGTTCTTTAGAACTGTGCATGAGAAAGGTTCTTTAGAACTGTGCATGAGAAAGGTTCTTTAGAAATGTACATGAGAACGGTTCTTTAGAACTGCACTTTAGAACGGATCTTTAGAACTGTGCATGAGAAATGTTCTGTAGAACTGTACATGAGAACGGTTCTTGAGAACTGCACTTTAGAACGGCTCTTTAGAACTGTGTGAACGGTTCCTTAGACTGTGCATGAGAAGGCTTCTTTAGAACTGTTGTATTTGAACTGTCGTCTGGGTGTAATTTGATGCACTGTCTCCTTGCCGTTACATCGTGTATCAGGATCATACTGCGTGTGATCTGTAATCAGGAGACACCGGACAGTTTTGAAATCACCACCTGCTTTTGGCACGTCTAGTGTAATATGTATACAGGATCGCAGTGAGCTCGAAATTAGAATGTTACAATGACAAAACAGTTTGTGTTTATGGATTTCAAGGCATATACGTGAGGGCAGTCACGTCAGCTCTCAGAGCAGGACATCTTTACCATCAGCCCAAAATTTACTCGAAACCTTTAAGGTCAAAAAAAACAATTCACCGACACCCTTTTAATTTTTATGTTTAATGCGCGCCTTTGTAGATGATGTTTACAAAACAATGGTAATTCCCACCGCTCTTGGCCACCATTTTAACTAAGCGCCATATTCACTTCTGGATCAGATACTGTTATTGTTATGGATCCTATATAGATGTATATTTTTGGCGGGACATGCGTGCAATATAACTGTTCCACGTCGTTGTTGTTGTTGTTGATACTGGTGAAGACAGATCCCTCTCAGTGGCTCCAGAATATGTATTCTTTTTAAAAAATATCCTTCTTTATTTCTGTCATGCTTGACTGGTTCATTGCTTCTGTAGTTTTGATCAATAAAAAATCGAATAATTTTTCGTTCAAGGCGTTTTGTTTGCTCTAGTTTTCATTTCCGGTCTATGGTTTGTAACGGTTTTGCTTCAATATGGATTCCTCCGGGCCCTGCCTGCTTTCCTCCCACCATTATGCAGACTGCCGTCGTATAAGTGAAAATTCGGCGAGAAACACCAATCAAATAATCAAATAGGGGTCTCCGTGGCCGATAGGGTTAGCACACCAGTGTGGGGTAATGACTCAGAAGCCTTTCACCAATGAGGGTGCTGTGAGTTCAAGTCCAACTCATGTTGGCTTCCTCTCCGGCAGTACGCGGGAAGGTCTGTCAGCAGCCTGCGGATCGTCGTGGGTTTCCTCCGGACTCTGCCCGGTTTTTTTCTCCCATCATAATGCTAGTCGCCGTCGCATAAGTGAAACGTTCTTGAGTACGGCGTAAAACACCAAATAAATACATAAATAAATAAATAATCAAATAAATACTGCAATATGGCCGATATAGCATCATGCTCATTCACTTCTTATACAGACGCGTGAGGTAATAGTCAAAGTGTTTACATTGTAGTCAGCTGTAGCAGTTTTTGAATAGCACGGTTTCCCATGAATTCACATTACTCTCTTGTTACACGAGTCATGCGTGATAATACGTAGATGAATTAGCTTTAAAACACACTGTCAGTAATGAAGCTTTATTAACTGAGTGAACTTTTCGTAGCCGAGCAGTTGGGGTGATTACCTTTCAAACGCTAGGACATATGAGTTGCGCGTTCAACCCCGGTCTTGCACATGGACTTTATGGATTTCCCCGCTCGCATTATTCTTGATTGTTTCCATGGATTAAACCACCTACCTTAAGCAAGTTCTTGACGAGCTTCCTCATTTGAGCCTTTATAGATTTGCATGCTAGACTGATGACGGAATTTTTTCTTTAATGACCATAAGACTGGACAATCCGCTCCCCGGTAAAACCTGAAATTTACTGCCCAAGGTCTGTCCCTTATGTGCCCGCGGTTGTGAATCGTGCACTCTGTGATTATTACGGCATGTTATACTTATATAAAATACAAAATAATTAAGAATAAACACATCAAATGACAAGACAACGATTTAAATTAGGTAATAAACAAGCTTCCATTAGCCGTCATACGCAGTGATATACAGGCTACCAACAGCATAATCACACAATAAAATGCTCTATAGTGGACTACATGGTTTTTGTGCAATAATTGAATGATTCATACACTAAGAGCCTGTATATAACCTTACAGACGCTTAAACGTTTTGATGTCGTTTTCGTAAGCAAAAGTTCATTCTTAGAAAAGACTGGTAAGCAACGCCATGTGCTTTATCACATCTCTATAAGCTCTTCTGAAATTTGTTGTGCAGATCTAATGCTGCTTCACTAAGACGCCTTACCGAAGGCAAGGAAGCCGCATCGCCCGAGCCATTATACTGATGCGGGTCAACCAGTCGTTGAACTATCCCCTTCATGCTGAACGCCAAGCGAGGAAGTTACAACTTCCTATTTCAGGTCTTAGGTGTGACTCGACCCAGGATTGACCCCACCCAGGATTGACCCTGGATCTGCAGCTCCTGAAAGGGACGCTCTACCAACTGTGCCAAACTTATCCCCCAGTCCAATTCTCCTATTAAGAAAAAACCTGACGGACCCGGTCAGTTTTGTCTAGGTTTCTAACAATAGCCGGAATACGGCCAGACTGCCAGCAACATTATAATCAGTCATTAGCCTGAAAGCAGCTCGGCACTGTCAAAACCACACCTGACCACCTAAAGGTGTCCTGAGGTAGAGAGGAAGTGATTTTAGATTTTCAAAAACAAATATCACTAGAGGCCACACATTATGATCAAAAGAGTAATGCTGAAACCATTAACGTTTATTTTGATCTATTTTGGTCTTTGTTTTATAGGGTTTTTTTTTTTTTGGATTGTCGTTTTTTTTGTGGTCCAACGTAAAACCGCAAGAATTGTTTCCTCTGCCTCAAGTAGAAGCTTACAAAGTAACTTCAGCATATTTAAGCCGTTAACAGCTTGAACCCCGTTATGCATAAAAATCACCATTCCCTGTTTCACCATAAGACAGCTTTGGGTTTCAGTATTAGCATTTCCTTGGTAAAAAAAGCTCATTGAATTTTCATCTAGTTGGATTTTCATTGTGTTCCAACAATATGACAAATCCAGATTGTATCAAGAAAAGCATATTTAAATTTACATAACCATTCATGTTGTCTTCGGTGTTATAAGCAACGAAAGGATGAGCCATTTTCACATACATGTTCCAAAAGATGTTACCGTTTTCCGTACTAGAAGGGAAATAACTCTTGCAAACTCTTGCTTTGCGAAGTGTTGTACCACGCCAAGAAATAAAAAATGCTTAATAACTGTTATCATTTGTATAGACAACATGTACACCAAACAGAATTTGAATTCAGGTCCAAAAAGTAAAACCATTTTTGTAATGGATTTAATGACTGGTAAAATAAACTCATGGCACCACCATCTAGTTCAGCTAACAGCAATCTATAGAAATAATTAAATTATAATCACACAGTAATAAAGCAATACAGGAACACGCACAGGCTTTCCTATATCACTGAAAACTGTTGACCGCTTCTCTTTGTATGATTCCTTCCTGTGTTCGTACCTTATTTACTTTCTTAGTTCTTTGGTAATTTGTGTTAAACGTCGCTTTGACAATTGGCCTTGTGATTATTGACCCGGAGCGTCCTTATTGGTTGACGGATGGTATACGAATGTCTCTTTTGACGCATAGATTTACAACAAAAAATCTACCTAGGCTACAATAATATCGGGTGGGCATAAAAAAATGGGCCGTACTTTGACACCCAATATCTCCGAGACCCTCTTACGTCAGCTTCTAAAATTTACACACTCAAAAGCCATCTTGTCCTAAGTATACAAATTTCAAGCAAATACAAGCAAACCAAATTTCAATTTCATCCTTAAGATTTCTGTTCATGGGACCAAAATCAAAATAGTGTCAAAAACGCATGTTCCGGACATTTCAAAATGACGTTCTACCTTGTTTTACTTGAAAAGGTGGTCAATTGGTCCTCCATCTTTCCGGTAGACGGCGCGCAAACGTTTCTTCCATGAACTGATTGAGTCCCGAATCTCCTTAAGAGTAATTTTTTCAGCAGTCCTTGATGCGCGCGCTCTACTCATGACACCTGACAGGTGATGCAATGTGGGTCACCGGAACGTGCGTTTTTGAGGCTATGTTTTCATTTTAACCCTGTGTACAGGCTACTCAAGCTATGACCCTGAAAATTGGTCAGTATATTAACAAAATCATGCCATCTGAATTCTAAAAGTAGCAATTTGTAATAATTGCTAATATTTACAACACTTAAATTGGCTATTTCTAATAGCGTATTTGTTTCAAAAAGACATTAAAGGGCGTTTCATTTATACATGACCATGACTAATCCGCCAGTTGGAATGGTTGACATTAGCGTAATACTACAAATTTGTTAATATGTGGAAATCATTTTGTAATGTCGCAATTTGTAACAACTGTATTTTAAAAGGTTTCTATATTTAGGAGCTCAGGTCAGTTTCTTCCACAATAACGCTGGCCGTCGTCGTATTAGAGAAATATTCTCGAGTGCTATATAAAACGACAATGAAGTAAATAAATATTTTATTATCAAGAGGACGTCATCAATTTAGTCATTTGGGGCTGCTGAATACCCGTGGTAAACATCATAATCCTTAGAATTGGCCTTTAATTAGTAGCTAATGATGAATAATTATTAACTGTTTCAGCATATTCCATTGTGTCATAGCTTAGCGCCGTCGTTCCATCGCCTTGTACCATAGTATCAATTATCTTTTGACAATCACGACATTGCCAGTGATTTATGGTTCTACAGCATTTTTCAACCTCGAAAACGTGACACACCTCCTCGTGATCCCCGTGCTATGCGCCGGTGTGTATTGTATTTTTTGCGCAGAGATTGGCACTGCGTGTGTTACACAAACGGGAGGATGTTAAGTGAACGACCCTGCATGGTACTCTCTCTCACCTGAATACTGTCCACCGCACGATGTAGTATGTCCATGTTCTCCGGAGTGTTCATCCACACGTCCTGATTTTGTGACATATTTCTTCACTGTTTAAACTGTGTACCTATGATCTTTGTTCCTATTCACATGAGCTTCATCATGAGTTTTTACTTCAAATGTTTCCTTTTGCTATTTTCAACGTGCGACAACATGATACAACTAATAATGATTAGTAATGTAAATAATGAGGGTAGTTTAGATAATATCTGGTCAAATCTACTCTTCCGCAGTGACTCTGAAATGTGTAGATTTTGTCAGAGTGAGATTGTACATGACTCTTTTAAGGAGATTTTGAAACAATCTGTTTCAACCCCATTCAGCTAAATAGTGATGACGTTTCCCTTAACGTAACAGATGATAGTGTACATGAAATTATACAATGAAATAAACTAGCCACTCACCAATCGAATTACTATACCATAACTATACCATAACTACTTTAATAACAAAATATGGGAAAATCCAGAACAAGATACCTTATCTTTTTTTTAGATCTTAACGCCCGTAGTTTGAAAAAGAACTACATTGAAATTTTGGCTTTTATAGAGACGTTGCATCTGAATTTCTCCCTGATGGTCATATCAGCAATTTGGCTGGATCCAACAGCCCAGCAACTGTTTACAATTCCAGGCTATACGCCCGTTATTCTCTATGGCGACACCAGAAAAGGCGGATGCCTTGTTCTTTACATTAGAGCAAATATTACCGATCTAGCAGTGAGAGTTTATCTGTCAGGTATATTCAATGAATGTGAATCCCTCAACTAGCTTAACAGATAATGTATTCATGAATTTCCATGAGCAGAGTCGCCCATCTGGAATTATTCTATCTGATATCAGCGATCACTTCCCGACGTTTCGTGTTTTCAGCGATCACCTCCCGGGGTTTCGTGTTATCAGCGATCACTTCCCGGTGTTTAGTGTTATCAGCGATCACTTCCCGGTGTTTCGTGATATCAGCGATCACTTCCCGGTGTTTCATATAAATAACATATCACGGAAATATACCTCCGAACCCTCCACCTTTATATATGGGAAAATATCGGCTGAAAATAAGATGAAAATTGATGCCAAAATCCGTGAAACTGATTGGAGCGATGTTATAAATAACTCTGAACCAAGTCCAACCATCAATGCAATTCCCTGTTTTCTAAAATTCATGACGAGTGCTTTCCAGTAGTTAATGACAAAACAGTTGGCTTAACAATACTAAAGCCATGGATTACTCGCGGCATTCTTTGTTCAAGTAAAGAAAAAAATAGACGTTATGCCCAAGTAGATAACGATGACTGGTCAGAGACAAGCTAGGTTTGCATAATGTTAACGAAAAGGTAACCATAAATCAGAGGAGCTGAGGTTTAGGTCATTTATTATAAATGTGGAATATTTTGTTCATAACGAAAATTGGGGCATGATTAATACAGGTACACAGTACAACACACTTGTACAAAGTGGAATATGCCAACGTCATGCCCCAAAGGTTAAATATATAATTTCTTGAATAAATTGTAGAATTATGTAAAGGTGGTGGTGCAAAAAGGGCCACAGATGACAGTGAAACTGTTATCTCCCCACTCAGAGACTCTGACCAGGAAGAGAAAATAGGCCTAAATTAAACATATACGTAAGTGGATTTTATCTTTATATGAAATTAAGCTTAGACTATGAGAAGCGAGTGATCAAACTCACAATTAAGGGACAAAGAAAATGGGACCTCCGATGTCCTGGAGCAGTTCAATGCTGGCCTCCATAGACAGGAAGATGACGTTAATACACGCCATTAATAGGAGAATTTGTCATTAAGAATACTTCAAATGTAACAGATGATCATCAAACATCTAGCTCATTTTCACCGCGAAATGAGAGTTTGTTAAGGGTAAGTCAAGGAGCAGTTAAATAATGGTCTCCAAGGCCATTAATCTATTAATCTATTCATTAATCTAGCCATCTATCTATATAAATCTATTCACGAATGGCATACGTTTAGAACAGTTAAGTACTGACTTCCAGCCTTAGAACTGAAGTCTATGCTGTTTGAACTGAGGCAGTTGAGGGACTCGCCATGTTTAAATTCCTAAACAAGAAAAATTTATCTACAGATACCATTAAAAAAAATAGTAAACCAAGGAAGTGAGGACAACCTGTGAAGCAGTTAAATTCTGGCCTTCACGAAAATAGCATTTATTGATACAGTAAAAATATCTCATATAGACATGATTTGCGTCTAGAAAAAAAAGAAACCGACAAACAAGGAGCGGTCAAAAATGCGGGCCTCAGGGTATAGCATAATATGTGATGACCTAATATGTGATGGTCTTATTTTATATTTCACTGACACATGTGAAATGGAGGCTAGAATATATTAATTCGGATGTACTTTCGCAGTGCGTTTGACGTAACGACCAAACTTTCGTATAACAGCTTCCGGTATTCCCAGTGAAGTAGCTGTGCATGCAGCTCCGATTCTGAGGCTGCGTCCCCTATAGCGTTCTGGACTAAGCCCAATAAATTCCAACGCAGTCTTTAAAGTGCTGGAAAAATAATTGTAAGACACATGGGAGCCGTTGTCAAGTTGAAATAAAGGGCCGAATGAGTGTCGGGAAATGTTTAAATACGTCTTAAGAAGATCCAACTTGGCAAATGACAGAATTTTGAGGAACTGGGAGATGTATATTTATAGGGTGTTTTTATTTATAGTATTTTATTTAATACTATATAATATTTCTAGTCACTGTTTTCATAATGGTACAACCGTAATGTAAGTGCAGACGGTTCCTTATGTGTAGTTTTATATTCAATGTGCCTAACTTATAAAATAGTGTCTCTTTTGTTGTTTTGAGTAACTCTAATTTCACCTATACGCAGGAAAGGATAAAAAGTTCTCCGTTTGCCTTAAACAGAGATCTTAGAAAATAGGAAAGGAGAATATTATGCAAATTTCTTACCAGTTTTTCTAAAATAACCGGGTGTGACAGGTAGGCGGGTGTCGCAAGAGGGTTTAAGCCCTCTTGATCCTTTTAAATTTTTTTGACTAGGAAATGGCTTGTTGGGTCTTGCAGATTGTTCGTGCGATGCACGAAGCTAATGGTCGAAATATTGGAACAGATGGTGTCAGCACTAAAATTCCTCAGAAAAAGGTAAGCTATGCACGTTGAAATTTTTGTCGGGGTGAAATGGAAAACTGGCTGATTGGGGGAATCAAGCCTGCTGGAAAAACATGAATTGGTATACCATTCTCCGATAGCTCTTTTGAGTGCTCTTTGCCAAAGAAGCTTCAACTGGTTTGTTGACTACAGCCTGAAACTCTTAGGCAGGAATATTCATAGACTGAAGTGCCAACCAAGGCGGTATGCGTCGGGCTTCCTGGAATTGGAAACGGGACAGTCGATCAGCTACTTTTCCACTTATATGTTCATAGCGAAAAAAAATATTATATTTCAGAGTCATTAAAACTAGTCTCCGGACCAATTTCATTATGACTGGCGACCTGGACGACATGCTGTTAATTATCTCCACGACGGCAGAATTATCTGTCATGAATAAAATCCTGTGATTTTTCAGTTTTGGGCCCAATAATAGTGAATTTCGGAAATAGTTCCTTGTCTGTAAGTTGAAGGTGCCTAGTGTCTTCGTGCCACTGACCCGCAAACCACTGATTGCCCAGAACACCAGCAAAGCCACCATGCACATCTGCTGCATCAGTGTAAGACGAATGTGATCTGACGATACCCAGATAGAAAACTAAAAACAAGATTTCCTATTAAAGTTATTCAGGAAATTTAGTCATCCTGACATGTCGGCTCTAGCCTCCTTACTTAAACGAACGTGATGATATGGTTTAGTAAGACCCAGTGATAGGTTTTGCATACAGCGGAGGAAAGCGCGCCCGGGAATAATGACTAAGCAACAAAAGTTCAGATATCCCAGGAGAGATTGAAGTTCTAAAAGTGTCACCTTTATCCTAGATTTTAATTGTAAAAGCAAGTCACGTGCTTTGTTCAGTTTATCTTGCGGCAGACGAGCCTCCATCTTTTTGGAGTCTATTTCAATGCCATAGACTTAAATTACCGTAGTGGGCTGAACCGTTTTTGATTGTTTAATTGGAAACCCCTATGACATCACAGAGATAGAAGAATTCTGAAGATCTTGACTGCATTTCATGGAATATTTGGACCTACAAAACTGAAATCATCAATCATATGTGATACTCCAATAGCCCTAAAATGTGTCTGCATTATCCTCTGCAAAGCTGAACCGAATGACTCATAGATCTTACAACGGTAAGAAGCGCCCATAGGTAGTGTAGCAATCATGATAGTAACCGTTGTTCCATCTAAAACAGCTTGTAGTCTTGTAGATAGACTGGGATGATGCGAAAGGCATCCTCTATATCAGCTTTTTGCCATGAGGCAGTGTCTGCCTTGGGGACAATAAAAGATTAATAACTGTTTCTATAGACTTTTAATTTACAACAGAAAATGCCTTAGGTATAAGTGAATTTACTGAGGCCGCCTCAGGACATGACAAATAATGGATGAGGCGATTTTTCCCTCTTCTTTTTAGGAATAACACCTAGAGGGGAACAGATTAAGTCCTTAACTGGGGGCGTAACAAAAGGGCCTTGTATCCTGCCCAGCAAATGCTCGTGTTGTAGCTTTGTGGTAACAATAGCTTGATGATCATTTGTCGGACGATGGTTGTATTTTGTGACCTTTATTATAGAAAGAGAGCCCCTGACACCTACGTGAAACCCAAATGAGAAGCCATCAATCAAATTATTGTTTCAGGTTCAGAAAATGAGTTAGCTGATCTACCTTAACGGGTGTTGGAAGTTGAGGGTCTTGAGACCTTGAGGTTAAATTGAGAAAATGTGTTTTGATAAATACCTAAAGAATGACGTTGGCAGAGTACACCGGCACCCGAATGTCCAAAACAAAGTATTTGTAGGTCATAAAAATTATGATAATAATAATAAATAAACTTATGACGCCACATGCACAAACAGCTGTATTAGTGGAAGGTATTCAAACCATTTGTAGAACTTATACGGCCTGGGTGTATGTGAGTATTAAAAAAAAGTACCATGAAAAAAAGTTTAATGATATCAAACAAAACATGGAAGGTGATGAATAATCTAATCAATCGAAAGCTCCATCAACATTTATAATCAATTTCGGGAAAATTACTGAGAGTGTTATAGTAGAGGAAAAAAAGAGTGTATCACCTTACTTAGCAGCGGCTACATCCATAATCTGCACAATGCATGTTCAAATAACTTTTTCTTTCTTCCTACTTCTCCAAACGAAGTAATTAATATAATACAAATATAATCAAAAAATGAGGTGGCTGGATTAGACGATATTAAAATGTCGATTGTTAAATCCATCGCTGACTATCCCTATCCCTACACAGTAACTTCACCACCGCATGGCAGTGGCAAAAAACTCGAATGTAGCCGTCGAACTGCGCACTTACACTTTTTCCCATAATAACACTAATTATGAAGAAAATGATCGCGTAAAAATATTGACCATTGACCTGCAGATACCAAAATTAAGATATCATCGAAATCTGACTTTTTTTCTTCCAAAAATGTTATATCTGCTAAATTCATACCCAGTCCTGGACAAACAGACATATCAACAGGTATTGACGTGAAAATATATAAGATTTTCATGAAAATGTATTGACAGAATAGTTTTGGAGAATACAGAATAAATTACAAAATGATACGATCACTTATTTTAACATTTTAAGCAGTATGGGGAAACATGGGGAAACTTGAACTGACAGCGACCGCTTTGGTCAGAGGCTCCTGGGTCATTACGCTGCGCTAGCGTGCTAACCAAAAACTGAGCTATTTATTAATTAAGGTGAATGTCACCGCCGTCTAATTACATTAATAGCCCTAAGTGATATAACCTCTATTTTAAAACGAAATTGTGGAAAATTATAACCTCACCTCGGGTCTCAAACAGCGTGTTAGCATTAGTATTACACGACATGTAATAAAAGCTTAAATAAAGGTCAAATAAAGGTTACGATTCAGTGGAGATGTAACAAGTGACCCGGAAACCCTGCGAGCCTCAACAAGGACACTTTTAACGTCAGAAACAGTGTTAGCTCCTCACAGTCTTACTGACTATTCCAGAGAAGGTTTTTCGTCCTAAATTCTATAAAAAAAAAAATGTTGTTGCTGTTATTGGTCTTGTTGCTCGGCATTTGGGCGCTGACAGCGTTGAGAATGCTCCGGAAGTTATAGTGATAGGTGCCGGAGCGTCTGGGCTGGCCGCTGCCAGAGCACTGACCGACGCTGGACAGTTCAAAGTGACCGTCCTGGAAGCCAGATCCAATCGTTACGGGGGAAGAATATGGACTAACACCGAAAGTTTTCAAAGTGCAACAGGTATGTCATTATGTATATGTCGAAGGAAAAAATGTATATAAAGAATAGTGATATCAAGAGGTGCATATAACGTTATATAGAACGAAAGAAAAAAACAGAGGACCTGTCTCAAATTTTACTTATTTTATTTAGTTATTTGATTGAAGTTGGGTAAATATCTTTCATAGCTTTTGCTATATATCAATTGTTTGAAGTTAGCAGATCATCAATATACCGTTTATTGATTGAGATAGATCGACCCTGGTGAGGATTCCTACTTAATAGTTGAGTGAGTGAGTGAAATTATAAATTTTGGCGTTTTCCAAGCCCTGAAAAGGGATGATGCACGCCACATTTAACAGAGTAAATCTATACTACGTTAATAGAGATAGCCCTCAAATAAACGGGATGAGGGTTGGGGCGACTCAAAATCCCCTTGAATTAACAATGAACTTCGCCACTTCATTGAAAACTTTTACTTTGTTTCGTGGAGGACACAGAAACTGCCTGTAATATGTGCTGAAAAATACCATAATGTGATAGATTTGCAAACATTTGAGTTCTGAATACATTATATCTGGGACATCTGAAAAGAAAATATACTTCGGACTCATCTACCATTACAAAAATCACACCAGTCAGTTGGGTGACAGTTTATCTTGAAAAGGCGTGAGTTAAGAGGTAAGACACCAGACATTAATATGAAAAATAAGACATCGTGTCTTCTTGGAGAAAGGCTTACATAACCTCTGGAAATAGAAGGCTGAAATTGAAAAGAAAAGCGGTCAGCATTATGGTGGATGGAAACCGGGCGGAGCCCGGGGGAAACCCACGACCATCCGCAGGTTGTAGTCAGACCTTTTCACGTTCGGCTGGAGAGGAAACCAGCACGAGCTGGACTTGAACTCACAGCGACCGCCATTGGTCAGAGACTCCTGGGTCATTACGCTGCGTCAGCGTAAAGAACAGAGGATTGCTAATAACTCACATGTGAAGACAGACAATTTATCAGACACTCTAAGTGATTGGCATCATGTTATATCCGGTACTGAAAACCCAATACCACACTTCCCTGTCTCTGGGCACTTTGATGCATCTGAAAATAGTTTTTAAAAAGCAGACCAGTTGTTAGACACATAGTTTTTAAAAGACAAGCAGACAAGGTTAGGTTGGTCAGATTTGCGGGTGTACTCACGTAACGCCATGCAAATATTAGGTACATGGAGGAGCCAAGGGAGGTGCGGGAAAGGAGTAGCTTTTTCCAGCTTGGTCAGGTCAACACCCATGTCATCAAGAATTTCTCTTGATCGTACTCTAAATGGCAGTCCATTGTACAGAAAATCATAATAAGAAGGCTGTAACAATTGAAAAGCAGGATTATCGTAGGACGACCTGAGAACAAGAGTGTATTTTAAAGTTCTGAGCTTATGTCTAATCGACAAGGGGAGTTCACCGCAGGCCACCTGCAAGCAACGTAACGAGGTCCGTTTAATTGCACCAGTACAAACAGATAACGCTCGGTATTGGATACTGTCTAGCTTACCTTTAACTGACTACGCCGCTGAATCGAATACTTCGCAGCAATAATCCAGTCTTGACAGAATGAGAGCCCTTTATAACATCAATAAAGAGGTTTTATCTGCCCCACATGAAGTTCCAGAAATGGATCGCATTAAATTAATGGCCTTAGTACATTTAAGAGTAAGTACACTTTCTGATCAATATGGTTAGACCAGGTAAGAGACTTATCTAACCACACTCCTAAGTACTTAAATGCAGGTGATATTTTTATGGCATCATTACCCAACAAAAGTGGAGAGTCCGAGATTATGCATTTACGAGTAAATATCAAACCTTCCGACTTAACAGGAGGAAATTTAAACCCCCCACTTTTTTCCCCAGGAAAAAATACAGTTTAGGCTCTTTTTAGGTACTTATGAGCCAACTTAAAACTTTTGGATAATGCCCATACGACTTTGTCATTTGCAAAAAGACCACATTTAGTTTTTAGATGAACAACACTAGGAAAACCATTTATCATGACATTGAACAAACGGTGAAATGACACTTCCCTGAGGGGTACCATTCTCCGTAGTAATAGGGTCTGAAAATTCTTTACCTACACGAACAGATATTTGTCTATTAGACAAAAAGTTTCTCACCCATGCCAATATCTTTCCTCCCAAACCCATCTCTGCCATTTTCCTCAGCACCCCTCTTCTCCACACCATATCGTACGCATTCTCGACATCTAAGAAAACTGCTAAAACATATTCCTTATTTAACAAACCATTCTTAATATCAGATTCTAGCCTAACAACATGTTCTGTTGTCCGTCGGTTACGTCTAAACCCACTCTGTAATGGGGAAAGAAGACCTTCAAGATGCCATGTTAAGCGAGCATTGACCATTCGCTCCATCAGTTTACATAAATTACTGGTGTGTGAGATAGGTCTATACGATAACGGATTAGAGGGAGGCATTCCGGGCTTGGGAACAGGCACCACAATCGTTTTACCCCATGCCAAAGGCATCGTCATGGAATTCCAAACACGGTTAAAAAGAAGTAACAATATATTTAAGAACGAATCTGGCATATTACGCAACATACAATTATGGACATCATCTTCTCCTGGCGTACTGTTGTTACTTCTACATATAGCCTGCTTGACTTCTGCCAAAGAAAAATCATTGTTTATTACCATATCGTCAAACATAATATTAGAAAATCACACTCCTTCTCAGCGTCTTCTTTGTAACGCTTAAAATCAGGGTCATAATTGTCAGAGCTATTGACAAAAGCAAAACTTTTACACAAAATATTAGCCTTATCTATATCACTTACATACATTACATGTTCTTTACTTAGAGTGGGTACAGATGAGTTAGAGTGGTTTCCCCTAACAGCGTTAACCTTTTGCCAAACCGATTTAATAGATGTGTTAGAATTTATGGTAGGGCAAAACGTACGCCAATTTGACTTCTGGGTTCTCATGATTATTTTTGAGCTTGTGCCTTCTTGTTCTTGTAGCCTATAATATCAAGATGGAGTAGCATACGTTTTTCTTTTTTTTTTTTTTTAGCTTTCTTGCGAGCTTTGATGGCTTGCTCACATTCTTCATTCCGCCAGGGTACAGGAGGTTTTGGACAAGGTCCTCCTGATGACGGCATACTGCTTTCGTCTTCTTTGGAAATGTAACCTAAAACTGCATCGTTAAACTCAGCCAAATATAACTAACTACATCAGTTTTCGAAACTTTGCTTAGTGAATGCTTAAAAAAGCTCCAGTCCCCACCTTCAGTTTTCCATCTTGATAGCCAGTGGAGTTGTTACATAACGGCTTACCAATGCGAACATGCACGGGATAATGGTCGCTGGCACAAGGTGACAGCTGATCCACAGACCAAGAATAGCCAGCACTTATATTAGCAGAACAAAATGTAATATCCAGGCATGACATATTACCAGTACGAATATCAATTTGTGTCCCCGGGCCAGTATTCAAAATAACAAAGCCATTTGTATCAATAAAATCTGCAACAGTTTTACCGTTTATATCAGAATCAACACTACCCCATATGTAATTATGAGCATTCAAGTCACCACAAACAACTATAGGTCCACTTACAGACTCCAACACAGTTATTAGTTCATAATCAATTAGGCGTTTCCAAGGGTTGTAAATATTAATAACATTAAAACACTTACCAAACTTAGGAGCTAAACACACACACTGACATTCAAATGAGGTTACACTAGGCAACTTAATTTCGGAGTACGAGACATTATCTTGGACTAGTGTAAGCAGGCCACCCCCTCGGCCTTCCCGATCCTTCCTAACTGCCGAGAATTCAAACCGTTTGAACTGATAAGGCTCATTGAGAAAGGTCTCCTGCAAACATATAATATCCGGTAATTCGGGTAAGTTAAAGACATACTTTTTGAATGCTTGACCATGCGCATACAAACTTTGGACATTTTGATGAAGTAAATAAAAAGTCATGATAGTAAATAAATAGTACACAGTATTATCCTTGAGTAGCGGTTGGGCTACTGGATTTTAATACTGCCATTAGTTTGGGTAAAGAAATTGCATCTTCTCCAAGATAACAACTTGTAGATGAAATTATTTGCTGCAGATTGTCTCCCTTTTTCTCTACTTTCAGAAACACAAAAACAATTTCTGTTATAAAAGCGATCAGGTTTTAGACGTTACTTGACTGTATTTGTTCTGCCCTCTAGCCTCCAGAGTAGGTCTCCTAATAGCTTGGCTAACAGGCCGCGAGGTCCTCGGAGAGGGGGGCGGGGCTAGGGGGCGGGGCTAGGGGGCGGGGCTAGGGGGCGGGGCTCGGGGAGGTAGGACCAATTGGTGCAGTGGGTTAAGGCACAGCTGTCTGTCTTACAGGACGGCTATACTGGGCTGTTGTCTCTCTAACTGCAGGTTCTGAAATATTTTGTGCTTTCCTGGAATCTGTTCTGACAATCCTCAACCTTCTGCAAAAGATAACTTTTCTTTCGTTTTAATAAACTGTGCTTTATTGGCCTCCTTTCTCACGGGACATCCACCAAAGGCAGCAGAGTGGTCGCCATTGCAATTGCAGCACTTTGGGGCTTCCATATTAGGACAATCAGAATAATCATGATTCTCACCACATCGTGAACAACGTCTACCAGATTTACACTCCAGCGCCCTATGTCCCATCCTCTGACATTTGTAACACCGAAAAACTCTAGGTACAAATTTTCTGACTGTAAAATTCTTAAAGGCAATGGACACATGCTTAGGCAAAGACTTTGCTTCAAAGTGTAATAGAATAGACATTAACAGGGTTTTATCTCGTCCGAACATACGCTCAGCACGGGCCACATTATATTTCGACAAACTTTCCTTAATTTCATCTACATCAAATTCATCAGCTAATCCTGAAATAACACCATTTACAATAGTTTTATCGTTCTGATAACACTTCACATCAAACTCCATAATGTTAGAACATGCCAAAAGACTCTTAGCTTGCTGGACATCGTTGCATTCTATGGCTAGATTGCCAGCATGTAAACGTTTTACTGATTTCAGCGTTCCGCTCTTTATAACTCGCTGTAGGGCCTCGCCTAAACGTAAAGGGTTAACTTTAGACAGAGGGTGGTTACCAATGGCCTTCATAAAGACCACAGTACTATTCACAATAACTTCAGGCGTAGAGGAAACAGAACGAGATTTCTTACCAGCAGCATCTTTAGGATTTGATCTCAACGTCGTTTACCAGAGCGTAAGATACTTGGCCCGATTTCCATATCAGATTGTAGAGCATCCGAGTCCACGGACTCTCCAGCCGACTCATCCATTGTGGCTTGTCGCTTGAATAAACTGTACAGGTAAAAACTTCGTGCAACAAGACACCAACAGGGAGATATCAGTTAGCCTACGGACTATTAGTTTTGCTGTGGGGCGACTCACAGCCAAAGGCGTGGACGACAGAAGCCCGTGTTAGTAGTGCTGAAAACACAGTGCGTATTCAATCAAAACAACCTGCCTCTATCTAACCCCTACCCTAACATATACAATCTATATTCACAAAAAAAAGAAAAAGAAAACTACAAAGCAATCCTACGCTATATACAACAACATGAAAAACACAAAAAAAACCATGTTCATTTAAATTTACGGCCAAAATCATACAATCGTACAACCGAGAGACAGTAGGTAAGTGCCACAACACCTGGAGCGCAAAAACACGTCGGACCTGTACGACAGCTTTTTCACCTCTCACCCACCTACTTAATAGTTTCTGCATGTAGTCATATTCATATAGGGCAGGCATAGGTCGGTCAAAAGGGGAGCACAATTTGTACCCATCAGAATACCTATACACTGTTAATATGTGGTTTCCCCGAATTCCACATAGATGTTATTAATGAGAAAGTCAAGGAACCCGATGGAGATCGAAACATTCCATGAATGGTAGCCCTTAGTAGTGGAACTGAAGAAGGCTGTTGCCTTTGACGTTAATCTAGCGGTCACTGATTTAATTAAACACTGAAACAATTAGTGATGAAATTCTATCAGTCGAATCCGTATGAGGAATCGTAGTATAGAGAATGGAGAAATCCCAAGTAGATATGTCCTTATACGGTACGTGTATTTGAGCCTCTAATTCTTCAGTGTGAGGTTTTAAGTATCCACATACAGTTGACGCCTGATTTTTTTCTCTTTGGCCATTCCGAATCATTCTGTCATCACAAATTATTTGTGATATAATCGTATAATCAAGCAGTTGTAAACGTATATCTCATTAGTTATTGGCCGCGGATAGATCAGATCTCTTTACACCAGGATGTTAAAGGGATCTTTCTGGTGTACCAATACAGCACTTTTCTGTTTCGCAGACCGGGGAATGGACATGGGGGCAAGTTTCATTCATCACCCAGACGAAAATAACGCTATTGTCAAACTGCATCAGCAATTCAACCTGCCGATGCTTGACTGGAACAACACGAGATGGGCTGTAGTGAGAGAAAATGATTCCATGCCTTACAATCAAGCCAGGGTAGATGCAGCTTCTGCTAAAGTGGACAAGGTATCAACTTAGCGCATTTGATACAGCATGATCTGTTCAAACTTCTGATTAGTAATCAAATTTTAATTTTTTTAAGGCGATTTTAATTGTATGTTTAAAATCAAAAAGGCAAACGAAAGTCCTTGTGACAAGTTTGTGCGACAGATGGAAATGCGGTCAATGCGGTCCCTGTGAATTCAAGTCCATCTCTTGCTGGCTTCCATTACGTCAGTGCGTGGGAGGGTCTGTCACCAACTTATGTATGGTCGTGAGTTTCTCCCGGGCTTTGTCCGGTTTCCTCTCCCCATAATGCTGTGTGCCGTCGTATAAGTGACATGTTCTTGAGTACAACGTATAATAAATAAATAAATCAATCAATAAAAAAAGAAAGAAAGTATTCATCTATACAGGCGAAGTCTCTGAAAACATTATATGTACATCTGACTCGTGTATATTCCAACATTAAAAACTGGACCAACATGGAAAAATTTAAGTGTTGTGAGGTCAGAATAGCTGAATGCCATATGTATGATTCATAAACCAGCCATGTAACTCAAACATTTGCATGCATTTAACTGTCCTTAAATATTTTTATAAGATAAAGGAAAATATTTAAATTGTATGCATAGTTTTTCAGTTGTCCATCTAATTAACTTTACTTCATGTCAGCTGTCTTTCACTTTGATTAAAAGGACTGAAGTATCATTAAAGGCACTAAGAAAATATTTTGAATTTGAGTCTGTATATCCATGCACACTTCGATGGAGACTTTCAGTTACGTTCTCGTTCAATATATTGTTTGCTTCCAGGCTTTCGAAGCTGTCTTAAATCTCTCATCAACCTTGCAAAGAGACGTATCGGTATACACAGCTCTGAGACATCTCCATCAGTACCAGCTGATTGACGATCCTCTCTCGCAAACATTTGTGGCGGAACAAGAGTTTTTTTACGGATCTACTATAAATTATCTGAGTGCAAAGTATCTGTTTGATGGATACATGGAGAATGAAGCTCCGGATACTCCTGACAAAATACCAGCGTTTGGATATACAAAGATGTTAGACAGGTAAATTGTAAATAACATCATCTTTCTACATCATCTATATTTTATTTATTTTACTTACTGGATTGGTGTTTTATGCTTTACTCAAGAATATTTCATTTAAACGACGGCGGCCATCATTATGGTGGGAGGATACCGAACAGAGCCCTGGGGAAACCCACGACCATCCACAGGGCTGGAGAGTGAACTAGCATGAGCCAGACTTGAACTCACAGCGACCGCAATGGTGAGAGACCCCTTGTACTGTGCCAGAAAGATAACAACCAGGCCACACAGTCCCTACATTGACTGTAGAAACATTGGACACATCGACTTCTATGATGTATAACGTAAGCGATACCTTCGGGGATCAATTCTGAATCGAGTCCCAGCTAAAATCTGTACCACTGGTGCTACCTCGCTTGGCAATTTGTGCTCTGAGTGCTCTGGTTATGTTAGTAGAAAAGTAGTTGAAAAATATGTTGATGCATCATATTCAGTTGCGTTCTGTAGTGGGAAGGGGCGACATTGCGACGTGGATTTGGCCAGCTAGAGGTAAGTGGAGTGCTTATTCGCGCCGCAATCAGCTCTTCACCACTTCGCGAACGGCGTTGTCTCTCGCAAGAGGTTGAGCAGCCATGAATATGGCGTACCGGTATCAAAATATTTCTGAAATTACCAGTCAGTGTACTCAAACTAGACTTAAGTACTGGTGGGCCATGGTGTCTGCGCAAGTGTGACTGGGTAGGACATATTGTCTGGTGTCAAAAACAAGATATATGGATTCTGGTAGCATTAATTTTTCCTCTCATGCACTCAAAAAATCAATGTGTTAAATTTAACACGGTCTGTTGTCTGAGAGATGCTAGAATGTAACCTGCATAATATCAGCATAATATCCTGTTAGTCTAATAGATTTTTTTTGACTGGTGTTTTTCGCCGTACTCAAGAATATTTCACTTATAAGACGGCGGCCAGCATTATGGTGGGTGGAAACCGGGCAGAGCTCGGGTAGTCTAATAGAACAGTATATTATGCTGCAATAACAGAATATACATTCTAGCCAACAAAGATTTTTTTAACAGATTAATTTTTTTAGTGTAATGTTGTTTTTGTATTTTGCCTAAGGCACTTTAATTAACACCGGTTGACATTCTTCACTCAGATGTCCTTGATTAATATTTTATCCTTTGTTGGAAAAGTAAATGGGACGCACGATATCCCTTAGCTCGCCAGTAATGAGGCGTTTATCTCAGTTCCAACGCAGGTCCTCTAGCAAAGGATTGATTTTAAATAATGTTTTACCCCGATATCTGTTCTACGTACAGAAAACTCGAGGCAAATATTAACACAGATTGGACTTTTTAAATAATGTCAGTATACCATGACATGTTGCGTATAAAGATAATACCCCCAGGCAAAAAAAGTACACTATCAGTTAACCTCTCAGAGTAATAAAAACAGGTCTTTATATAGTATTAGACTTTTCAGCTTGTATACAAATATGTTTATTCTACAAAACTGCACACACAGCACAATAAATGACTCAGGAGACTCTCACCAATACGAGTTGTGTGTTGCGAATTCAAGCCGCTCAGCTTATCCTGGCTTCCTCTCCACACGTGTGAAGGTCTTCCAGCAACCTGCGGGTGGTTCGAATGTTTTCTCTGAGCCCTGCCTGATTTCCACCCACCATAATAATTGCCGCCGTTGTAAAAGTGAAATATTCTTGAGAGGTGTAAAACTCCAAATAAATATATTTATTATTTATCATATTTAAATATTTCCCCAAAACTTGTATCTTGGATTCTCTTAACTTATTTAATGCTAAACTAGACCTCATAACATCCTTACCCTTCTCCAGCAATCAGCTTAAATTTGCAATTTTCTTTTTCATATAGCCAGGTTATCATTCCATACATACGGGTGGAATAAAAGAGCAACTAGGATGGAATTAACTGCGTTCCGAATTGAAAAGACTCCCTTTTTCAAAGAATTGTTTAAATCCTAACTGATTTTTGAAAATTTATCATTCATTTATCAATATGAGCGTATTTCATGTGCTCATATTTACGTTATTATCAACAGGGCGATTCATGAATTTCCCCTATGTATATTATTGATAAGAAAGGTACAATTTTGAGCCCCGCCAATACTCCTGTATGACGAATTTTCCTGATGTATTACTTTGGTAAAATATAATAGTTAGCGTGCCGTCGCAACACAATGACCCAAAAAGCTCCTACAAACGGGATCGCTTTGAGTTCAAGTCCAGGCTAGCTACGTGTAAGGTCATACGTATGAAGGTCTGGAGCAACCTTCGCATGGCCGTGGGTTTCCCCCAGGCTCTGTCCTGTTCCTCCTCAATAATGCAATAATGACAATGAAAACAAAGTCATAGAACCTTAGAAAGGTATAGCCGTTGGGTTCTCATGTGTACGGTCTATAATATCTGATATTATAAATAGCCTCGGACCCAAATCTGTTCTGCAAAACTCGTACAATTAAACACTAAAGCATTTTCAATTCACTTCATTTGAGCAATTACAACAGGTTGAACATGTTTCCAAAAATGGACGGTGACCAGATAGGGATGTAATAACTTAACGTTTACTAACAGCGTTCTCAAGAACTTTTAGTTTTAAACGATATAATTATGCGTTCAAATTCATAAATATTTCACCTCCACATCTAAATAAACCTTCGTCATTACGTGACTGAAAAATTGTTAAGTACGACCACTCACCAAAACCCAACCACCCACTCACTCCAAGTATATCTTGTTTTCTCACAATGGATCTCATAACGGACGGTGATCATGATAGGTGGATAAAATAAAGCTAAGAGGTAATTGGTATCAGTTGACCAATAACAGTTAAGTACAAATGGCTGACATTTTCACTAAAGTGGGGCCTCAGTGGCCGAAGTGGTTAGCACGTCAGCGCTTCGCAGTGACAAATTACATGCGCCTGTACAAAACTGGGCGCGAACTAACTTCCTCGTCCGGGAATATGCTTGGGCTAAGTTTTTCCGTGCAGGTTCTCTGTGTATTACAGAGGTTGAGTAGTCAAGGCAGGTTACTTAGACTAAAACCATTGCTCTACACTTCCACGCTCTCCGCAGAGGGTCCTGCAGCAAGGAGGCACATTACATACATTCTAAGGATTCATTCGTCGTCATATGACTGAAAAATTGTTGAGTACGACCTTAAACCCCAAGCACTCACTTACTCTCCGCATAGGCACGGGGTCGCGGAAGGAGTGGATCCTCGCCCTCTGCGTCTTTCGCGAAGTCGCGGGGGTCGGGATCAAAAATGGACGCTCTCAGTCCCCAACGGGTAGCAATAATTCTGCTGAAAACTTGCCATCTCTGTGTTGTAGAATCATTCAGAGCTCTCCTGATGATACTCCACTAAACATCCTTCTGGACCATGAAGTCACGGAGGTGAACGTTCAAGAAGACAAACGCGTGATCATCAAATGTAGGAACGGCCAGATTTACGAGGCGGACGCTGTTATCGTAACGTTACCTCTGGGGGTTTTGAAAGCGAATGACGTTAAATTCACTCCAGATTTATCCACGAAAAAGAAGGGGGCAATAAAAAGAGTTGGTAAGAATGCTTGTGTGAAATACCACGGCTGTCTGGTAATGCATCATTGGCTTCTTTGGAAGAAAATTGTTCTGTGGTGTTACGAGAGATCTTTCTTATAACTAAATATACTTACAACAATTACCGTAACTTATTATAAAAATGTCTTATTCTGTAGTATTTCTCTCCGGCCGTATGTGGGAAGGTCTTCCAGCAACTTGCGGATGGTCGTGGGTTTCCCCCCGCGCTCTGCCCGGTTTTCTCCCACCATAATGCTGGCCGCCGTCGTATAAGTGAAATATTCTTGAGTACTGCGTAAAACGCCAATCAAATAAATACATAAATATTCTGTAGTACATGTATACTCACACCAAACATACATAAAAATAAGCTCTTATAACAAAATTTATGTCTTTAAATAATTAATTTATTTATTTGATTGGCGTTTTACGCAGTACTACGAATATTTCACTTATACAACGGCGGTCAGCATTATGTTGGGAGAAAACCGGGCAGAGCCCGGGGGAAACCCACGACCAACTGTAAGTCGCTGGAAAACCTTCTCATGTTTGGTTATTATGTGAAATAATTATCGTAGATGAGGATTCCACTATTCCTTAAATCGTTTTGTACATGCATCTTGGGGTCACAGATTTTACCAACGTTTCATTGGAATGGTATTATGTATAAAGTGGTCACTCATATTGATTTTAATAATTGTTTTTTTTTTTGTTTGTTTCAGGATTTGGCACTATAAATAAGTTTGCATTAGAATTCAGCCACCGATTTTGGTCAAAAGATACACAACAAATGACTGTGGCGCCTCAAGACATCGCTGACCGAGGAAAGTTTTCTATTCTGATAACTTTCCATACCGTTGCAAACAAGCCCGTGGTAATGACGTATGCTGTCAGTCAGTTTGGCGAGGACAGCGAAATGCTGAGCGATAAAGAGCTTAAAGACATAGGTAATCAAGCCTGCTAACGTTTTTATCAATTTATTCATTGGACTGGTGTTATACGCCATTCTCCTACACGACAGCGGACAGCATTATGATGTAAGACACAATTTCATGGGTATATTAATATACATACAAATTTATATACTTGGGAAATCATATAACATTTTACTCTGAAACATGGTATACACTTTCCTTATAAGTATTAATATGCGTGAAAAGGGTCACATTAAAACAATAGAGTTCATTTCTGAACTGCTTTAAAAATGCAGCAGGCACAGTGTCATGATGGTCAACACTGTTTATATTATCTTGTCTTGAATCAAATGTTACAATTATATGCGTTGCCCTCACAGCCTCATCTCACAAAACGATTCAAAATGTCTCGCAATCTAATTTCACATAAGTCCATTTCTAATTTATTTACAGCCTTACGTCGCTTGCGCACGGCCTTTGGCCCGGTCGTGGATTTGGTCAGTGTTGTGAATACGTCCCGCACGAAGTGGAAGAGTGACCCATTCTCCAAGGGCTCGTATTCTTTCCCAGCTTTAGGTAAGAATTCTGCTAGACATGAATGCACGAGAAATGCAGGAATACAGCATAAAAATGGCAGTGATGATAGTTGCAAATCATTAGACATCACTAGTCTATAATTGTTCAAAATGCTTTGATGTAATCACACTTAACATATGGAGATGTTTTGTTCAATAGAATACTGGTTATGCATAAATACAATATAATAAAAGACACGGCATAGAGAGTAAATACAGTGTCATATTTGGCAAACGGTCACACATATTATTGGGGAATTGTCAGATTACCTCGTTAGGGTATTAAACTACCACTTATGCTTTCCCACACTTGTGAAAAAAAAAGTGATCTTCAACGAACTTTAAGATGCGCAAACGAGCGATCGTTTATTAATTCCCTGTCCTGGGCCGAATTTGAAAGCGCATACACTATAACTCAAGGTCTGCTTCGCAGGCCTGATGGTTAAAGCCTCGGCTTGGAAGTCAGGAGACCCGGGTTTCATACCAAAGACTTTAAAAGTTGCTGCCTCGCTTGACGCTCAGCATCGAAAGGTTAAAGCCAGAAAAAAAGATTGATTGGCTCGGTGTCAGTATAATATGACTGAGCTTGGTGTCATGTCTGGTGTCTTCGGCATGATACTTCAGTGGTGGCAGCACTCTGGCGGCATGAACTCTCGTTCTGCCAAAAGCAGATGAACTATACGCACATACACCTAAAGATTCCTCATCGTCATATGCCTGAAAAATTGTTAAGAATAATGTTAAAGGCCAAGCATATGTGTACTTACTATAACACCTGTGTGTTGTTTAGGTGTCACTGTTTCATCAGTTTTTGTCTGCCATGTGTTGTTATCACATAGGAATAAAGGCAGGAGACTGGGGTACTCTTGGAGAGGCTGAACCCCCGCTGTTCTTTGCTGGCGAACACACGCAATCCAAGCAGTACGGAACCGTCCTTTCTGCAATAGAGACCGGAAGGAAAGCTGCAACAGAAGTGAATACTTACTTAAAATTTTGGCATTGTTGCCCCAGTGAAGGTGTCAGCTAGTTATGTACTTCTATGCTCTCTGCTGTCTCCTATCATCAAATGTAGTTTGTGAAGTTAATGCGCTTTGTGTGCAAGTTGGCATTTTGCATATGCTTTAATTGGATTCTTTCTTAAATCGGTCATCTCTTTGGCATGAGCTTGAAACGTATACACGGTGGGCTTATTTCCATAAATATGATAATATTAAAGTATTACTTGTGCATCACGGCCACATCGTTGAATCATTATTTCTGGATTATATTTTTCCGGTATTTGTTTACCTGTGTGTCTGTGTGTCTGTGTGTCTGTGTGTCTATGTGTCTGTTTACCTGTGTGTCTGTTTGTCTGTGTGTCTATTTGTCTGTGTGCCTGTGTGTCTGTGTGTCTGGGTGTCTGTGTGTCTGTGTGTTTTTTGTCTGTGTGTGTTTTTTTTTTTGTCTGTTTGTCTGTGTGTCTGTTTGTGAGCAACATCACAGATATACTTATTCATGGGATTGAATTAAGTTTTGTCGGTCTTGGGCAATGAAGATTTATTTATTTATTTTTTGATGGGTGTTTTATACCGTACTTAAGAACATATCACTTATACGACGGCAGCCAGCATTATGAAATGTAGGATTGGGAGATTCTAATATAAATACAGATACAAAAAATCTGTGAACGATTCTTCACTGGTAAGAAAATATATAAAGATTTATTTGTCTGTTTCATTTATTTGATTGGTGTTGTATGCCGCACTGAAGAATATTTCACTTATACGACGGCGGCAAGCATTATGGTATGAGAAAACAGGGCAAAGCAAGGGGGAACCCACGACCATCCGCGGTTCCTCATAGACCTTCCCACGTGGGGCCGGAGAGGGATAATGATGAAAAGCCAACTTCCCAGTGGATACCCGGTTGCGGTAACATAGCAACACGGTGTTTGCTGCAAGATGGCGTGTGCTACAAAATAACGTCCTGTACAGCAACACGACGTCTTCTACAGCAACATTGCGTCTGCTACGAAGGCGGTTGAGAAGAGTGCTAGACAGATTCATAGAGCTATGCACTAGGAAGTTTTGTGTGAATTTAGGCGCCAAAACAGTCAACCAAAATCGACGAACCGAGTCAATAATCCCAAAGTCAATTCTAAAAACTACTTAATGTAGAATGAAAAAATGTCTTAAACCATCAGGAAGCTATTTCAGGCAATTAACATCGTGCCTCACATTTCTCAGTCGTGAAAGTACGGGTGATCCATCCTCCCTTTCGTTCGCCAGAATGACGTCTCATATTACCATGGTCACGTAATATCAAATCTCAGACTTTCTGCAATGCTGTGTTTCACAAACACAGAATACTCCCTAAAATCTTTTGTAACAAAGCATGAGTTCGTGTTACACTTATTCCATCAAATAGGATACACTCGTATTTTATCGTACTGAATGATAACAAGTGCCCCATTGTGAATAATTCCACACATTGCCTTCATCAGACAGGAAAATGCCCCGCGTCCCCCACACATCATGAATATGAAAGACGTACACCCTAGAGAATAAAACCAGAACATGGAAAACAGTGTGATAGTTGGCAAATGGTTACACGTAACTCATTTCATCTTACACTGGCATCGTGTCTGACAAATCTTTCATCACTCAGAATTAGGTGCCTCAGTTCATACATTACTTAAGACGGTGTTCACAGAACGGCATATTGATGATCTGCTAGCACTAAACAATCCATATATAGCAAAGACTGTAAAAGATATTTACCCACTTTCGCTGAATTTAAAAGCAATTATAGACTCTCCAGATGATTTTGACATTGTAAATTATCCTTACTTGGATAGCAATACACCGAAGAATCATTCATGTTGTGGGCCGATTTCAATCAACACCAAGACTTATTAGTGCAAAAACTAGTGGCTTAAGGTTATTCCTTCAAACCCTTTCACTCCAAGTTTCTTAAGTTTTACAATGGATATAACGCTCTTGTAAGTAAATATGGACAGAGCCTTCAGAGTCTGTGGCGCTCTGCTTCACGTGATTGTCTCTAATTTCGCTAAATCCGTTTATTCATCGTGTTGAATTAGATGGCTACGTTGGATATATGATCAGTTGCAATCAAAGCACAGCTGAGATACATATTTTGTTACTGACAACTGATATTCTAGCATGCCACAGGATTTGAATACTGAATTCACTCAGTCGCCTAGAACATACCTTGCGTCTAGAACATACCTTGGTATCCCGCCATTCCTTCATCACTTAGGGTGATATCCCGCCATTCCTCCATCACTTAGGATGATATCCAGCCATTTCTCCATCACTTAGGATGATATCCCGCCATCCTTCCATCACTTAGGATGATATCCCGCCATTTCTCCATCACTTAGGATGATATCTCACCATTTCTTCATCACTTAGGATGATATCCAGCCATTTCTCCATCACTTAGGATGATATCCCGCCATCCCTCCATCACTTAGGATGATATCCCGCCATTTCTCCATCACTTAGGATGATATACCACCATTTCTTCATCACTTAGGATGATATCCCGCCATTTCTCCATCACTTAGGATGATATCCCGCCATTCCTCCATCACTTAGGATGATATCTCACCATTTCTTCATCACTTAGGATGATATCCCGCCATTTCTCCATCACTTAGGATGATATCCCGCCCCTTCCTCCATCACTTAGGATGATATCCCGCCATTCCTCCATCACTTAGGATGATATCCCGCCCTTCCTACATAGCTTACGATGGTACCATCCCACATTTCCTCCATTACTTACGATGGTATCCTACATTTCCTCAATCACTTAAGCATCACATTTAATTCTTGCTAAGGATGGTGTATCACAATTCATCCACGATCATGAAAATGATCCTCATTTTCTCCATCTCTCAGGATACTCTATCACACTGGATAGTATCCCATATCTCCTCCATCACTGTTGATGGTTTCCCACATTTTTTCCACCACTTAGAATGGCGGCCAAAATTTCCTCTATCTCACATTTGGGAAAATATCCTACAAATTCCTCAATCACTCAGGATGGTGTCCTATGTTTTTTCTACATCACTCGAGATGGGATCTCATATTTCCTCAGTCATTCAGGGCAGTGTCCCACCTTTCCAACACAACTGAGAATGGCGTCCAAAACTTCCTCCATCACTCATGATGGTGCCCGAAATTTCCTCCATCACTTAGGATTGTATCTCACATTTGCTCCATCACACAGGATGGTGTATCTTGTGCTCTATCACTGAAGATGTTGTTCCATATTACCTCTATCACTCAGTAGGCTGTCTCACGTTTCCTCCATCACTTAGAATTGCATCTCACATTTGCTCCATCACGCAGGATGGTGTATCTTGTCCTCCATCACTCAAGATGTTGTTCCATATTCCCTCCACCACTCAGTAGGCTGTCTCACGTTTCCTCCATCACTTAGAAATGCATCTCACATTTGCTCCATCACACAGGATGGTGTATCTTGTCCTCCATCACTCAAGATGTTGTCCCATATTCCCTCCATCACTCAGGAGGCTGTTTCACGTTTCCTCCATCACTTAGGATTGTATCTCACAAGGATGGTGTCTTACAATTCCTTTATCACTAGAATGGTGAATTCCTTGGTGTCTCACAATTCCTCCATCACACTGGATGGTGTCTGACAATCCCTACATCACACTGGATGGTGTCTCACAATTTCTCCATCACACTGGATGGTGTCTCACAATTCCTCCATCACAACGATGGTGTCTCACAATTCCTCCATCACATTGGATGTTGTCTCAATTTCTCCATCACAAGGATGGTGTTTCACAATCCCTCCATCACCAGGATGGTGTCTTACAATTCCTCCATCTCACTGGATGGTGTCTCAATTCCTCCATCACAAGGATGGTGTCTCACAATTCCTCCATCACATTGGATGGTGTCTCAACTCCTCCATCACAAGGGTGGTGTCTCACAATCCTTCCATCACTAGGATAATTCCTCTATCACATTGGATGGTGTCTCACTTTCTCCCTCACAAGAGTGGTGCCTTACAATCCCTCCATCACTAGGATGGTGTCTTACAATTCCTACATCTCACTGGATGGTGTCTCAATCCCTCCATCACAAGGATGTTGTCTCACAATCCCTCCATCACTAGGATAATTCCTCTGTCACATTGGATGGTGTCTCACTTCCTCCCTCACAAGGATGGTGTCTTACAATCCCTCCATCACTAGGATGGTGTCTTACAATTCCTCCATCTCATTGGATGATGTCTCAATTCCTCCATCACTAGGAAGGTGTCTCAAAATCCCTCCATCACAAGGATGGTGTCTCACAAATCCTCCATCACATTGAATGGTGTCTCAACTCCTCCATCACAAGGATGGTGTCTCACAATCCCTCCATCACTGAGATGATGTCTCACAATTCCTCCATCACACTGGATGGTGTCTGACAATCCCTACATCACAAGGATGGTTTCACAATTTCTCCATCTCATTGGATGATTTCTCAATTCCATCATCACTAGGAAGGTGTCTGACAATCCCTCCATCACATTGGATGGTGTCTTACAATTCCTCCATCACATTGGATGGTGTCTCACTTAGTCCATCACAAGGATGGTGTCTCACAATTCCTCCATCACATTGGATCATGTCTCACTTAGTCCATCACAAGGAGGGTGTCTCACAATTCCTCTATCACATTGGATGGTGTCTGACAATCCCTCCATCACATTAGATGGTGTCTCAATCCCTCCATCACAAGAAGGGTGTCTCACAATTCCTCCATCACATTGGATGGTGTCTTAAATCCTCCGTCACAAGGACGGTGTCTCAACTCCTCCATTACAGGGATGGTGTCTCACAATCCCTCCATTTGTAGGACGGTGTCTTACAATTCCTCCGTCACACTGAATGGTGTCTCAAATCCTCCCTCACAAGGAGGGTGTCTCACAATTCCTCCATCACATTGGATGGTGTCTTAATTTCTCCCTCACAAGGATGGTGTCTCACAATCCCTCCATCACAAGGATAATTCATTCAGAATGGTGTCTTGCATGTCTCGCAATTCCTCCGTCACTAGGATGGTGTCTCGCAATTTCGGCATCACGCAGGATGGTGTCTCACAATTCCTCCGTCTCAGGATAGTGTCTCCATCACCTTTAGGGTGTGATTTTTCAGCTGTTCAACACTGTTTTGAAGTCACATTCTTTCGAAATTATGACGTCACAATGACTAAAAAAAAGTTAAGTTAAAATACACCGGAGTCAAATATTATTAGCTACATGTTTACTCAGTGATAGGATACGCAAATATATGTGTCAATAAAATGAGGATTATTGACACTATATATTTGCGTATCCTATCACTGAGTAATCATGTAACAAATTTATCCTGCAAAGACCCATCAAGTCAGTGCAGAAGACCGATGTATAGATGACCGTTGTATTCACAAACCAACATAGGGAGATAGCCCACTCATCAGATACGTTTGATGTCGTTTGCAGGATTCGAGAATATATCTGAACCCCGCGTGACCGCTGTTCAAGCCTCGGTGACGTAAGACCAAATATTGGTGGTTCACAGTACATACTGATTGTGACGTTTCATTTCTATGAATTTAGAACGTCACAAGCGATCGCTATCAATGGGAAGGCGGCATATTTTTATGCTCGTGAGGTGGCGCTAGTTGGAAGCAAGACCATGAGTCACTGTTTCGTTAAAATCGGATTGTAACGTGACGTGTATAATGTTATAATGTATCAGTTTCTATTGTAACGTAGTATTGTGTTTTATGTGACATCAAGATGATGACGGGAACATTTGACGTCAATAAAATGAAGTCAAGGCCCTGCAGTCTGGAGTTTGTCCTTTCCCCATTTATTGCGTCACTGTAAATGACGTTATTCATGAACGTCATGACATATATGACTATATGATGTAGGATCATGCAAATACTGAATCATGGGTTCAGTGGCAGCAAACGAACATTTTGATTGTGACGTTATATTTGTACGAATTTATGACGTCATAAAAACTGGAAATAGTAATCAAAATCGGAAAACGTCATTTCTTATTGCGTCACTGGAAATGGCTTTGTTTTTATCGTGAAAGGGTAGAAAAGGAACTGTGCACGTCACAGCTTTATACCGTCATTCGAAATGACGTTTAGGGTAAACGCCGAGAGAGAAAACTCGAGTTACGCAGCAACTGTTTGCAGGATGGCGGTACAAGGAAAACAGCCTACCTGAGCTGACTTGGTCTGTCTGGAGACTGAGAAGTCCATGATGTTTCATCTCTGTGATCAGAATCCGTCTTGTCTGAGCCGACCATCTTCGTACGCTGTCTACTGGAAGAATGACGATCAGGCTGGAATCGCGCCCCTTTTATACTGTCGGCAGGGATTGAAAATTCTACCAATCAGAAGTAAGTGTGTGAAAATTTTCCGCCAATCAGGCTTCCTTCTCAAGAGCCAATCAGCGGAAAGTGTGAAAGCCAATCAAAACGCAGTATCTGCCCATTGTTCTCAAATTTTTTCCATCCATGATAAATTCCTAAAATGCTAAGCCATAACCCATCTTTTTTAACCACAGAAATAGTCCCATTTACTCCATCCAACTTATGTAAAACTAGGCTTTTTAAAAACCTTGTTAAATAACCCTTATTTTGAATGCAACAACAAAATGAAAACAATTAGCATAAATTGCACAATTTTCATCTGAACATGTGTAATTTTTGTGTTTTGAAAGCATCTCAAGAGGGTTAAAATCATGCCAAACGTTTATTTCAGATATGTTTAGAAGACAGACAACTAACTCAAATGTTAGGGAAACGCCTGAGTGATGTACTAAATGCTTACTGATAGTTACCGCATACACTACTACATTGCGCTAGCTAAATTTTTCGTGTGTCGGTGTATCAAAACAAAATGAAAGCACAAACAAACCACATACAAACATGTGTGTCCTTGAAGTAAACGTGTCGCTTTGGGCATAAATGGATTACATCTGCATCTTCTTATATTTTTACACATATCTATGTTGTGTTTTATTTTGTGTGAGAAGCCTTGACTAGTTGTGTGGTAGAACAGCATTAATATCTCCTTGTCACGAATACTAATAAGTATATTGGGGACAGTCCTACTGTGATAGCTTTACTTGAATGCGCGAATTTGAAAGTCGACAGCTGCTTTCCTGTTTGTAACTGTTTGAATTTAATATATGTAGCACTAGCACAGTACCTTACCTTGATGACTTTACACTATAATGGCTGGGTCAGCAATAAATAATTTCAAGTCTTTTTTTATGTAAAAGTCTAAACGTAGTTTCAGCTGAAGCCAACACGAGTTTTAAATTCGGTAAGTTTTAAGTTAAAAAAGAAACTGTTTTAAAAGTAAACACCCTCGTACCTAAAAAAACCTAGTGTCATTTTGATTTTTATCCAATTTAAATTGTGTCAACGTAACTGTAATGCAGGCCGACATATCTGGGGGGTGGGGATTAATTTCTAATGGCGTTTCCCCATCCAAGTTGAATGATGCACGCCAATAACGGAACGTTGAATAAATTATTTTCCCACGTAAACTGCCAATTGAGGCTGCTTTACATAAATGTCCAATACCCAAGAGAACTAAACCTTTACACAGCTGCCGTAAAGAACACCGATGGTATAAGGGTACACGCGTGGACAGTAAAGAGGGGTAATGTTAACACAATGAGTCCACAGAAAATGCTAGGGTTTGACCCTTGACAAACTACGTACGTTCAAACAACAATAGATAACATTTCAAGACATGCTTGGGTACACCGTTAAGTACACATTTTAAGTGTTAGGATCTGTAGCAGCGAGTGAGAAAATTGGCAACAGCCTGAAAAACTTTGTTGTGATTTCTCACCGGTTTTAAAACGGTGTCTTCTGACGGGTTCCTAACACCCACACGAGTTAATTCTGCGTAAAATACGCGCCTGGCGTCAATATGACGTCTACAACGAAAAAGAACATGAGTAACAGTATCTTTTACAAAACATTCCTCACAATGACCCGTGTCATGGAGACTGAATTTATGCAAATAGCTGTTTGTTTTAATGTGACCAGACAAGAGTCTAAATACGAGTATTTCGTCACAGCGACAGTTGAGAGAGAGATTGTAGCTTACAGAGATTTGAGGGTTGTGAGAATAAAAGAATCTTCCTGTAACAGAGTTATCCCATTCATTTTGCCATAATGGTATAACTTTTGGTTTGACATAACTAATAGCTTCTTGTATAGATAACGGGATGGTGTGGGATATATTGGGTAGATCAAGGGCCTTTTTGGCCCGTTTGTCGGCCAACTCATTTCCGTCAACACCAATGTGGGCCAGCACCCATTCAAACGCCCCAGATACACCTTGATAGCCCAATATAGTACAGATATACAGTATTTCATACACAAGCGCTGCCGACTTTTCCAAATAAAGTTACCAAGTGCCTGTAAAGAACTTAAGGAGTCTGTGAAAATAACAGCCCTAATCGGTCTTAACTCGAGTAGATAGTTAAGAGCACTCAAGATTGCGGTAAGCTCTGCCGTGAACACGGAAACATAATCTGACAAGCGGAAAGATTTTTCATACCTCATTTCTGGAATACACACTGATGCGCCCACTTTGTTAGTGTCGGGGCATTTGGAAGCGTCGGTAAGTACTTGTAAGTACTCGTTCCAGTTTGATTTAATATGGTCCTTGACACATAACAACGATACATTACTGTTATCCGTCTTTTTGGCTTTAGAATGTAATTCCACAGAGACAAATGGGTTCGATAACTTCCAGGAAGGAAAATGAGGAACACAACCAGGCTGAATAGAAATATCCCTGGCCTGAAAGAAGTCAGACATTTTGTTCGACCGTAAATTAAATGGCAAGGCTTTCTTACCGTCTTTACTATATAACTGATCATAATATAAGGGTTTAAGTACAGACGTTGCAGAATTATTAATGGTAGACTTTAGCCTGAAAGTAAACTTTAGGACACGCAACCGACGACGTAAGTGTAACGGCCACTCATTACAGAAGACTTGTAATACGCTGAGAGGAGTGGAGCGTAAGCCTCCAGTACAAATACGTAGTACGGCGCACTGGATAGAGTCAAGTTTAGCTTTGAGGCTGGCACACGCTGAATCATAGGCTTCGCAGCCGTTGTCAAGCCTAGACCTAATTAAGGACCGGTAGAGCAGCAAAAGACATTGCCTGTCGGCTCCCCAGGTTCGCCCGGAAACACATCTCATCAAGTTAAAAACTTTCTTGCATTTAGTAATCGTATAATCTATGTGATTAGACCAGGTAAGGCGCCTATCAAATATCACGTCAAGATACCGGAAAGACGAGGATATTTCCACGGGAGAAGTATTAAGAGAAACAGATACCTGCTTGATAGCTTTTCGTGTAAAGATGACAGCTTCGGTTTTAACTGATGAAAACTTAAAGCCCCATGTTAAGCTCAATTTCATGATGTCATCCAAGCCCTGTTGAATGTACTTGGTGCAGAGTTTAAGACTCCTGGAACCATTCCATACAGCTTTGTCATCCGCAAATAATGTGCATGTCAGTTTTGGTGACAGTGTGTCCGGTAGGTCATTTATGGCAATATTAAAAAGAGTAGGAAATAGAACACTACCCTGGGGCACACCATTCTCGACAGGTACTGGTCGAGAGTAGTTTCGACCGACTCTTACTTTAATAAAAAGGCCCGAAAGGAAGTTTTTCACCCACCCCAGCATTTTTCCGCCAATTCCCATGCTTCTCATTTTCATAAGGACACCAGTTTGCCACACCATGTCATAAGCTTTTTCTATGTCTAAAAACACAGCAAACAAATATTCCTTTTTACACAGGGCGTTTCTAATAGATTCTAAAGTGACGATATGGTCGGTTGTAGAACGTTTGTTTCTAAAACCGCTTTGAACTGGACTGAAAATATTGTGTTTGTTTAAAAACCACACCAAACGAGCATTAATCATCCTTTCCATGACTTTACACAAAGTGGCAGTAAGCGCGATGGGCCTGTACGATGAAGGGGCAGTTAGGTCCTTGCCGGGTTTAGGCACCGGTATGACGATAGCACTTTTCCACTTAAATAGGAGTTTCATTTGGGTCCATACCGTATTGTATAACATTAATAACACCGTAAGGCACTGTTCAGGCAAGTTACACAGCATAGAGTAAGTAACATCAGGTAGATGACAAAAATCCTCTCCTGTTAGAGAAAAATCATCATTGATGGGCATTTCATCAAATGCAATATTTTCAAAAGAATGAGCTTTCTCCATTTCTTCCTTATGAGAGATAAATTCAGGGCAATAATTCCTCGAGCTGGAGACATAGGAAAAGCTGTCAGCTGAAATGTTACATCTATCTGAATTAGTGACATATTCAGAATCGTTATGAACAATGCTGGAAATAGCTTCAGATTTCCCCTTGCCATTAATGGACTTAATTTGAGCCCAAACGTTTTTGATTGGTGTATTCTCGGATAAATTACTACAAAATTGCCGCCAGTGATCTTTCTGAGCTCGTTTGATTGTTCGTTGAGCTACAGCCTTCGCCCTCTTGTACAATATAATATCATCATCGTGTACGACGTGCTCGATTCTTGGGACGTTTACGTTCCATAACGGCAGCAGAGATTCGGTATTCCACCACGGAACTGGCATTTTATATTTCATATCACCAGAAGATTTAGGTATTGTCTTGGTGGCTGCAGCGTTAATGGCGTCCACAATGTTGTCAGAAAATACATCCACATTGTCATCGAAAATCTCACAATTAAAGGATTTCCTACATTCCTTTTGGTAAAGCCCCCAATTTGCTCTTTTAATGCTCCATCTGGGAGGGTGACCCACTGAGTTTACATAAGGATTGAAATCCCAGGATACATGGACGGGTAGGTGATCACTCCCACACGGTGAGATATTATTCACGGACCAATCAAAAGACAGGCTTAGGTCAGGGGAACACAAAGTAAGATCAAGATGTGAGAAATTACCGGAGTGGGGATCAACTCGAGTGCCTGAACCATCGTTAAGAATACATACACCATATTGATCAATAAATTCTTCAAGTACCCGCCCATTTTGGTTAACAGTTGCACTACCCCACAACGGACTGTATGCATTGAAATCCCCGCATAAAATGTAGGAGTTATTCACAGATGACATAAGGGAGTTAAAGTCGGAACGATTCAGACGGTTCGACGGGTTGTAAACGTTCACAACACTAACGGATGGACCGTTAGTTCTAGCTATATTGAAACACTTGGCTTCTATGCTGGTAAACGAAGGTAATCTAATCTCGGAAAAGGAAAGTCCATGTTTTAAGAACATAGCCAGGCCGCCGCCACCTCTCGTCTCCCTATCTAATCTGTTAATAAAATATCCAGGATATGTATAATCAAGATTCCGCTATAAAAAGGTTTCTTGTAAGCAGACAACATGCGGTTCAGGATTTACATTAGAGAGATAGAACTTAAACTCCTGGCCGTGGGTACCGATACCCCGAATATTCTGATGAAGCAAATTAAACTCCATTATTGCCGAAAAAAAGCGAAGCAGTGAAGCAATAAAGGTTAGAAACATAAACATTACGAAACCTCAGCAGAAACCAGACTAGAGAGTACGGACGGGTAAAGTTGACATGTTCAGGCCCGAGCCGTGACTGGGCGATATGGAAGACTTCAGCTATAAACTGATCAGCCTCTCCAAGCTCAAAAGCTTTGAGCATTACTTCAGTGAACACAGCTATGATATTAGTTGCCGTAGACAAAGACAAATCTTTGATTTGATTACATGAATCCGACATGGTTTGGGTAAATGCATATTTCATTATGGGCTTAACTTGTGAGGTGGGTTTCACAGGATGAACGTCTGGTCGAGGTTGTGTACTGTTATACGTAGGTTGTGTACTATTATTCGTACGGACGTAGGATATCCGTACTATTACACATAGATGGTGAATATTCAGAGCCTTCAAGTAAAGCCTTCTCTGCAGGACTTTCAGGATAAGGTCGACTGTTCTCTTCACGAACATTCTTAAGAGCTTCGGCAAACAAAACTTTCTGCGTTACCTTAATATACTTGGCTTTACTAACCTGCTTGCGATATGGACAGCCCAAGTAGGCAGATGAATGGCCGAGGGAGCCGCAATTAACGCACTTAGGTCTATCCAGATTTCTACACTGCTCAAACTCATGTTCTCCTGCACAACGAGGACAACGCGGCTTTCCCCTGCATGAAGACGATATAAGGCCGTAGCCCTGTAGCAGCGTAATAATGGAGGAACGTACGGTTTGACTTCAAACATTTCATAACCTAAACAAATTTTAGTAGGAATGTCCTCTAGATCGAAATGCAACAGCATGCATTTTGTTTTCATTTTCTCCCTCCCCTTATATAGCCTTTCCACTTTATAACATTTGTTTTTCTTCAAAGCAGCCAGTACATCTTCTTCGGTTAGCTCATCTCCTACCCCATAAATAACACCCCGTGCTTGGTTAGCAGATAACTGTTGTCTACATTGCACATCACGTCCCATAACAGAGGTTAATGCCAAAGCCTTTTGAACTTGGACTGGTCCCGTACATATAATTAATAGCTCCTTGGAACCCTGCCTTTTCACCTGTTTGATGTTACCGATAGCTGTTTTTATGCTGTTCCACGCTGTAATGGGCAGGCCACCCATAGAGCATATAACCACGCTGTGATTGCCTGAATTTGACCTGGTGTTTACTTGTCTAGGTTCCTTCCCCTCAGAGGACGCCCGATCCAAGGATAAATCGCGCACGCGTTTATTACTGGAACGGACCTCCGAGAATTCCACAGAATCCTCACCCCCTTCGGTGTCGTCCATGGTCAGTTAATCTAAATATAATATCTAAGGTGTATAGGACAAGTGTGTTATTACGTAAGACTGTTCAAGCACAAGTGGGTGTTGCCCGGGAGCTGCTCCGGGCCGGGACAAGACAAAAGGCGCTCGGGTTAGTGATGCAGAGTATTGGCAAAAATTGGCCGTGCGCAAATGTACAAATATATATTGCAGTCATAGAGGTATACACAAACAATATATTAGGCCTATATACACTTATCTATGAAGCAATCTCAGTGGCAGAGTAAAAACAAGTGGGTATATCTACCAAACAACACAGAGGGTGTAGGCCGATGCCATCCCAGAGTTTTCTTCTGAGCTCCACATGTACGTCAGTCTCCACTCGAGGCAAAGCCCTGAATCGTCGACATATCTCATCTTTCCTATCTTTTAAAAGCCATTTTTTTCCCCCTTTGAAACAGGCGAGATAACTCTAAAAGGAAAGTGACAAAAGGGAGACCACTTTTCTCACTTGTGGTCGACTTCAACGGACAGAATGCTGTTGGCCAGCATGAGGAGTTCACAAGGGCATAGAATGTTGAAATGACAGGTTGTAGATAGAATCACGATATGCAATGTTTTCTGTCGTGTCATGAGCACAAGTGTTATCATTGACTTGAGGGATGCTTTCACATCGCGCCTGAGCCCTAAACGAGACATTGATGTGTCTCCGATACTTGTTTTGAGCGGGCTCGGCTACCGCGCATGTTGCTGTTGTTGCACTTGTCATTTCCATTGACAAGCTGTTGACAGTGCGCTGGCCTACGTTCATCAAAAGAAAGGTTTGTTTAAGTTAGGTGCACATATCCTAGTATGCATTTACGGTGTGTACGGGGGCGGGTGGGGGGGGGGGGGGGGGTTTGAGGGTAGGTTATAAAGACAGTTGTATGCTATTTATCGTTATGCATATGCCTACAAAAAGGAAGGATTAATCTTTCAAATCGGAGGAGTGAATTGTATTAACATTTTTTTCTTTTCAACTTTTTTTTTCAAAAGAGATCTGTAGCAAAATGCAGTGCTACAGGTAGTTTCTTCTCACACATTTAAGAGTTTTTTAAGAGGAAAAAAACATACTCTGCATGTCTACTATATATTATCATGGCTGCTATGTTTTCTATTTAAGTATATCTGCTCTATTGCCATTGGACAGAACAAGCTCACTAAGAGCTTTATTCCTGCCATTAGTTTATTTAATCATAATTGTTATCCTTATACCAGCATGGTGAAATAAATAAAATCAGAATCAAGACTGGCTTCCAACATTGATCATATAGCATGAACATGTGTGTTGTACATAACACAATTGGTAAAAGTCTCCATTATGAAGAGGTTATATGGGAGAGTTCATAATTAGGACCAACACTGTCTCGAGTGTAAGTTGTCTTGGCTTGTAGAGGAAAGACAGAACTCTACATGTGGCTTGCTAATACTCTGTCCATGGAGGTTTAAATAGCAGGAGGCACAACGTGCCGTGTTATGCTTGGCTCACCACACCTGCTCCCTGTAGTTCCATTCAAGTTGGCTGGTATAAAGCAGGGTGCCGCACAGCAGACCTATTTATACCACCATGTTTATGGGCAGATTCATGTCAGATGGGGTTTTTTTTATACAATACACAACAGGCTACAGACCTGTAGATACATGTAAATTTGATCTGTTGTTTTTACTGTCCTGTCCTTTATTGCTTGGTTTCGCAGGCCGTGTGGGTTCACTGCCAGCAGATGTGGACGACACAGTGACTGAGACTGTCACAGCTTGTGTCTGTGCCCTGCAGCTGAGTACACGAGAACTTGATCTGTGTCCACCCTCCGTATTTCCTACGAGAAAGTCACCATACGACAGCCCACTGTCAGAATCATGCCAGGCCTGGAAAAGCTTCTGCGGGGCATCCTGCGCTACCATCAGGGCACTAAACAGGAAATGGTTCATCAGCTGAACAGTTTTAAAGCCAATCCTAAGGTGAGGGGTACTACCTATATAAGGATCATGGTTTATGTGTAGGTAAATGAACGATTGAAATTTGGCTGCCAGCGTTTAATAATACCCCAACCACTGGAATAAAGTCAATCTTCAGGTGAAATTTACAATATATAATATTTACAGTTTTGTTTCCTCTTCTATAATATTCAGCAAATCAGTTCTTTCGTGACAAGTATACAAATACCACAAGATAGTAGGGATGTAAGGATATGCTGCAGTATTGGTGTATCTGCTCTAGAATTGTGGCCAATCAAGCTATCCGTACTGATGAACTTCCATGTAAACAAAAAACACGACGTCAAACGAAGATGTCGAAACATTTCCTGACAGACCTTAAACTTTGAAATTCCCACTGGGAAAATCAGCGGTTTGGAAATATGTTGCACTCTTGACAGGACTCTACTTCACAACTATCGGTCGAGTGTGTTATATCGCAATCAAGTACAAACGTAGTACAACAAACATGCCCACACACTTAAAGCAGCACCAACCCCATATCACGGAAGATACACACACAGAGTAAAATCAAAAGCTGTAGAGAAATTCCATAGCTTAAATAATTACTAAAGTTATATGTTTACACTAATACTCAAGTTTACATGGGTTTGTGTTTTATTACTGTTTGTTTTATCGACCTAACATGTGTTGGTCGTAGCTTAACACTGCTTAGTAGTTGGAACACCCTTTTATCTTCTGTACTCTCTTGACATGTTCAGACCAAATCATTGGTGGGAATGGGAATAAACCCCAAGGAGTTTATTGTATCCCATTATATGTAAAAATTATGGTGTATTGGTATATATAGATTCAAAAGTACATGTAATTAATGCAGATAAATTTTCAGACGATGAAGTGTAATTCTTCCACCTTTATGCATGTTTGCAAAATGTGTATTTAAGCATATTGTGAAGGCAAGGTTAAGGAATTAGGGTGTGTCATTTATATATATAAATGAAGAGATTATAGTACCCAATGTATATGTGGTTGAGGGATCATCCCAACAATGTGGTAGCTGTAAGTTCAAGTCCAGCTCATGCTGACTTCTTCTCTGGCCATATGTGGGAAGGTCTGTCAGCCACCAGGGGATGGTAGTGGGTCTCCGCCCCATTTCCTCCCACCATAATGCTGGCCGCCATCATCCAAGTGAAATATTCTTGAGTACGGCGTAAAAACACCAATCAAATAAATCAATCAATCAAACCAATGTCAGAGGGTTCTTTTTGTCTCAAAATGGTATTTTGAGGTTTGTTTTTAGGGTAGGATGTATCACCTCCAAAGTAATATTCTATGACATGTATCTGCCTCTGAAAACGCTCTTTTGGGCAAATTTTTTGTGGTCATTTACAGTAGTCCATCCTTTTCTCCCCAACAGGCTGTGGCCATGTACTTCTCCTGCATGGACTGTCGCTTGCAGCCGTCGCTGATAACGGACACACGGCCTGGCGACATGTTTGTTGTGCGTAACCCTGGTAACCTGATCCCACACGCGCGTCACTGTAATCTGCAGGAGTCCGTTACTGGAGAACCAGCGGCACTGGAACTGACATGTGTCAAGCTAGAGATCAGGGATGTCATTGTGTGTGGCCACTCAGACTGTAAGGTAAGTGACGAGAAATTACCCATGAGTAAAACTGTAGAGGTGACTGGAATGAAATGTGCATGTATGTAAAACTTTCAGAAGTGTTGTTTACTATACAGCTTTGGAGTGGGTGATCTAATGAGCAAGGCATCTGAATAAGTGTGACTTTCAGAAATTGTGTTCACCATTTGTGGTCAGATGAGTGTTTTAAAAATGTGTAAATTACCAGGATATAGTGTAATGTGTAAAGCATCTTATTAAAGTGTGAGTTTCAGAAGTGTTTACCAAAAGCACTATAATAGAACGAATATGTAGAGTGATTGATTGATTGATTTGATTTGTGTTTTACACCATACTCAAGAATATTTCACTTCGTATAATAGCTGCCAGTATTATGGTGTAATAAAACTGTGCAGAGACCCGGGGGAAACCCATAACCATCCGCAGGTTGTTGGCAGACCTTCCCATGTATGACCAGAGAGGCAGCCATCATGGGAGTTTACATTGGTGAGACGCTCCAGACCGCACAGTTACAAAGGTCTTCACACCTGCATGAAATGTAACTTTCAAAAAAGTGTTGTTTACCAGAAGGACGTTCTAAATTTATATGTATAGAATACCTGATTCATGATTAAAGTGTAACTTTAAATAGGTGTTGAATACATCTTTGGCTTTGATAACATTCAAGTTTAATTGAGGTAGAGAGTCACAACGATCTGTTGTCTATTTTGGTAGATCTGATTGGTCGAAATAAAACAAACTAAGAGTAACGTTATCAATTCGGTGTTGAAAATATGTTAATTATTTTAATTTACTGTATAAATTCCTTGTTAGTATTAAGTTACATATTTACCCTTTAAATAGATAAATAATTCCAATTTTTTAATACCGTGAATTACAGAACCCCAAAGGGAACTCAAATTAAGAGGTTATAGTTCACCTTTAACCTTTAAAACTTTAAAGACTTGAAGACTTTAAAACTGGTGCTTCTTACTGCCTGGCTTGGCACTCAGCAATGACAGGTTAGAGTCAGGAAACAGGACTGGTTGTCCTGGTGTCAGTATAATGTGACTGGATGGGGTGTCAGGTCTGGTGTCTTCAGCATGGACTCACATGGAATGTGACGGCAGAACTTTGGCAGCATGAACTCGTCCTGCCACAGTAAGACACAGTATATGTACATACGCCTAAGGACTCCTTAGTTATCATATCACTGAAAGATGTTTAACTACGACATTAAAGCCCAAGCATACATACATATACTTGAACCTGTTACAGAAGTTTTATGTAAATAATAAAATTATTGACAAATTTGTGAATATATTTTACAATACATATGCTTTAGGCCATGGAGGGCTTGCACAACTTTAAAGGGCAGTGCTCACATGATGAAGGAAGTCCATTGGGCAACTGGTTGAAAAAGTATGGTGGTGACTCTTTGGAGAAGTTCTCCCAGCTAACTGCTGAGAATAACTACAGGGGACCGCTCAAGTTTGAAGGGGCAGCCAAGAAGTTTGATTTTGAGGCGTTTATAGATCCCCAAAAGAAGCTGTCTGAATGTGACAAGCTTTCACAAGTAAGTTAAGGTGTTGAAAGGATGAACATGAATGTTTTTTTAATTCATTCTCATTTATTTATTTATTAATTTGATTGCAGTGTAAAGGATACAGAATTGATGCTGATCGGCTGATTGACAGTGGAGATAGGGTTTCCTGGGTTAAATCCTCCAACTTTAGTCACGCTTAAATTTATTTGTTTATTTGATTGGTATTTTACGCCGTACTCAAGAATATTTCACTTATACGGTGACCAGCATTATGGTGGGTGGAAACCGGGCAGAGCCCGGGGGAAACCCACGACCATCCACAGGTTGTTGGCAGACCTTCCCGCGCACGACCGGAGAGGAAGCCAGCATAAGCTGGACTTGAACTCACAGCAACCACATTGGTGAGAGGCTCATGGGTCATCACGCTGCACTAGCGCGCTAACCAGCTGAGCCACAGAGGCCCCCAGCTTAAATAAATCTGCCATACATGTACCTATTAAAGCATAGCGTGGATTGCCTGTCTTTCACACCAGCCAATCAGATATGATGCTGTATCCCCTTTAACACCTTTAAATCTTTAGAAGTTTTCACTTTTACGATGATGGTTGAGTTTCTATAGTGGAGGAAACGGGAGTGCACAGGGTACATCACTTGCAGGTTTATACTGACAGACAAATTCTTGCACAGTACATATGTGTGTTGTATTGGTGGACGACCCGTGATCCTCATGAACTTCATGTTAAACCACACTAACAGAGAGATCGGTGGTGCTAATCTCTAAGTTATTACCACTAAGCCCCGGAATTACGTGGCAATCTTAGACTTAAGTCAAAACTTCAGTCATTAAATTTGGTATGTTCCTTACCTGTTAGTTTAGCTGAAATTTGTTGTACAATAATTTACCCAGAATTTAAGTTTTCAAGCAGACTTTTCACCTTCTAATATAAGAAACAACAATTTTAAATTTTGACGCAAGTTTGCTTGCTCTAAGATTGCTTCATGATGAAAGGGCCAGGGCCATGAGAATAGTGGAAGTCTGGGAAAATTAATGTAATGTATTGTCATGCTAACTTCAGCGTAGCTTAGGGTCGTTCCCTGAGTGTCGCCATACATGTGTAGGCGTCCTTTTTTGTCTTCATGTGAAAAAAAAAAAATTTACCAAATTCACGATTTCAGTACTTTATGTATTGAGCTGAAGTTTTGCATTCACATGTCTAATACAGGCGAACTCTTTGGTAGCCTTTGCTACCGGCTCAAAGTTACTTGCGGTTTCACTAAGTCATAAGTAAATCATGTCATAAATTTGATAACTACTATGATTTTAATTAAGGAGCTTTATTATACCTCTGGTGAACTATATATATAGAACTCATTCAGTAGCTCATTAACTCAAGCTTCACGACAAGGCCTGGTATAAATGTGGTTTTACGTTTTTTGTTTTTTGTTATTTTTAATTTAATTTTTTTAAGAGAAAATGTGTTTTTGTTATTTTGAGGTAAACTGTCTACAACAACTGACTAACATCTCAAGTTACCCGTTCATGAAGGAGAAGATTATCATGAATAAGGTGCATCTTCATGCCTTCTGGTTCGATATCCACACCGGCGATGTTTTCATGTTCAGTCGTCCAAGAAAACAGTTTCTGGAAATCAACGAAGACACTTATGACAGTTTAGTTTCAGAGACGCAAACAGCTTCTCCTGCATAACCATGGAAACGCGATGTTTAAAAATTAGCTGTTTGTACAGCAAGTCAGGCTGAAAGCCACTGCAAGTTAGCAGACTCAATGTGCCAATGTTCAGGCGACAAGTCTCGTCAGCCGGTTTGTTTCATCAACATGATCAATCAATAATGCTCAATGGATGGACATTTCCATGCAGAACAATGTCTCAATAGGGTCAGGGGTAATGTTCATACAACAAATATTCACCTATATCTGTAAATATAAACAAATGGGGTCAGTGGTAATGTTAATACAACAAATATTCACCTATATCTGTAAATATAAACAAATGGGGTCAGTGGTAATGTTAATACAACAAATATCAGCCTATATCTATACATGTAAACAAATGGGGTCAGTGGTAATGTTAATACAACAGGTATCAGCCTATATCTGTAAATAAATGGGGTCAGTGGTAATGTTAATACAACAGATATCAGCCTATATCTGTAAACAAATGGGGTCAGTGGTAATGTTAATACAACAGATATCAGCCTATACCTGTAAACAAATGGGGTCAGTGGTAATGTTAATACAACAGATATCAGTCTCTACATAAATGTAAACAAATGGGGTCAGTGGTAATGTTTCAGAACCATTCAGAAAAGGTGTTTTGTGTATGGTCATATTTTACTTCACATGGAAGCCTTCTTAAAATTATCTTGTCATTGATTGAAATGGCATTTTACCGTATTTTTGTGGGCTTCTTAAATTGTTTTCCCATTGATCATGTGAAAGCCATTAACCCAGTTGTTGTGTAGAGGGTACATTGTAAGCACCAATAGCCATTAAGCCAGTTGTTGTATAGAGGGTACAATGTATAGAGTTGATAGCCATTAAGCCAGTTGTTGTATAGAGGGTACAATGTATAATGCAGGTAGCCATTAACCCAGTTGTTGTATAGAGGGTACAATGTATAATGCAGGTAGCCATTAAGCCAGTTGTTGTGTAGAGGATACAATGTATAATGCAGGTAGCCATTAAGCCAGTTGTTGTGTAGAGGGTATAATGCAGGTAGAGTTTCCTGTTATGAAGATCCCTGTGTCTTGTTGAATGTCTAATATGTCTCAAAAGATATCTTGAGGTACACATACCAAAAATGACCTCAAATTTCACCGACAAAAGTCCATTTTTAGAGGCTAATAAATGTGACAAAATATTTTTTTCGGTGTTGAAACTTACAATTTTCCAGGAGAATATCATCCCATGTTGTTAAAGCAAACCTCTAAGCTCATTGTCTCAAGCAATTGTCCTTTTTGTTTTAATCCAAGGAGGTATTTTTCAAATAATGGCTCATGATAATTATTTAAATTCAGCATAATAAAAGGCATTAGTTGAGCATTAATATTAAGTGTCTGGGCCTGGAAATCCCTAGGCCTTTATTAAAGCTGTGCCTAATGTGTTCTCTATGTATTACTGTATTTTGCTCAAAGTTTTTGTTTGTAAAAACTTGCTTTCAAAGGCACATAAAGGCTTTAAAATGATAGTTTTGATGCCAAGACTTAGTTTTTCAGGAAAGGAATTAATCAGACTTCACCCAACAGTGGCCCTATGCTTTTGATGAATAAATCAGGATAAATCAGGATAAATCAGAATGTGGCACTTAAAAAAGCTGAACTCTTGATGAAATACGTCCGATAGCCACAGTTGGAGCTAATGGGTCTCATGTCCATGCCAAATACATCATAATTTGATATATTTCTTCATTTGGTCATTGTTTAAAGCAATACCAAAACTTCTTGGCATGACCATGGTATTTTTATGGGAAGAGGAAACTGGAGAGACAAATGGAAAGTGATAAACATTCCCACGCTTCACCGGTAGAGAGATTTGGTTGGATTGATCGATGATAGCAAAGCTGAAGAAGTTTTCCTGGCCATCACGTTTATGCATTGAGGAAACCAGAGTGCCGGAAGTAAACTTTCGCTAAATACTTGACAACCCTCTTGATCTGACCTGCATCCGAAAAAGTGGGAACTGGATACAAACATGCCTCCGGTTTTAACATCTGAGCCAGTGAGGATCACTCAGTGGTAGAAGAAGTCTTCAGCAACTTTCAGGCTGTAAGTGCTGACAGAGAAATGTTCTTCTGGCCAATTGACTGAGCTGAGAGCAACGCTTAATCTGAATTACCCAAAGTCAGGTGTAACATGCATGATGTATGTATTTATTTGATTGGTGTTTAATACTGTACTAAACGGCACTGTACTTACTCGACGGCGATCAGGTTTACAGGTGGAGCAACCTGAGTGCACAAAGTAAACCACCTTTCTTTGCCAGGTAAGCCTGGTAAGTGTACCTGCGCACGTTCCTAACTTAAGGACAGTTGAAATAACGTACGAGAGCTGGTTTTGAAGATGCAACCTCATTGGTCAGGTCCAGCTGATAGTGACATCAAGTCATCATGATAATCTGAGTTAGCAAGGTCCTGTAGTATGCACAAAATGCAATGAGCTGTGTAAACATGCACACCTTCAACATTATGATTGAAAATTTGACAACCTTGACGAGGCAGGCAGCTCTCCATGCCATCATGTTGTTGCAAGGTATGTATGTCAATATGACAGGCGTCCACATACATGGCTAAACCAAATATGTTAGAGGTGGATGTCTTTTAGAAGAAAAGATGTTATCTCATGGAAAAAGTGCCTGGTGTGAAAATGGTCTGGTAGGAAAATTGTCTAGTGCTGAGTAAAGAGTCCGCTTGCAAATTGTGTCATGAGGAAACCTTCCAGTGGGAAGTTGTCTGGTGGGTAAATTGTTGGGTGAGGAAACAATCTGGTGGGAACATTGTCTGGCAAGGACACAATCTGGTGATGAAATTGTTTGGCAAGGAAACAATGTGGTGAGGAAACAATCTGGTGGGGAAATTGTTGGGTGAGGAAATAATCTTTTGGAGAAATTGTCTGGCGAGGAAACAATCTGGTGAGGAAATTCTTTGGCTAGGAAACAGTGTGGTGGGGAAATTGTCTGGCAAGAAAACAATCTGGTGAGAAAACAATCTGGTGAGGAAATTCTTTGGCTAGGAAACAATGTGGTGGGGAAATTGTCTGGCAAGAAAACAATCTGGTGAGAAAACAATCTGGTGGGGAATTAGTTTGTCGAGGAAACAATTTGATGGGGAAATTGTTTGGTGAGGAAACAATCTGGTGAGGAAACTGCTTGGTTAGGAAACAATCTAGTGGGGAAATTGTTTGGTAGAAAAATGTGTACTGAGGAATTGTCTAGAGGGAAACTGTCCAGTGGGAAATTGTCTACTAAGGAAATTGGTTGGAAATTGTCTGGTGAAGAAATTAATACTGTCTGGTGTGAAAAGTGTCTGTTGGGGAATATATCAAGGATGGAATCTTCACAGTTACCCCTCGTATGTTTTATAGCATTTGTAACACAGGTAAGAAAACATGACAAAACCAGTAATGTTAGACAATTTTCTTTTATAATTACCTCATGCTATCGAGCAGTGCAACAGCTACATTTGTCCCTATCCATATACGTCCTGAACTTCTTGTTACAATAAGAATTATGCATGTGGATGTATACTCTGTAGTCTTTTATAGCAACTGAATAATTAGCTCTGAGATCGGTTTGCCATGTTCCCAGCTTATTAACCTGCATTTCTGAAGGCTAAGCTGGGAAGAATGGAACAGATCTCAGATCTACTGAATAATGTGTCGATAAACATACACTGTATCCTTTGCTTACATGAACATCAACCAAACATATAATTAATACATATAATTACATGTCAGATTAACCACATACATATAATAAACTATTGATGTACCTGTTACATGTACCTCCTTGGAATAAACAAACACACTTGCATGTTGTGTCTCCTTGCTGGTTAAAAATCAAAAGTACAAACATACTAAATGTTGTTCCCATACACCCTTGATTAAAAAGAAAACATCAGTTGAAAGAAAGGAATAGGCCAATGTGGTGTATCTCACATGAAGTAGGCTAAATTTAAGACCAATAAACATTTGTAAGTCTTTAATAATATAAACACAATATATTAACAATAAACGAATACTCTGTGTATCTTGGAAATCCAAATCATATCGTAAACATAAATACTTGCATTTCTTTTTCCCAATTAACCAAAAATATGTATATTAACAACAAACAAATACATAATGTACCCTAATTCCTCAACCTTTTTGCACATGAAAGAGCAACTTTCAGTGCAATTTATTCATTTTGGGAATTTGATTTTTTTGAAACAAAACTACACTGGTTGGATTGGCAAGTCTCAAAGCTTCACGAAAAGAATAATCAGTATTATCAGTCAAATCAGAATGATGCCTTCAAAATATGCTTGAGGTCACACCTAAGACTTTAAAAGAGGAAGTTGCAACTTCCTCGCTTGGAGTTCAGCATGAAGGGGGTAGTGCAATGACTGGTTGACTCGTATTAGTATAATGGCTCGGGCGGGGCGGCTTTTTTGCCTTTGGTAAGGCGTCTCAGTGAAGCAACACTAGATAAAAGAGTGGTGGAAATCCATCCTGCAACAAGGAGACACATTACATGCACTCTGCGGATTTCTTCGTCGTCATATGACGCAAACATGTGAAAATGTTGAAGAATGACAGTATTTCAGAGTAAGAGGTCAATTAAAAACATGAATATATACCGTATTTGCTCTAAACAGTCTCTCAAAAAAGAATATCTTTCAGACACCAATAAGGGTCGACCATAAAATACACTTTTGGTGTTGAAACTCTTAGTTTTCTGGTAGGATATGACAACAAACCACTTACCGAAGACCAATAAAACTCTCAGATCAGGCAAGTAACTTAGTCAATGACAATGTTTTGGTCGATTACTGTACTAATATACACTAATATTTGTTGTTTATTTTCTTATTTGATTGGTGTTTTACACCATACTGAAGAATGTTTCACTTATAGCATACCAGGCACCATTATGGTGGGAGGAAACCAGGCAGAACCCAGGCGAAACCCACGACCATCCACAAGTTGCAGGCAGGCCTTGAGGTACGGCCGAATACTTGTTGATCAAATTACGCAAACACATGCTATTAAAACTGTTGTTTCCAGTGGGCTCAGTTTGGCTTCACTACAATATACAGTATATCACAACCTGCTATTATTTCATTGATACAGTCCTTACATGTATGTGGACTTCAACAACAGACAAGTAAACAAGTATCTGATTGCATGTATTATAGCAGTGAATGTAATATCAATGGCTCAATCACTAAAAAATGACTTCTCTTAAAAATGATGACTGTTAACTCAACCTGAAGTTCTCTCTTTTGAAGGAAGTGGACAGAAATCGCAATATGGACAGGGCAATGGAAAAGTAATGGAATGGAAATACACCTTTTAATATGATAATTTTGATTCACAAATCTGGAGTACGGTTATAAAGACAAAAGAATACACACTGCATGTGCCCCTAATTAACAATATTATAACATATAATATGCAATCAAAATGACAGCCGCAGTAAACATTAATGAACATCACACAGATGAATAAAGTTAACATACATATACAAATTACCTACATACATGTTTGTACATGTCTGCAGTACATTAATTGGAACAATAAATGATGCACTGTACATTGTATAGTTGCCCTCATAAATGTACCTCTACCTATTGTTATGTAATGGTTGTAGGGTTTCACTACGTGGATCACACCTGGATTCAAACTTGGGTCTCAGCAGCCGAAGTCTGGTACTCTACCGACTGAGCTAATGGGAAAATCCCACTAGCTACTGCTAGTAAAAGCAATGAAAAGCTGCTCTCATTACACTCCTCCCCACTTCAATCCTTCCCCCTCTCCCAAGTCACACCCGCGTTCACAGGCCCAGAGCCCCACCCTTCTTGGAACCTGTTTGGTCATGGCACCAGGGTAGTGGTTGAAGGATTTCACCACGTGGGTCACACCAGGATTCAAACTCAGGTCTCAGCAGCCGGAGTCCTGAGCTAAAGAGAAATTTCCACCAGCTAATGTAAGTATAAGGACTGGAAAGCTGTTCTCCTTACAGTTACATCAGACTTCAATACTTGGCAGTTTACTTTCTGTATTGCATGGTTTCTAAATTTTAGTTAACTACAGCACTGTATTAAAATGACTGCATTTCTAGCAATGTTATTTATTTTCATTATCCAACATATAATTATTAACTTTCATATTAATATCATTATGTAAAATAAGATTGAAGAGGCTATATCAGAGGTTTTTTAGATAAAAAAAAATCGATATTTATCGATCAAATTTTCTGTATTTACCAAGAAAAACTTAAATTACTGCCCTTCAGTAAATAAAAAGTACATGAATCTGCATTATGTATAGAGATAAAATGATTCTAAAGTTTGAAACAGATATAATGCGCCCCCTTTACAAATTTAAGGATTTTGTGAAAGTTAATCATATGGACTATTCCAAAATAACACCAAAATTTCAATTGGATTTGTGCTGATTGATTTTCTTGTTCTCCAGTTCTCCAGTATAGCCTCTTCAACTTTACTGCTTACCGCTATATACAGATATATTCGAAATCCAGTATTTTTTGTTGACCTGTATTGTGCATCCAAAGCGGCAACAATCCAAGATACTTCTAGACTAAGTTTATTTTGTTACAGAAGATTAGTTGTAGGTCTACGTCCTACGTACGTTTTGTCTTTATAGATATTACGTTTCCACAAACTAACTGCAATACATAATCTATAGATATTACATTTACACAAACTAACTGCAATACATAATCTATAGATATTACATTTACACAAACTAACTGCAATACATAATCTATAGATATTACATTTACACAAACTAACTGCAATACATAATCTATAGATATTACATTTCCACAAACTAACTGCAATACATAATCTATAGATATTACATTTACACAAACTAATTGAAATACATAATATCCTGTACATGAACCTATATTATATATTATATTATTCATGGATCTATTTACTTTCAAAAGCTATAAATTCACCAACATCCTGAAAATCCAGGGTTTATACATACATATATTCTTCCACATGTAGATATGGTTTTAAGCTTGCAGTTCAAATTTTAGATCCATTTTCTGTTGCATTCTATTGATTGCTCTGTGTCTTATCACAAAGGGAGGTAACTCGATGAAAACATTTGCCCAGTCCCCTCTGCCCAATTCATGGTACCAAGCAGTATCACCCTATAGGACTTCATGAACCACTTAACCACTATTAAATACTCCTTCATGTGATTATGGGTGAACAACCACACTTAGTCTTCAGCACACAATGGTAGGATACAATTATATATCAAATCATTTCAAGGGAATAATCCAAGTTTACAGCTGCAGCATATGGAATGGCACTTTTGTTAATTACATACACATATATACAGTGCATACATTGCACATCTATGTGTACAATAGAGTATACATTAACGCAAGCTTCCCTTTGAACCCAGCATTGGTGCCAATACAGGTCTCTGATGTTATGTTTCTGACATGTTATGATTCTTCTCAGAAGATTGCTATGACATCAGAGTAATATCAAAACACCACAAAAGACGTTGAAATTTAACATACAGTACACTTACAATACAGATTTGATACAAAAAACCTACCTACGCCCGGATTTCAGAAAGTGCCATTATACAGGATCAAATGAAACTATGGCAGATCCTCATTAAAGCCAGGCTGAAGGGCAACCCAGTAACAAGCAAATAGTAGGCCTGTGGTTTGCCTGTGGTGCACTTAAAGGTGGAGAAAACATAAAAATGACAAAAGTTTTCCGATTTTTCCTCAAGGAGAAAAAGACACTTAAAAATAATTTTGAACATTGCGTATTTGGGATCACCTTTTGGTATTTATATTCTTTGTTTAATAATGTCATAAGTGAGGATGTAACACAGGTTTAATAAATATTTTTGCGCTAGAATTTGTTCTTTTCAGCTAACAAATGTATTAAACCTCAATTTGGATCATATTTATATTTTCAATATGTTCATTAATATTATCATAATTTAGGTTAACTGCGTATGTTTCGATATGAAAAACAAATTTACATTCATATAAATTTATTAGACAAGCATTACATCCTTATTTAGAACATTATTACGCAACAACGATAAATACCAAAAGTTGGTCCCAAATACCCACCATACAAAAATATTTTCAAATACCATTTTCTTATGAAAAAAAAAAATCCAAAAAAATATTAAAGATCACAGTAGCAAATAAGTTTTTACCCTCTTTCATCTGATTTTGGCATCATTTTTATGTTTTCTTCTCCTTCAAGTAATATTATACTGTATGCCTACACTATATGTACGCACAGGCCTTAACACCACATCCTCTTAATAGCTGAACAATTTTACAGCAAAAGAAAGGTATAAAAAAATAAAGTAAGGGACATTAGATGGACAACTGAATACTGTGCGTAAAAAATACTTTCACTCACTTTCTTAGTCTAAAAAGAAGATAAAATATGAAGTACAGTTCACAATACAGACCACTGAAAACTGTGTGTAAAAATACTTTCATTTATTTTTTTAGAATTCTTTAAGAGTGTTAAAAGGCATTCAAATATTTGAATTCTATGGTGGGCTTTACGGACCATACTGACAATATTTAGGAACTCTGACGCCACATCACACTTTTTTCCTGATGTTCACCAGGAGGAAGGAAACATTATTTCAGTAATCTCTTACTCATGGGTTAAAAGAGTTATTACAACATTCAGTGTCATGATTAAAGATGGAAAAACTTCCTGTGACGTCAGAGTTCCTAAACTCTGATAGTATGGTCCATAAAGCCCATCTTCAAATGAATACAAATGTTTAAACCGCTTTAACTCTCTCCACAAAAATCTAAAAAAATAAACTGAAGTATATTTATGCATGGTTTTAAGTTGTCTGTATGATGAACCTTACATCATATTTTAGCTTTGTTTCACTTCAAGACTGTTTTAAGGGATTTAAATGCAATCAAATGTTTGAATTCTTTGGTGAGCTACATGAAATATTTAGATGACGTTGAGGTACTCTGGTGTCACAAGAAATAGCTCTTTTTTAATATTACTCACGTGTAAAAGATTACTGAAATGATGTTCTCAAAATATTCATCTGTATGTTAACACATGTAAAAAGACAAAAAGAAGATGAGGCAACATGAGAACCATCCACTGACAGTATGGTCCAAAAAGCCCACCATACAGTTTGAATATCTGACTGCTTTAATTTAGTGCGGGGAAAAAATCGAAAAAAATAAGAACATGTTCTTTGAGAGCCAGTTTTCTGATGCTCACATCATTTCCCTTTATACTGAGCTTGTATATGCATTGACCGATACCTTTCACCTTGGTATAACTGTGTAACATAACCTTCATGGTATCACATCTCCAAACACCACTGCTAATGGTGCAGGCTAGAATACAGGTACATTTACAATAGCTTTACCTTTATACCTTTCACCTTGATATAACTGTGTAACATAACCTTCATAGTATCACATCCCCAAACACCACTGCTAATGGTGCAGGCAAGAATACAGGTACATTTACAATAGCTTTACCTTTATGCCTTTCACCTTGATATAACTGTGTAACATAACCTTCATAGTATCACATCCCCAAACACCACTGCTAATGGTGCAGGCTAGAATACAGGTACATGTATATTTACAATAGCTTTACCTTTATACCTTTCACCTTGATATAACTGTGTAACATAACCTTCATAGTATCACATCTCCAAACACCACTGCTAATGGTGCAGGCTAGAATACAGGTACATGTATATTTACAATAGCTTTACCTTTATACCTTTCACCTTGATATAACTGTGTAACATAACCTTCATAGTATCACATCCCCAAACACCACTGCTAATGGTGCAGGCTAGAATACAGGTACATTTACAATAGCTTTACCTTTATACCTTTCACCTTGATATAACTGTGTAACATAACCTTCATAGCATCACATCTCCAAACACCACTGCTAATGGTGCAGGCTAGAATACAGGTACATTTACAATAGCTTTACCTTTATACCTTTCACCTTGATATAACTGTGTAACATAACCTTCATAGTATCACATCCCCAAACACCACTGCTAAAAGTGCAGGCTAGAATACAGGTACATTTACAATAGCTTTACACTAGATCTGTCTCGTTTCTTCACTTACAAATCGGACCGTTACCGCATACTAAATCAGAATTCTAGCCGCACATATCTTACTTACTATAACACTTATTTTAAACCTTAACAGAGATCAAGTCCATTGTTAAACTACATGTTTAATTTTAAGAGCTACAAAAGCAATGATTCCTTATCCACAAATGTAGTAAATCTATACAATTTGGCACTTTAATTAATAATATCAATATTTACAAATAAAACATGTGCAATATTAATTATCTAAATAACAAAGAAATAGTGAGATCACAGAAAATTACACTTGTGCTGGTAATTTGACTGACTGGTTGTTGATTGTAGTATTTAAAAATAAATTAAACATAAAAACAATCATTAAAAAATTACACATAGCTATTCTACATACTCACTGACTGAACACAGCACAAATATTATGAATAAAACTTCACAGACTATTGATTAGAAATCAAAAGGATGTTCCAGTAAACCTGCAGCTTCATATATTTATATTTCTTAAAAATGTGCAAATCTGTGTCTTTGATCATGTACTGATTGTATTTCTTTATTTGACTGGTGTTTTACGCCGTACTAAAGAATGTATACTTATTGTAAATAGGCTATAAAACGTCTGTTGGTGGAGCAGTACAATAAAGAGTAAACAAAAAATCCAGATAGAGGCAGGCACTTTAACTGACCCAATGTGCAAATGCTTAAAATCATCACCATTATAAATCCCATGTACAGATACCATATAATTCTCATACTGTTTCTAATTGTACCCTGATTCCTCAAACTTTTCGCAAAAAGAAACTTTCAGTCGAATTTATGTACCTTTTTCATTTGATTTTGAAAACAAAACAACGTTTGTTGGGTTGGCTGATTTCAAGGCTTCAAAACACGTCTAAGTTTATCAGTCTACACAGACCAATGACCTCAGAATATGACTGAATAGACACCTTGCAAACACGCGAAAAGGTTGAAGAATTACAGTGCTGTTGACTGTCTATAAAGCTTTACCCCAAACACGTGTACATTTGAACACATTAGCGTTGGGTAAGAACTCAAAGTCTCTTGGGTAGTGTTAGGTAAGAACTCAAACATTGAACATTCTCAATTCATTTCTCCTCACAGGGCTTTAAATACAGCTGATTAATGACTTATTCCATGGTTAAGATTTGCAGAAGTTTACTGATTAGTTTTAAATCCTGAAGTAAATTTGCGTTAAAACAGAAAGAAACTCATCAATTGTGAACCACAAGTCCCAATACAATTCTGGTAGAGTTTTCATGACAACATTCACCACAGGTCAAAACATGCAGGAACCCAGATAATTACAGGTGAACAAAATGTGATCAACAAATCTAAAGAAGGTTTAATATGTATTCTAATCTAATCTTTATCTGTTACTTAAAACCTACAATGTTCTCTGTCATATAACCCATAGTTTTAAACAGGTTCAAATCATGTACATGAATGTCAAGGTGTGCAGTATCCATCTAACAGCTAAATATACTGTAAATCCTCAACCTTAGATTTCGATCTCCAAAGCACTTTTTTTCAGTAGATTCACGCAAACAATTACTGGCCACAGAGGCAGTTGAAAATACTGAAGAATTAGGGTAGGTGATATCAGGCTAAATTTGACATCAATAAGACTATTTTTGCCTGAATGTTTTATACGTGTATGGCTGTTATTATTGAACTGACTAGCACTCACCTTATAAAAAGATGAAAGGAATTTCACTAATAAGGACATGCAGAAAATATGGAACAGACTTAATCCTCCATGCAGCAGAACAACGCAAACTTCTTAAAAAACAATAATAATACACATTACATGACAGTACACCACAAATCCTAAAAATTTTAACAGATTGAATTTTAGGTAAAACAAAAATCCTGTGGTCATAGCTCAGATTTCAGGTAAACCCAAACACCTCAAGAACCTTGCAGGCAAAGTCCTGTGTTGTACACAGGGGTGGGTTGTTGAAGGTGTCGCACCTCTCTGTCCTGCAGCGCAGCAGTCCGTCAGTTAGGTAGATCGCTGTGCCATTGCTGCAGAGAATAACAAATATCTCCATTACTTCACTGTTTTACACCAAATACTACCTTTTACAAAACAGAATCCTTGTATAAACTAATGCAGAAATCTGTAGTACAACATAAACAATGATGTATTTCTCCACAGCCAAGATTATTCCAAGACCTGCTCCTCGACATCAAAATAAAAACCTTCCTCCACCCCAAACAGACACAAGATTTTATACTTACCCTTCTCCTACAATCAGAGTGTGATTGTCTCCTGCCAGGAACATGTTCCCTGTAGGAGGGACCTCACTGCCACTTCTCCCCACCCACACACACACCTTCCTTCTCCCACCCCCAGACACACACCTTCCTCCACCCCAAACAGAGACAAGATTCTACACTTACCCTCCTCCTACAATCAGAGTGTGATTGTCTCCTGCCAGGAACATGTTCCCTGTAGGAGGGACCTCACTGCCTCTTCTCCCCACCCACACACACACCTTCCTTCTCCCACCCCCAGACACACAACTCCCTCCACCCCAAACAGAGACAAGATTCTACACTTACCCTCCTCCTACAATCAGAGTGTGATTGTCTCCTGCCAGGAACATGTTCCCTGTAGGAGGGACCTCACCACCACTTCTCCCCACCCACTCATACACCTTTCTCCTTGGAAACAGAGTGAAGATAAATGTCTCCCCACTGCCAAAGTAACACAAGTTCTTCTGCTCTCCCGTTTGTATCCGCTCTCGCCAGTCAGTGGAACAAAATGCACCAAAAATCTGAATATGAAATTGGGTTAAAAATAAATCAACATTTTAAGTTTTTCTCTACGGGAAAAGGAAAGGTTATGATTACTCCAATTCTTCTACTTTTTCACACATGAAAGAGCAACTACCAGTGCAATTATATGCACAGTTTTTATCTCATTTTGGAGACAAACCACACTGGTTGGCCACTTTCAGGGCTTCTCAAAAAGAATAATTTTACCAGTCTACACCCAATATTGCCCTCAGAATATGCTTGAACGAACACCTCACTGGTGGTGAAACACCAATCAATGAGGACTATTTTTTCTGCTACCCTTGTCACATAATTTCTTGAACATAAATATCATGATAAATTTATGGAAATATTACATCTGGTAAAAAAAAGTTGATGAACAGGTAATTTACCTCATTCCTGGTTGTCTTAATGACAAAGAGCGTCGGTTCTTGGTGGTCAATCTTACTATACAGAGTCCGGAGACTGATGCCTTGTTCTTCTGAGGTGTAGAGAAGCTGTGGCTGACAGACTGTGTACCTGGCAGGTAACCAGCCCCAGATTGTCATCAGCTGAAATACAGGTGACAACAGGTGAGAACTAGATTGATTGATTGTCTTTGTGTTGGTTTGTCTGTATGAGGTGCAGAGAAACTGTTGCTGACAGACTGTGCAACCAGCAGGTAACCAGCCCCAGATTGTCATCAGCTGAAATACAGGTGATATCAGGTGAGAATTAGATTGATTGATTGATTGATTGTCTTTGTGATGGTGTGTCTTTATGAGGTGTAGAGAAGCTGTTGCTGACAGACTGTGAAACCAGCAGGTAACCAGCCCCAGACTCTCATCAGCTGAAATATGCACGATATTACTCGAGAGCCATAGGTAAATGATTGACTATGTGAATGAACTGTTGTTTCTCTGTGATAAGTATCTGGCAGAAATTCAGCCCCAGATAGTGAACTGGTTTATCTTTTGAAACATGTTAAACAGTTTATTCATTTCTCAGATTGTTTCCATCCATACCAAAATATATTTCATACTGATACATTACTATCTGTCATAAAAGGTATTTACCTGGTAAAGGAAACTGTGGTGCCTAGAGTAAACCACAAGCCTTTGGCAAGTTTCTGGTGAACTTTCCCACGTGTGATGTACAGACATGCATACCATGCTGGTGGAAACAAGAGGTCTTCAACAAATGTTGCTGACAGCATGTTTACCCTACCTCATGTAATAACCACTCTTCCATGACCCACGACGTGTAGCACTAACCTCAAACGAATATTTGACTGACATTAATGATATACATGTAGATGACAACATGATTAAGATGTTAGGTTTTAATATATGTGAAAGTATAATTAATACATGTACTTACATATACATACTGTATATATCTATATCTGAGAGGAAAATGTTAATATCATTACTTGTAAGCAGAGGTCATGAGCCAGTAAAACTGCAAGCTAAGCAAAATGCCATGACTGGTACATGTCCATGGGAAGTACAGGAGATTTTGTATAAATTCACAAGATTTAAGGCACAGAGAGAGAAAAAGCATGCAGAGGCAGCAGAATTCACTCAGCTGAGTTATATATAAGCATCAACCCAACAAACACAAAAAAAAATTCAAAAAATAACTTTGAGCGCAGAACCTCAAATAGGAGTTACGATATACTTTTATTTTGAAGAGTCCTTCATTTATTTATTCATTTATTGTTGTTGTTGAATGCCATAAAACATTTGATTTAAAAGAAATGTTGTAAAACCAGGTCAAGTTCACAATAAGCAGCAAATTATAACTGTAATAAACAACATTTTCATGCAACTCTGTGCGGATACATGCAATTTTCGAGCAGGTGTTACATACAGGACAACAGGCATGGAACTCACATCTTGGTGGCTAAGGGTGTTACAGGTCACCTCATCCACATAGAGGTAGCTGAGTGACCTTGACCTTATTGGGTGGACAGTATGATCAGACTCCTCAGCTGTGGGAGCATCCAGCTTCTCAACGGAATGTGCAGTTGTTCAAGTAGACAATGTATTAGTTGGCAATCACTACATAATGTATGCTGAACTCTCACTAATAGCCTGGTTGGAACCAGTAAGGCCATAATTAAAAATATGTTTGTTGGGCATAACCTGGACGAACCAACTAAATGCGTCCTACTTTAAAGTTTTTATTGGGATTTGAGATAAGTTTTACTCTTCTTTTCCATGTTAATTTCTTTAAAATCTCTCTCTTTTTCATTAGCCACCGTAAAATAAATTCCCTACTGACCAGCATTACATTCTGTGACAGGGTCAGGGTTACACCCAACAAAGAATTTTTCAAAGATGGCCTATAAATGCTTGTTCATTTATGTACAATGTGCAGTACTTGAAGCACCTATAGGTTTAGTTGGTATAGATGTGGGGTCAGTTTTACTTTCTGTTTTATGGGTAAGCTGATATTAAAAATCCAAAAGTGGAATACAAATAAAATTGAAAATACATCTCTTCATTTTGTCCTACCTTTTTTTTTTTTCATTTTCCTCTTTGTCAAGGCTTTCACATCACTTGAATATGTGTTCAACATGAAAAATTGCTGAGACACTTCATGTTTCCCACAATTCGATGGTTTTTCAGATTTAAATTTTTTTCACACCCCCCTTCTGATAAAGAGTACCCCAAGCACTCACTCACTCTTCTGATAAAAAAAAGATTCAATCTATCCGTAAAACAAAAAATTATATTGATGTGGCCTAAACATGTTCACCTTGGAAACTGCACATGTTGTAGCAATAGGATACCAGCTGATTCCTCATGAGGGACCTTACAACATGTTAACAACACTGAACATTTTACCACAGCTTTTAACAGCAACGTGTCACAGTGAGTGCACCGTACACATCACTGATAAAACTGCAGCACACAACATGTTTTATGATTTGCAAAACTTATGACATGAATGTCCCATTTCAAAGCATCGTCCCTTACTGCGAGAGTAAAATCTGGCAGTACTCAAATACCTTTTGACCCCAATCTTGCCAATCTTGTAAATTAAATGCACAATGTACAGTACTTGAACGTGCAGCATGTATAACTGGTGCTAACCATGCTACCCTAATTCTTCTAAAATTTGGGACAGATATTAGTTGTGTTGAAAGTAGAATATTACATTTCCCTACCAGCCTTTAGAAAAGTAAAGATATGAGCGTCATGAGTTTCAAGATATGTTGTTCATTAGACGGTCTAACCATGTGAGGAAAAAGAAACTCAATATTCCTGTTAGAATTCCATGTATATTGGCTAAAATGAGCAGATCAGGTGTCCCAAATTTTAGAAGAAATGGGGTAATCTTGTACATGTTGTAGCACTTGGAACCAGGCCCTGCTAAATCATGTACATGTTGTAGCAATTGGCATTAGGCCCCGCTAAATCATGTACATGTTGTAGCAATTGGCATTAGGCCCCGCTAAATCATGTACATGATGTAGCAACTGGCACCAGGCCCTGCTAAATCATGTACATGTTGTAGCAATTGGCATTAGGCCCCGCTAAATCATGTACATGATGTAGCAACTGGCACCAGGCCCTGCTAAATCATGTACATGTTGTAGCAACTGGCATTAGGCCCCGCTAAATCACGTACATGATGTAGCAACTGGCACCAGGCCCTGCTAAATCATGTACATGTTGTAGCACTTGGCATTAGGCCCCGCTAAATCATGTACATGATGTAGCAACTGGCACCAGGCCCTGCTAAATCGTGTACATGATGTAGCAACTGGCATCAGGCCCTGCTAAATCATGTACATGTTGTAGCAATTGGCATTAGGCCCCGCTAAATCATGTACATGATGTAGCAACTGGCACCAGTCCCTGCTAAATCATGTACATGTTGTAGCAACTGGCATTAGGTCCCGCTAAATCATGTACAATTTTGGCATTGAGAGAATACCTAAAGAAGAATATATTTGTATTTAGCAGTCGCACTGAGAGTAGTAGATAAATTACCATGAACGGGAAAAATATGAGCATTTTAAAACTGTACACTGCTTATTCCCTTACAGACACTGTTCGTATCTACAACTAGTATATATATCCTTTACACCGAATGTAGTTAAAAATAAGTAAATAATCTCATTCCACGTTTATGTTCATAAATAAATCTAAATAGAGATAAAAAATGTGGACAAGAAAATTAAAACCTGGCTTACAAACCTGTTGTAATAAGCCCACAAAAACAATCAACATATTCAAGTAGATATACAACCCATACACAGTGACCTTACCAAACACCATACCAAACAAAGGACTGCTTTCAAATTTTGCACCACTTTTAGCATGGCTATACAGTAAGTCACATGTACATGTGATTTACTATATATATATATATATATGGAATTTTTCACCAACTAATCACCCCTCTGTACTAAGTTGATGAAAAATCACGTGAAAGGTCATGTGATTCATCTGAGTAAATGAGACATAGCTTCATTCCAATTTACACCAACTAATCACCCTTCTGTATCAAAGATCATTTAGCACAGAGATTGGTTTGTGAAACTTTCCATGAAACCAAGGTGGATTATGTGTACTGTATTCATACTCTGAGGAAAGATACCAAATGAGTTTCTCAGGTGTTTTTCAGTTTAATATGGCCAGAAATGGAACAAGCAAACAAATATATACACCATAATGATGAAACCTTACAACACTCTCTGCAAAGTTTTTTCATCAAGTATAGTTCTATTTGGATATTACTATAAATAAGAGCCAAAATGTGAAGATTCATGGTTGACAATCTCATCGCAGTACATTCTATATTTTGCATGGTGTTGTCATCACTGATATGAAGAGATACACATCAAACACACACTTGAGATTTAAGAAGACTTAAAGGTGAACTGCAACGACTTTATTCTTGTAATCAATCTTGTTTGCAAACTTTTTTTGTTATTGGAGAAGGTTTGCAAAATATTTTGCCCATTTGCAAGAGATACATTATACCAATATAATCATGTTGTTCAAAAACACACATGTACATTCCAGTTTTCAACATGATGGTTATAAGGCTATAGGGATTTTCTTACTGAAGACTTTGAGAATTTAACAAATATGGGATGTTCCCACTAAATTAACCGCAACTAAATTAATGCATAATTAACTTCAGGAGACACATTTTTGTGCACTACAGATTTGTAGTCTCCATTATAATCATGATTCTTATATGATCTTCAGGCTGATCATCATTTAAGTTAAAAATCTATGCAGTTCATCTTTGAGACGTCAGAAGCTGTGATGTAATAACTTGACTTGACGTATCCAATCAGGATACCTCAAATCTACACAGGTCAACAATATCTAATGGTAGTGGTACAAACTTTGATATTTGAGCCTTTGAATGAATTGACAGTGTACCTAAAACCTACACAGATCAACATTATCTAATGGTAGTGGTACAAACTTTGATATTTGAGCCATTGAAATAATTGACAGTGTACCTAAAACCTACAGAGATCAACAATATCTAATGGCAGTGTTACAAACTTTGATATTTGAGCCATGAAATCAATTGACCTACCAAATCCTGGCTGACAGCATCGCCCTTGACGCTGGACTTCCTCAGTGAGAGAGGCGCCGGAATGCTTTGTGATCTGTGAGTTTTAACTGGCCCTGAGAATGAGTTGCGTGACATGCTGCGTGTGATGCTGGACGCACGCGTCATCCGCACCTTGTGGCTTTTCTCGCACATTTCATGGCGCATCTGGAGCTTGCGAACTTCCCTCTTACCCAGACCTCGGATGCCGAAGGCTGTCTACAACATCAGCAATTCAGCGGTCTAAGCTAAACATTTCTGTAAGGTACCAGTGTAAAAGTTACGGTAATTTATCAACCTTTTCGCATCTTTGCAAGGTGTTTGTTTAACAATATTCTGAGAGATTTAGTTGGTGTAGACTGATAACATTATGCTCTTTGTGAAGCTCTGAAATCAGCCAACCCAACCAATATAGTTTTGTCTCCAAAATCAAATGATAAATGTGCATAAATTGCACTGAAAACTGAAACTTTCATATGTGAAAAGGTTGAGGAACTAGGGTAGACTTATTAGCAAGAGTATTTCATATTTTCATATTTATATATGTAGGAAGATAGTGTATTAACAGGTACAAATATACAAATTGCTGGCAAGAGATAGAAAGGTGAATGACATTTGGTATTACTTTGTATATTAATCTTGTTTCACATATTATTTTGTTCATCCTAAAACAAAGCACATCATATTCTACTGACACCACAACCCTAACATGTCACCATGGTGAAAATCTCACCAAGATGGAAAAAACTTTGCACAACCCGAGAAAAGAAAAATCTCCTTGTTATGGCCCCAAGGGGATTAGCATGCCAGCACGGTGCAATGAACCAGGAGCTTCCCATCAATGTGATCACTGTGAGTTCAAGTCCAGCTGGCTTCCTCTCCAGCCATACGTGGAAAGGTCTACCAGCAACCTGCGGATGGTCGTGAGTTTCCCCCAGGCTCTGCCCGCGGTTTCCTCCCACTATAATGCTGGTTGTCATCTTATAAGCGAAATATTCTTGAGCGTAGCATAAAATACCAATTAAATTAATCAAATGAACACATATGGTGTTTGAATCTTAAATTCTGACTTTTGTCTTTCAGGTACAGCCAACCTTTAAGATCTTCTCCATACTGTAAGGAATGTCTGTACAGAAATGTTTAATCTTTGATGAAACATTCATCCCTTGCATCAAGCTGCTGTTTCCACGAGATTTAGCTGCAAAATTAAAGAACAGATGTTCAAAACAGCGGTAAAACATAAAGGGTATGTCTGGAAGTTTCAGAAGCTTTCTACTCCATATAAAGCACAAGATCACCATGGTTTATATTGATAAAACATTGTCAAAACCTTACAAAACACCTTAAATGCACCCAATTCAAATTTTGAACAATATAAGACCTACTTTGAAAAATAATGTTTCTTCAAAGAATTCACACTGTGAAGGCAGCAAAACTTTAAAACATTAACATTTATAGCAGAGGCTGAGCAATGAGTAAATTAATTTTTTTCAAATTAATGAAAAAAGTGATCAAATTTTCTTCCATTCAAAACTTCGGACAATGACTAAATCACCATTAACAGCAGCAGCAGCAGTTCCAGTTTTTCTGAATGTTTTCATTACAGTATCCTTATGCTCTTATATGGACATTGAGATGATAGGATAGTGGGGATACAAAAGTTGGGGAAAAGGAGGTATAAATACAATCTATAAAGACATCATCATAACTAATACTTTCAAACTACAGACAGAACTTGATTAACATATCGTGCTACATGTAGTATCCCAATGTTAGCAAACAAGCTATTTGCAACACATGAGATTGCTTGTTGCAAATAAAATACTCCAAGATTTTTTTGTTCCTTGCCTTAGTCAAAAAAGTGCACTTCAAAATATTGTTCTCTTCACTGCAGTCTCATCCACACGTAAAAGTGACCGGAGGTTTGGTTTAACACTTACTTGTGTGTTTGTGGTAGAGAATGAGAATAGCCAGGGCAACTCTGTACAACACCTTGACACCTTCAAACAGGTAACAATCTACCACCTGTACCTACAATACAGAAACATGATCATTTATAGTCTCTGTGCATAATACCACAGTAAAACCCCAAAACATACATCTGGGTTTAAATTCATTAGTTTCAGATTCATGTATTATAAATCTTATACAACACCTTGACATACATGTATAAAGCTATTAAGACAAACCTTGCCTGTACTTCTTTTAAATACAAGAAAAAGAAATAAATTAGTCCATACTTTCACGTACATGTACATGACAATTAAATCATCTCTAATACATATACTAAAAGCACAATGTCCTTCATCTGAATACATAATGTAGATTTTGATATTTTTCTGTTAATTGAATGGACCAGTTTACATGCACTTCATATGGTAATCATAATCAAGAATCCATTCTCTGGGTATGCTATATATACATATATATATATATATATATATACTTCTTTTCGGCCGTACGTGAGAAGGTCTGACAGCAACCTGCGGATGGTCGTGGGTTTCCACCGGTTTCCTCCCACCATAATAAATAAATAAATAAATAAATATATATACTTGTATGTACTTGTTGTTACATTTGCAGATGCCCAAGTTCAATTGTTAGACAGGATTAAACTCAGGGTAGTCTGTAAATGGAAGGTCTTACCAAATAGGGAAAAGGTAGATCTTTGAAAATCCACCAGAACCAATTCCTGAATACAGGTTCCACATTGCCATCTGTGTCCTTTGAAATGTTGCTGTAGGCGGATTTCTAAAAATGTGGAACAAGGCTGTACTGTTTGTGTGTTTGTATATCAAACTTATGTATCCTTAAATTTACATCAGAAAAAGTTAGAAAGAACAGTTTTTAGAACCTCTGCCCACATCACAGGCATACCCTGGGCAGGCAAGTGGCACACCACAGGCATACCATGGGAAGGCGAGTTGCACAACACAGGTATACCACAGGCAGGCAAGTGGCACATCACACACAAACCATGGGCTGGCAAATGGCACACCACAGGCATGCCATGGGAAGGCAAGTGGCAAACCACAGGCATACCATGGGCAGGCAAGTGGCACACCACAGGCAAACCATGGGCAGGTGAGTTGCACAACACAGGCAAACCATGGACAGGCAAGTGGCACTCCACAGACATACCATGGACAGGCAAGTGGCACACCACAGACATACCCTGGGCAGGCAAGTGGCACACCACAGGCATACCATGGACAGGCAAGTGGCACACCACAAACAAACCATGGGCAGGCGAGTTGCACAACACAGGCATACCACAGGCAGGCAAGTGGCACATCACACGCAAACCATGGGCTGGCGAGTGGCACACCACACGCAAACCATGGGCAGGCGACACCACACACCACAGGCAAACCATGGGCAGATAAGTGGCATGCCACAGACATACCATGGACAGGTGAGTGGCACATCACACGCAAACCATGGGCTGGCAAATGGCACACCACAGGCATGCCATGGGAAGGCAAGTGGCACACCACAGGCAAACCATGGGCAGGCAAGTGGCACATCACAGGCAAACCATGGGCAGGCGAGTTGCACAACACAGGGAAACCATGGACAGACAAGTGGCACCCCACAGACATACCATGGACAGGCAAGTGGCACACCACAGACATACCCTGGGCAGGCAAGTGGCACACCACAGGCATACCATGGACAGGCAAGTGGCACACCACAAACAAACCATAAGCTGGTGAGATGCACAACACAGGCATACCACAGGCAGGCAAGTGGCACATCACATGCAAACCATGGGCTGGCGAGTGGCACACCACACACAAACCATGGGCAGGCGAGTGGCACACCACAGGCATACCATGGGCAGGCAAGTGGCACACCACAGGCAAACCATGGGCAGATAAGTGGCATGCCACAGACATACCATGGACAGGCAAGTGGCATACCGCAGGCAAACCATGGACAGGCAAGTGCTACACCACAGACATACCATAGACAAGCGAGTGGCACACTACAGGCAAACCATGGGCAGACAAGTGTCACACCACAGACACATGATGGACAGGCAAGTGGCACACCACAGGCATACCATGGACAGACAGGTGGCACACCACAGGTAAACCATGGACAGGCAATAGTGTCACACTAATGGCATACTACAGTTTTAAATGAGATTTGCTTACTGCGTGATGCTTGGCGAGATCTCTCATGACCAAGTGTGTGGCATCAACAGCGACTTTCGTCTGAGCTAGGTACAAGCTCTCCCGGCTCCGCACCATTCCGTACAGACATTCAAAGCACTGCTCAGGCTCCATGAAGTGTAAGAAGAGCGCCGCCAGTGGGAAGAGGCTGGGGCAGAATGTGATGTCAGGGTTTAGGTTTTCCAGCACAATCAGGACAGTGTGAACCTGGTGCACACCCGTCGGGGTGAGGAAATACTGGGGCATGTGGGCGGGGTCAACGAAGGACGGCACCGGTAACTCTTTACGCACCTCTGACATATTTAACAAAGACAACCAGTTTATAAGGCAAGTACATAATACATTCAGCTGAATTAAACAGTGATGTGGACACAGTGACAAGTAACATATGTACAACCAAAAACAATTCAACCTTAAGACTGGGAGAAGACATTTATACATATACTAAATTTGAGTTTGCATGTAAAATATTCAAATGGTCTCCATACTTGTCTTTATGAATGAAAACAGCATAAAATTCACTTATACTCAATGTTACAAATAATTATAAATTTCAGTTTCAAAAAGAATTTCTTATTTCATCATAGTATCACAGTCTTGCCAGAAGATAATTTTGAACAACAATTTTGAACAAGTCAAAAAAAAATCTGAATAACAACCCATCAAGTTATTTTGTATACATGTAGTCTTACCTCCTTTAAATATTTCATCCACCATATCCTGGAAAATACTAGAGCCCCAACTGAAAACTAATTTACAGGTCTGCAGCCAGAGCTTACTTCTCACTGGATGGCCGACAGACAAAATATTTGATCGCAGCCAATGTTTCAAGTGTTTTTTATCGTTAGTTTTTATCAAAACATTAAACTGTTCCTCAGGCTTTTTTGAGTGTTCTTTTTCTGTGGGGAAATCAGGCATATGGAACAAAGCCTCAGGTTTTACAAGCATTGGCATTCTTACTTCCTTCTTAGCACTCTCTGTTTTCTTTGTTGGTTGGGATTGTTCAATTTTCCCATTTTGCAGATCTGACTCTTGGCTACTCCCTTCTCCTCTTACGCAACTATTCTCATTAAAGTTGCCTTCTTCACTATTGCTTTTGGAAACTTCAGAATCCTTTGATACTTTCTCAGATTTCAGACTTGCACATTCTTTCTTAGCAGACTTCTCCTCTTTAATATTTTCAGAATTTCCAGTCGTAGAACAACTTCCTGTATTTTCATCATTGGCCACATCTTTATCACTGTGCTTTCCATCGATTTCATTATCCTTGGTTGAAACAGAGTCATCTGATTGGTCAACATCTTCCACTCCCTCCTTCCCATTAACTAAACCTCCATCATTCTGGGAATTTTCCTCTGTGGTGTCAGAGCCTGAGCCATTCTCTTCAACATTCTCCTCGGTTTTTCCACTGGATAATGAAGGCTTCACCCCTTGGACAGTCTTCTTATCTTCATAGTCATTGGTTGACTCTTCTAACAGCTGCCCATCCACTAGATTCACACCACATGGCTCTCCTTTTTCTCCACCATTCACCTCCATTGTAAACTCAAAAAATACTCTCTAAACCAATCTCTGAGATTGTTGAAATTTTTCTTAAGAGGTAGTCATGTTTCTGGATAGTCACCTATAGTTCACTATTTTCCAGTCATTCTCCAAACCATCCTGTGAAGACAAAAAACAAAAAGCTGTGTTAGCACACTGAGAATAATGCTAGGTGACATGGATGCGCAAATAATTCCTAAACTCATAATTTAATCAAATCAATTGACATGCACAACAAAATTTATTTATTTCATTGGTGCTTTACGCTGTTCTCAAGAATATTTCACTTATACCATGACAACCAGCATTATGGCAGTAGGAAACCATGCAGCGCCCAGGGGAAACCCACGACCATCCGCAAGTTACTGACAGACATTCCCAGCATACATAAAGTATAACTTTAAATGAATTCACTGGATCTAAACCATTCAAAATTCATGGAATATTCATAATATTTATTTATCGAATAACATTATTTCCAGCAATATTAAGTCTATTAAGGTGTGAACCTATACTAGCTTTAAATATCACTTCAGAGTTAAAATTACTACATCTATTCCATATATATATATATATCACTACAGTACAGAGGAAGGTCTACCAACAACATACGGATGGTTGTGGGTTTCCCCCAAGGCTCAGCCCGATTTCCTCCCAACATAATACTGGCCGCTGTCATATAATTGAAAGATTCTTGAGTATGACATAAAACACTGGTCAATCAAACAAATAAATAAATAAATACATACCCTAATTCTTCAAACATGTCACATATGAAGGAGCAACTTCCAGTGCAATTTATGCACATTTTTAATTTGGATTTGGAGACAAAACTACATTGGCTGGACTGGCCAGTGTCATGTCTTCACAAAAAGTATAAATACACAGAACAATGCCTTCAGAACAACTTGCAATATGTGAAAAGATGAAATCACAAGAAATATTAAGATCAGACACAACAAAAAATTTACCTATAGTATGAAAAACATTATCACTCAAGTTTCATTGAAACACATGTTCTGACCTTAATAGATCATACGATATCAGTCTGGCCTGTAAGTATGACACAAGAGCTAACACTAAACAAACATCCACTCATGTACATAGTGCTACCACATCCTATCAGAATGAATGAATGAATGGGCATCGCTTTAGGACAAATCAACATTCACATTAACATGTACTTGTAAGGTGACAAAACATATCAATATCAAACTCAATATTATTAAACTCCCACTTCCAACATGCATAATGTCACGCACAAATTGTCAAGTTTAACACCACGAAGAAATACTGTAATTATCCTAAATGACACAAAATTTCGCCAACAAAAGTGCATTTTTAGAGGCAAATAACGTCACAAGATATTAGTTTTGATGCTGAAACTTACAAATTTTCCAGTATAATATCATCCCATATTCTAAGCAAACCCCAAAGCACCTTTCTACAATCAACAGAACTCTCAGAATCAGGAAAATGGGCAAGTTAGTCATGGACAAAATTTCTCGTCATTTAGAGTAAATAACATTTTAATACTATTAGATCATTAATAATCCACTTTGCACTGGTAAATGTTAACTATATTCAATATGCACTGTAAACATATGGAAATTTGTAAGACTTAATAAGGAGAGTAGCTGTTAGAGCTGACTGTATGGTCTCTACACACATCTCAGCACAATCTTAATGCACCCTTCATTCACTCCCTCTATTCACTGCATACCTGCATATATCTTGATGTATGCATGCATCAACAGAACTTCTTGCAAGCTAGACACATGTAAAAGTCCACAGCAGGTAATACTTTGAGTATAGAGTACAGACTGACCTATCTGAGAGCTAATCTTAAAGAGCTGATAATGAGCTAGAGTTACCCCCCCCCCCCCCACTCTTTTTCAGAGCACATATGACCTTGGAGGGGGGAGGGGCAGGGGGGGCAACATGCCAGCATAGTCAGGTTGAGATTAGAGATCAAACTATGTTCTACACATGCACACAACATGACAATCCACTGTTCAAATCAGTGTCCCACAACAGAACATGTAGAAAACCTTTAGTGACGTTGAAAATAGATCATATCTGAAAATATTTTTCTCAAAATGCCCTAGAGATGAAAATTAGTGTGATATTCAAATTTCAAGGTAAGCTTTGAAAAAGAGTGTTAATATATGTGCAAGAAATTTAAGGTAAGCCATTAACAAATATCTAGAACATTCATAAGTTTAGACAAACTTTGAAATCAGGCAGTCTCATTTCCAATTTTAATTTTGTCAGAATAGTGTGTCTCAAAGACAATGAGAAATCCCCCTGGCTAAAACTACCAGTATTTTAATTTTCTTTCATGTTAATTTTTTAGGGTATGAAAAGAATTTAAAATAAAATAAAATATGGTGGTCTTTTTAGACCACATCTACATGTAATTGATGTGACATCACAACACTTTCTTCTTAAAAATTACCCTTATCTGTCTACAGAACATTTCGAAAATAGTTAATTTTAGTGAAATTATCTTTTATAAACTCCGTCAGTATCATCCTAATGACATTTCAGGTGCTTGAAATACTATGGAAATCCTCTGCAAAATTTGGTATCAAAAGCCCACCTTAGAAAAATGACTTGTGTGTCCAAATTGGAAAAAAAAATTCAAAAACAAAACTGAAAGTATTTATGAGTTCTCTACTGCCTTTCATTTGAAGTGTGCATTAATTTTTACTTTATGTACATTTTGATAGTTGGCTTCCTTTCCAAATAGTCTTATGGGTTGTAATACTTGAAAATGTACAGTCCACAAACCTAGATTCAAATATATGCTGAAAAATTTTAACATGAGTAAATAGGTTCAGCAGACAACATCATACCAAACACCTTTAGATATAATGAGGCCAAGGATAAAAAATAAAAAAGTAAATCCTCCTGATAACTGAGTCTGTAGAAAGCATCTATTACAGAAGCACTCATACACATTTACCATCTCAAAATACAATCTTTGCTTAACACCATCTAAGTTTAGTTTTTTTAAGCACTGGGAAGCTTTTCACTTACACATTTCCCCCTCTTCACACCCTCTTTTCATCCATGTTTGGTTCTATTCTACACTATACATGCAGGTTTAAAAAGCAAATGAACAGTAAATAGCAATGGATCATTTGACTTGGCGAACTAAGGCACATATCAGTTAGCATTAGCTAATATATGGAGAGGGTAATCTATCCAACTACATGTATACATGTGTATAAGCCAGATCAGAAACTGAACTGCCCATGTTGGGCAATAAGCTACAGAACTGTTCTCTTTGCCTCTATGAACCAAATTCATTCCCAGAAGCTTTCACACTCTGTTGACAGTCTGTAAAAGATAAAGATCTCTGGGTTTGCTATACAAGTGACACTGGATAACTAGGAATGTATCCCAAGTCTTATACTTTTGTCTTTAGTTTCAAATTTATCACTTTATCTAGTTCATATTAAACAACCAACAGTTGTGAAGACTAGGTTGATGCTTTTCATTAGCCAATGAGCCCCTTCTCAGATGTTCATTTGAAGAAGTCAGATTCTCAATAAACTGACCTAAATCAACCATGTGGAAGCAACCTGGGCATAAAATCTCCCAAATTACCAGTACCTTAATGCTTAGTTTTTACTGCCGTAAATCTGCTGTCAAACATTCAGAATGAATGAAAACATTACGGATATAAATTTCAGATATAATTAACCATCATTGGCCGGTTCCTTAGATGACAATAGGAAAACTCTGAAATATCAAGATAGGGCTAGATTTCAAAAATAAGACTCCCATTAGACAGTGTTAAAACGAATGTCAAAATTTTAAAATTGCACAACTAGATGGACTAGGGCTACATGTACCAGGCCTCATTTAAAAGTCATCCGAAAAGATGATAAACTGTAGTTCAATTAAATTAAACGCTGAGATCTACTTTCAACAATTTCTGGCGAAAATAGACCTCAACGTTTAACTACACAAACTACACTGTAGGCCTACAACAAGGAAATAGTAAAGTTTGTGTTCCTGCCCACTGTTTGTCGATGAGCCCTTTCTCACACGCTCTTGCGAAAACCAAATTCCTCAGTGTACTGATGCCATAACCTCTGCCACTTGACCGAAAAGCAACATAATCTTTACTAATCCTTGCATTCCCAAACCAAGTGCTGGACACGAAAATTGGTGTCTCAATGATATCTGTCTGATTTGGCAGACGACGCTCGCTGTGACTTTACAAACCAACACTTTCTGGACAAACCACATCTTCTTGATGAAATATAAAATAAAACCAGTAACTTCTCCAATAAATTAGAGAGAAAATGTTCCAAAAGAAAACAAATTTAGGCCTACCGAATGTTCAATGATCAATAGCCCTTCTGCTCAGTCTGTCAGCTCTTTATTTCTGACCTTGACCTTTGACATGAGTTTCTGCATGATATGGTTGGGGAAGAGGCTCGAAACCTGTACTTGCGTTATGTTGGGAGGGGGGCGGGGTCTGTACTTTAAGGATTCCGTGTAACTTTGACAAAACAAAGGCAGTATAAAAAGGACATACCGGTACACAGAAATAATCAAGATAACCAGCACAAAAATGAAGGAGGAAATGTGTAGCGTTACTGGCTTTAATATATTTGGATATCTTTTTTTTTTTTTTAATAAATAAAACACTGTCTCTATAGGGCTATGTTCTACATAAATATATAAGCCCATAGAGCTAGGTTGGGATGAATCCGCAATTTCCAAGCATGCAGAAAATGTATAAGCATGATAAATATTTTCTGTCTCTGACCCCTTCCCATATTTACCTACAATTTAACATGTACACATATATCATTGTTTAGAATGTGTAGACTGTTTATATATCCCAATGGAATTCGACTCTTACAGATGTGGAAAATTTTACTCACTGTACAGCATATAGGCTTACGTTAGCTGACTGGATTGAGGCCGAGGCGATATAGAAAAGCATGAGACTGCGTCACGCCTCACATGATGCGACCGTCTCAGCGGCGTGATATTCAGCCAAACTTCAAACAGGGTCACTTCAACCTCTGCTGATAATTTTTGTAATATCTATGAAGTTGACCTTCAGTTATATATCATATGAGTTGTTAAGATGTTCATCCAAATGACGGCGATGTTATACTTGTCCTCCTAACCTTTGAAATAGTCAATGCACTGAATAATTTACCGAAAAATTACAACTGAGAACTTCAAGGTGCAATTTTAACACACTGGAGCAGCATCGACTCTGGGATAAAACAATCATTCTAATTGTCTAATTTTATTCTGTTATTTTTTAATTTTTCGGAAAGATAGGGCCTAGTAGTAGTGCTGAAAGCAATTAATTACATTTTTTTTGGAACAGGTGTTTCAAAAATTAGAAGAATTAAGTTTATGCAATATTCGATCTTTATTTTGACAGCGCTGCATCTTTCTAGACTAAAAAAAACTGTTTTGGAGATTAATAACTGTTTTTGTGCATCTACTACAGAGCAAAATCTTTGTCTCCATAACGATGATTATGCAGGTCCTATGCAGTGTCTTCTACCTGCAGGCCTATACAGATTTCCTATAAATGATGCAGCTGCGGCGCTATAAATAGCTTAGGCTTATATAAACCCAACCTGCATGCTTCATCCATGTGATATGACCGAATTAAAGTTGAAAACGACGTTAAAACTTCAGAAAAAAAAATAAATAATAAAAAAATAATACAACAAGTATAACACTATAAACACGTACATGCTCCATCCAACATGTGTGTGCGTGTGCATGCGTACACATGCGTATTCTTTCTCCGGATTATGGTTATATTTAATGTGCGGAGCCTCCGCAGCAAAATCCCTCGATCAGGAGATTCTCACTAATGGTCATGGCTTTCTCCGGGCTATCTCCAGTTTCCTCGCACCATAATTCTGGCCGCGATTTGAACACTGACTTCACTCATTCGCCTAAAATATACCTTGCGCTCATACATCATTGAAAACTCTTGACTGCTTCTCTTTGCATCATTCTGTCCTAATTTCGTACATATATACTTTCTTATATTTCTTTGGTGGTTTGTGGCAGACGTCGTTTTGGGAATTGACCTAGCGATTATTGACCTGGAACATTGGTTAACGGCTGGTTTACGAACGTCTACTTTTACATATTTTATCAACTGTCTCACAAACTGTAAGTCGGCCTGGCTTTGCATGACCTACACGGCAGGGATATTTCTGCTTGCTAAGGATTTCCTGAAGTGTGCGAATGCTTCAAAGTTCTGTCACACTCAGTCCCTGGTCAGATGATCGCAAACGATAAGATACTTATAGAGAATTGAGCAATATCACGTATATAGCCCTTCAGATATATGGAGGAGGGATCATATGTAGTGAGTTTATAGTTACTGGTTAACTGTAAGACTTGAAACTATATATATACACAGGGGCACAGCATATGAGAAATCAGGATTTGAGATACCAAAGCTATATTCGTGGTGAGTTTGCAGCTATACACATTTCCGTGTATGCAATAGATAATACCTATAGTAGTATTCCATTCCATCTGCTGTCATTTGTGTCATTTGTGTATATTTGGTACTGATAAAATTTATACCAGATGTGAAGCATTTGTGTCACGGCCATGTGGTATAAGTCTATTATTTATGTCACGGCCACATAGTATAAGCCATTGATTTGTGTTACCGCCATACAGTATAAGTCAATAATTTATGCCACGACCACATAGTATAAGTCAATAATTTATGCCATGGCCACATAGCATAAGTCAGTAATTTATGCCACGGCCACATAGTATAAGTCAGTAATTTATGTCACGGTAAGTCATTCATGTTACGGTAAAGTCAAGCATTTATGTCATGTTCATACGGTAAAGTCAAGCATTTGTGCCACACTCGTACGATAAGTCAAACATGTCATATTCAGAACGGAAATTAAAAATTTAAGTCCTATTCATTCATTTTTGTCACATTCAAACCGCGTAAGTGAAACATTTATGTGACGTTCGTACGGTACAGGTCAAACATTTATGTCACATTCATACCGTAAGTGAAACATTTATGTGACGTTCGTACGGTACAGGTCAAACATTTATGTCACATTCATACCGTAAGTGAAAACATTTATGTGACGTTCGTACGGTACAGGTCAAACATTTATGTCACATTCATACTGTAAGCGAAACATTTATGTGACGTTCGTACGGTACAGGTCAAACATTTATGTCACATTCATACCGTAAGTGAAACATTTATGTGGCGTTCGTACGGTACAGGTCAAACATTTATGTCACATTCATACCGTAAGTGAAATGTTTAGGGCCCATTTTTACCCATGCATGAGTTAATCATTGTGTTCTTTTCAATTAAACTGTTAGATCACATGATGTCCGCTGTCATTCTGTTTCAGAATCCCATTTTATTACGTAACTGACCAGTAGCGTGGGTTAATTCCGTCATTATGTGCTTTATTTCTCAGTTTATATATATATTCATTTTGCCTCAGTTACCGTATACACTCAAAAAATTCATCTGTTAATTTCAACAGAATGTCTGTTGTCTGAGTGACGCTAGACTGTATTATGTTATTGCAACAGATCATTGTGTTAAATATAACATACATATTCTATTAATTCAACATAGAATTTCTATCAGACTTACAGGATATTATGTTGAATATGACACATTGTTATGTTATAACAACGGAATACATTCTCGCATCACTCAGGCGACATACTTTTTGTTAAATATTAACAGATTACATTTTTTTCAGTATACGACATTCCTATTTATATATCCATGCCACTGATCATCATTAGGCTCATACGTCCACTAATGTTACGTCTTTTACAGTAACTCAGTATCCATGTAGCATGCTGTAACTCTTTACCTTCATCCAATCCGTAAATTTATCCGATGCCTTTCATTCATTTTGTTAATTCATTTCTTCGCATATATATAACTTAAAGTTTTAGAAGTTGCATTTCTCAATTCATTTCACTGCTTGTTGGGGTTTGTGAATGGCGCGTCTATGACACACCAATATGGTGTGTACATCTGTGCGTCACATGGCGGGAAGTTCGTCAGTAACTTGCTAAAGGTCGGTGGTTTAACCCTGACACTCAAATAATCAATTGATCTTAAAATCTGTACATAATTTTATAATCATGTCCAACATATTCACCATCCTAGCCCAGCAGTAATATCATTTGATTTTGATTTTTCTTTGCTCCCATCACTTTATTCTGTTCATGTACATGTCATTTGTTCTTTTTGTTGTCTATGTTATTTTATGTATATACGTTGATTTTATTGTTAAGGAGATCCCCTCGTGAGCTGTGGGAAATCCTCAATAAACAAATAAAGAATTACAATTACAATTGCACTTATGTTTTCTCCACCTACATAATCCTGAGCACCATGTACATCGCAGTACATGGTAAGTAATTCTCGAGTATCGAGTATGTGGCTAAAACATAAATTAATGAATAGATAAATCTCAACTCTTTTATAACATTCATAGACTAGCCTTGATATTAAATATATATTTAATATTTGAATGCTACTATGGGCTCTATGTGCCATGCTGACAGTATCTAGGAACTCTGACTTCACATCACCTTTTTTTCCTCATGCTCACCAGAAGAAAGGAATCTTTTGGAACATTATCTGAGTCATGATTTACTCATGGGTAAACTAGTTATTCCAACACTCAGTGTCGTGATTAGAGTTGGAAAAATTTCCTGTGACGTCGGAGTTCCTAAGCTTTGATAGTATGATCCATAAATCCCACCTTAGAATTCAAATTTTTGAATATAAAAAATCTAAAAAAAATAAATGAAAGTATATTTATGCATAGCTTTAAGTGGTCTATTTAGTGATGCCTACTTCGATTTTTAGAGGTCTTTTCCTTTAACTGAATGGTGTTTTACGCTGGACTCAAGAATATTTCACTTATACGACGGCGGCCAGCATTATGGTGGGAAGAAACCGGGTAGATCACAAGGGAAATCCACGACCATCCGCAAGTTGCTGGTAGACCTTCCCACTTAGGACGGAGAGGAATTCAGCATTGTAAATGATATGGTTTGTAAAGCTCACCTTTACATCTAAACATTTGACTGCATCTACTTGAACTAATGAACAATAATCTAAAAATGTATTAAGGAATGTATTTTCAGATACAGTTTTTATTGACACGTAATTCATTCTTGTTTTCTTTCACGTATTTTAAAGAAAAATAAATACGTATATGTGCATATACCTTTAGCTATTATTTATTCATATTTATTCATTTACATAAACCATGTTTGCAAATTTTCGTTTTGTTCACAGAGAGGATAAGCACATGCTTGTTCAGAATTAGTCGACCATGACACACGGGTGTGGCAGTGTCTCGAGTGCCGGGGCGTCATTCTCCGGATTCAGCGCTGGGACGTCAACGTCATTCAACATTGCCGCGGCAACCAGCGTGCGACGCTCAGGCTCGTCCAGATCCCAGGCCAACACGGACGACGACTGCACAGAATGCTGTGCATGCACGTGCGTACTTTGTTTCACGGGGTTGGGATATTTACTTTGCATCAAAAAGATGACGAAAACCAGCCGAATTCAGCTGGCCTGGTTTTGGATGATCGTCATGTCGGTCAGCCTGTCCTTGATCGTGGGATTGGGCATATACGGAGAGAAATCCTTCCCGGCTGCCTTCACAGATATGCGCATGCTCACGCAAGGTTTTTCCACGTTCATGTGTAATTCAGTCAAACTGACGTCATCGCACCCCATGAGCGTCTATCTGATGCCAGAAGTACCTCAAATCGACACGTCCATTCGGGAAACTTACAATATGAGTAGTAGTATGTATCTCTCAGGAGAATCGTATGAATACTGGGGGTTTTACCTTCTGCAAGGATCAAAGGTTACGGTGTACAGTTGCTCTAGTCGAACAGTGACTCTTTTGATCATTAAAAGCTTTGACAACCTGCAGACGTGGAAAAGGGACGATTCCTGTTCGGACTGTGTGATGAGCAGACAAGTTCTCAGCCTCACCGGCAACTGCGTGTTCTTTGACTTCGATTACACTCGATACGACTTGGACGTTTTCGACTCGGACGACTACTACTTTGTCTATGTCACCAACGCCCTTTCTTCCCATGTGTCCGCAAGGTTGTACGTCAACCGAACCCTTTACAACGTCACTTCCGCCAAAGATCGCTGCAACTTTGGCTATACCTGTTTCTTTGAGCTGTCTTACTTGTCACCGGAAGTTGTCGTGTATCACATCGGTACAGGCGTAATAACAACGACCGTCGACATGAAGACACACTGCTTACCACAAGTCGGTCTCTACATCGCCTTCTTTCTCCTACCGGAGTTAGCCATAGCCATTTTGTTGACGATCCTGATCAGAAAAAAATGTACAGATCCAGTTGACGTCACCATCAGGAGAGAACGTCGGAACGTGCAGCTGAGGAACGAAGGCCCACGAACACCGCTCTTGTCGCGCCGGGCTCCAGGATCTGGGGTCGTTTCCGGGCAGCCTCGGTCAAGGGCATCGCCTCTTTTGAACCCCTTAAGTGAGCAAACAGAACCCCCTCCAAAATACGAGGATGTTGAGCGACAGGGGCTAGGCCAGGGTCCACCTAGCTACGAGGAATCCATTAAAGTTCATAATAAATAATAAGTACTGGTATTTATCATAGATAAATTTGAGCAACAAGCAAGCGAAAACCGGATGTCATCCTCAAATAGTAATATCAGAAGAACGAAAAGGGACACGAACTTCGAATACATGCCAAATGGTGTGCATTACGGAACTTGCTTTGTCAAACATGTCAATTTTTCACACTTTAAAATTTTATTTATTTACATGAGTTGTTTGTTTGTTTACTTGTTTGAAAGCCAGTACACGTTTTGTGCATATAAATACACTCGAAAAATTAATCTGTTAATTTTAACAGAAAGTCTGTTGTCTGAGCGATGCTACAATGTATTCTGCTGTTGAATACAGCACACATATTCTATTAATTCAACATAAAATTCAACCTATTCTGTTAATTCAGCCTCTCCGGCCGTACGTGGGAAAGTCTGTTAGTAACCTGCGGATGGTCGCCGGTTTCCTTCCATCATAATGCTGGCCGCCGTGGTATAAGTGAAATGTTCTTGAGTACGGATAAAAAACACCAAATAAATAAATAAATCAATCAAATTGTAGTTATCTAACAGAATATTATGTTGAGTATAACAGAATATTGTGTTATAATAACAGAATACATTCTAGCATCATTCAGACAACAGATATTCTGTTAAAATTAACAGATTAATTTTTTGAGTGTAGCGTATTATGAGCATTCTAATTAAATGCGTAGACTAGGATATCTGTGCGTACACGATATACATATGAAGCGGACAGGCCCAGGTATCTATATGTGGGTATCCTGTCTATTGTTAAACTCAAGTAAGTTTATTATAGCCTCCACACTGACTCGGCCATTGATCCAGAGACATTCTCTCTACCCAGCTGATTGATTGATTGGTGTTTAACGCCGTGTTCAAGGATTCTCCGAATGAGTTTATAGGCCATACAGAGGACAGACATTTTCGACAAACCACAAGAGTGTGAATATCTGCAGCTGACCTAGCGAATGCTGGATGCGTATTTTTATTTCACGGCTTTGCACAGGAATAGCGCTTCTAAAAACAGTTGGAGCTCTAGATCTGAGATCTGCTTCATTCTTCTCAGCTTAGATTTCAGAAATACTATTAATGTGGAAGCTAAGCTGGAAACATGGCAAACCGATCTCAGAGCTATGGGAGTTCATGAGTTAAATGGGAAGCATTAGCTTTATTTGTTGGATGTTCAACGTGACACCAAGTAAAATTCTAACAGGAATTCCACATTCCAAAAATTAGGAGAGTCTAGCCTTAGGTCTTTCGTTCATCTGTCCGTCTGACCATCAGTCCTTCCGTTCATCTATCCGTCTGGCCATCAGGTCCTTCCGTTCATCTGGCCGTCTCGCCATCAGTCCTTCCGTCCATCAGTCTGTCTGCCATCCACCCTTGTGAAGCTGGGTCAAATGTTTCGCTACAAAGTACCTCAAATTACTGTGCTCCCTTTTATTGATTTGTTCACTGAATGATTGGGTGAAAGTTGTACAGGGTATCTTTGCATGAAAAACTGCATACAAACCAGGGCATGTGGCTGTTGACGACATTACATAATAACAAGGCAACATACGCATGGTGTAAAACTCCGCATACCATTTTTAAACAATTCCGTTCTAAGACTCAATTACTATACTTGGGTCTTATAGCAAAATTTAAATATAATATAACTCCAGTGAGTATATGGTTTTGTTCTCAGTGTAATGTACATCCACTAACAACTGTGGACACACATCAGCAATGTGTTTGCTTGTCGTAATGTACATTCACTAACAACTCTGAACACACACTGGTAATTCGTCTGCTGTCGTCATCTACGTCCACTAACAACTGTGGACACACAATGACAATCTGTCTGCTTGTCGTAATGTACATCCACTAACAACTGTGGACACACATAAGCAATGTCTGCTTGTCGTAATCTACATCCACTAACAGCTGTGGACACACATAAGCAATGTCTGCTTGTCGCAATCTACATCCACTAACAAATGTGGACACACATCGGCAATGTGTCGGCTTGTCGTAATCTACATCCACTAACACCAGAGGAAATTTACAGCCACTGACAGCTGAGGACACACATCGGCAATGTGTCTGCTTGTCGTTATCTACATCCACTAACAACTGTGGACACACATCAGCAATGTGTCTGCGTATCGCAACCTTCTTCCAATAATCTCTGTGGGCGAGATGGTTAGGGTGTCATCGGGGCACAATGATCCAGGAGCCTCTCACCAATGCGGTTGCTGTGAGTCCGGCTCATATTGGCTTCCACTCCGGCCGTAAATTTTCTAGCAACCTGTGGATGGACGTGGGTTTTCTCCGTGATCTGCCCGGTTCCCTCCCACCATCCTGGCCACCATCGTGTAAGTCAAATATTTTTCAGGATGGCATACTACGCCAATCAAATAAATAAATAAATCAAATAACCATTCTGAGACAATGAGCATGACAAATAAAACGATCGTAAAGTCCAGCACATGCGCTGTACGGAATATCACGTGGGATAAATAAAAGCACCTAGAAATTTATGCCTATGCTACAACCTAGGACCTTAAAAGAAAAAGTTGTAACTCTTTGCTTAGCCTTCAGCATGAAAGGGATAGTGCAACGACTGGTTGACCCCTATCAATATAATGGTTCGGGCGGGCAGCTTATTTGCCTTTGATAAGTTGTCTCAGTGAAGCAGCGCTAGATAAAATAGCGGTGGAAATCCGTCCTGCAACAAGGAAGCACATTACATGCACTCTAAGGAATCCTTCGTCGTCATATGACTGAGAAATTGTTAAGTAGGACGTTAAACCCCAAGCACTCACTCACTCGTTTTTTTCATGTGACTAAGAATACATATGAACATGAACTAATGAACATGAATTCTTGCACATGAACTGAGTTTCCGACTATGTTTGAGCTCAGGTAAATCATAAATGCCATAACATTGCCATCACCAACTTTGCTGAATTGTATTTTTCTGCAAAGTGCTTGTTCGTACCACGATAAAGAAATCTCGGTCACTAGAACCACCAGGAGATTGCATCAATCAATTGTATTGTATCAAAATCATTGAATGAATCGCATGGAATAAAACTGTAACGGTGAATAATTAAGACAATGAACAACACTGTAATCATGATATAGCATTGGAACTGGGAATAACATTGTAACCTTGACTGTCGTATTGTAACTATGAATAACATTGTAACTATGAATAACATTGTAACTTTGAATGACACATTCTATGTATGTATGAATGGGGTTTTACGTGGTAGTAGGATTCAGCTGGTGGACTAAGCATCTCCGAGGACTGGTCCCGTTGCATTGTTTAATGTGATTGTATGTTAAATATGGCGACAGCACAACATTTTGAGTAACTCTAGACCAGTGACGTCTAAAATATTGCAATTAACATCACTGCAATTTTTTATTACCTAACTGTGCTTACGTCATGGTACTAGCGGGCGTGTAATTTGCGGGCGTGTAATTTGCTACTTTTTAAGCATCTTCGTGAACAGAATAAAACCCTGACTGGGGCAAATTGACAAGGGGCTGTAGTTCACCAATTACGTGTGACCATTTGCCAGCTATCACATTGCCGAAGTTGCTCTGGTTTTACTCTCTGTGCTGTACGTCTTTAATTATATTAACAATTTTTCAGCCGTGTGACGAGGAGTCATTAAGTGTGTGTACTTATACTGTGTTTTCCCCCGTGCCTCCACAGTGCTTTTGCCACTGAAGACATTAGGCATGACACCCCACTAAATTACATTATACTGACACCTGGCCAACCACTCCTGTTTCTTTGCTCTAAGCACTCATGCAGTGCTAAGCATGATGATGTCATATTCGGGGCTGGCGCAGAAAATATTTTCAGAATATCTGTAAGCTCAATCAAAAAATTGCTGAAACCAACTAGAAATTTGATGAATCAACGAAATTTCTGCCAAACTTCAACGCCTCATAGCACTGGAAGGCGAGGATTTTGAGGAAGAACTGTTCTTTTCCGAAGCATTCAAAAGCGAAAAAGAGCGACTCAGGGCCTTTTGCATTTTGACTAAAACTGAGTGTGTTTTTACTAGTGTTCTCACTGTCGTCACTTCTCTGGTTTTACTCTCTATAAGCTGTAAGTCTTATTTGACACTGCTCACTCTGAAACATCCGGTTTCCGGTGGAAACCCACGACTACGTTGTGCAAACGGGATGGATGTATGCGTTTTCAGTCATTCAGGGGCCATTTTACCACCCTCGCGTCTGTAAGAGACGTCTCAGATGACCTACATTTATCAAGTGTCTTTACATTTAACCCAGCGCTCTGAGAAATTAAAAATATGTACACAGATTCTTTATAGCAAAACAATGTACAAACCACAATCTGAGTTTTTTCCTCATTAATTTTTTACGTACATGTAACTATGACTGTGGTCACGACAGGCTTATTATCTGAGCAAGTCGGATTGCCTGGTATAAACCACAGCCCTTTAACTGGCAAAAGTTCTGACTCAAAATCACAACCGAGGCTGAATTCCAGCAAGCGAAGACCTTGACGAGAACCCTGCTTCACGGATACCAGTGTCATAAATCGGAGCTTCAATGTCGTCCACACTGGGTTCCAATTGATCCATTTCGAAAATGACGTTGAGCGGAGTCGCAAGCTTATAATTACAAATTTTCAAGATTATACAGATTCTAAGGCCCCAGCGCATGCCGAATCGGGCATGAACTACGGCCTGTTGTCTTTAAGCCTCGCAGATCATCTCATATTTCAGCCACCGCATTGCGGGCTGAGGGCGGATGAGGGTGGTGGGGGTGGTGGGTGCCGCTGTACTTCATGATCAAGCAGGTTAGATTGGTGGCTGTCATTTAGAAAGGAGTGACAGCAGTATCGTTATTTGGGATTTACATCATCCAGGTATAGCACAGATTCTAGCTTGATGGCTGAATGATCGAAACAGTTGACATGTATTTCTGATTACGTGTCAGACGGACTCGGAGGTCACTGGTTCGAAAACCGGGTTCGTCTGAATCAATTTTCGCAAAGTGTAAATCCCACAATAACGACAATATATGTTCCCTAAAAACCAGCTCGTCTAGAAAACGGGAAAATGGGAAAATGAAATGAACATGTATACCACGCTGTTATGGCTACATGTGCCTTGGTTTCAGCAGGACTGAAAAACCCCCAAATAACAATGCTTAACGCATTTATTTTTTTCATTCAATATACATGTTTTATTTCACTTCACATGCACGTAACACATTTCAATAAGTAGTCATGGCTGAAGTAAATCATCAACAGATTGTTTGTTAGCATGTTTGCAAATAGAATTATTATTATTGCTTCCACAAAGTGAGAGCTGTTAAATAAACTTGGCTACGAATTGAGACCACACCAGTTAGAACTAGCTGAACGGAAGTTAATAGTCACCCATGGGAATACTATTACTGTACACGTCTTGATATATTTGGTCCAAGGACCGATTCCATCAAGACATTTTTAAAATTTAAAATACGATCTTTAACCTCATTTTTTCGGTTTTATAATGTACAATTTTGTCCACCTCACCAGTTTTATCTCTTGCCACATGTATCCAAATTTCAACTTTCAGTACCAAAAACTGAGCGTTGTGGAAAGATTTAAAATTTCGACTTAAAGCCAGAAATGGGTTTGTGGAATCGGTCCCTGGTTCATTAACAATAGGGATCAGTGTGAATGTTAACCAAACATATCACACCTTGCCAAGAATACCTTATGTAATACGAAATGACACCAATACACACACCTACATGGATATGTACTACATTGTATGAAAAATTGTTTTCCAAAAAAACATGAGCAAAATGTTTTTAAAGACACCTACAACCAATATTTTTTTCAATTACACACACTTGTATTTTCAGCCAACAATCACCTTTTGTTCTCGTGTGTTTTAGAGCTTAAAAACTAGGACTTCAGTGAAGGGACAGATGCATACATGAAATGTACTAAATACAGGAGAGAAATGACAAAAAGCTACTTGCTATAGTATAGAGAACATCAGCAGAACACCTTATACTAGTACTGGTCATATGGTGTATCCTGTAACAAATCCATCAAACAAGTAGGGAAGGTGTAGGAATGGCACATGACTTGTGTAAATAAACAAACAAAAACAAACAAGAAAATAGAAAAACACTGTGCAATACATTAATCATACCCCTCAGCTCTAAGCACAGTAGCATGAGAAAGTGCGTCTACAAGTTAATTAAGACACAAGCCCAAAAACCTTGAAAAAAATATTCAAGGTCACTGAAACAATCACAGGGTAGTTCCCAATGACTTGGTGCGTATATGGGATCAACATGTTTACACTAAAAGGTTCAAGAGATATCATGTCACAAAATCTACATCTGTAAGTTTGAACTACAAAAGAAGGAATCTCTGGAGTATCATCTATAATTTCATTTAACTTTTTATCCGCTCGATTTCGTACTTGTTGCGTCTATTGACGAGGACCTAAGGAAGTGCAGCGCTGAGTATTGATAAAATATGCACACGGAAACTAGACAATGATGAAGTTATAAATATTTTCAGTGGATACTGCCTTCAAAATTCTGGGTCTGTAGGAAAAAATGATAGGGTGACAGTAAAATTGTTTCTGAGGTAATACTTCATAACTATAAAAGAACCCTTGCGCACAAACTGCGTAGGCAAATTCACTAATGATGAGCTCACAAAGTTTTTTGAGGCAAAGCACAATCCTTGACTTCATAAAGAAAGGAATCTCCATCCATGTCCCTCATGCCCATTTTCTCCATGACCATTCACCCAATCAACTTCACACTGCCGGGTATATCTTGGTGTAGGGGAAATGTGAACACTCCAAATTGATACACACTGGAGAGTCCTATCCCGAGACCTGTGGTGACGAGAGGGAATGTTCACATTTACCCTCCGCCAAGGTCAACCTTCTTGTGCATTGCGGAAAACTCAAGTAAGTGCAGTGTCAAGTATTTGAAACATTGTGTATGCAAATTAGGCAATAATGAGGTCATGCATACTTCCTTAGCATGACATTTACACCCTGCGAAAGGTCTGAATTATTTTCAATGGTCACTGCATCATTACAACTTTCTTGTGATACAAGTTCTTGCTTTTTAAACCGGCTATAAGCGTAAAGGGAACAGAGTGTTTACGAAGACAGACGAAGCTAAAGGAACAGACGTATAGTTGGACTGACACCAACACCTGAAACAATACCTCAGGCCAATGTCGACCAAGGGGTAAAATAGGTAACATCCATGCTGACTACACGTAATACGGTTTTCACAGCCCTTGCAAAGCCCGACATCACGACGTACCTAGAGATTGGACTATCACATTAGTCCACCTCGAACACGTTGTAGGCAACAGTTTCTGTAAAATTCGAGCCCCACGTGTGAGTGAACTCCTCATAGATCAACACAGAGCGCGGTTGACTTTTGAAGGATTCTGGCACCTTGAACATTCCACCGTGGCCCGGTACAATGTGGTCCGCCTTCTTCAAGACGCGGAGACGAGAACTCTGCTGGAGCTCGGGATTCTCGCTGTTCTGCTGCCACAAGTGTGGGTTTTCCAGGTCATCCTCACACTCAAACAGGTCCCCTATATCATAGACAAGTATGTTTGATAATTTATTTACTTATTTAATTGATTGGCACTTTATGCCGCACTCAAGAATATTTCACTTAAACGACGCCAGCCAACTTTATGGTGGAGCAAACCGGGGAAAACCCACGACCATTCACAGGTTCCTCTGAGACCTTCCCCCGTACGGCCGGAGAGGAAGCCAACATGAGCTGGATTTGAACTCATCGCGACACCACTGGTGAGAGCCTAAAGGATCCATTGGGCCGCGCCGGCATGCTAACCACCTCGGCCCTATATTTTTGTTAGATCTCGGCGTCAAAACAGACATGCGTATACCAGTCGTCAACAAAAATGGACCTCAAGGTCAATAATCGCAATGCCAATTCCAAACACAATGTTCAACTCGAAGTAAACATATGAAACACAATATTATGACAGATAAACAAAGACCTCATTTGTCTCATGAAGTAGTCCCCTGAAAGTATATCTTTGACGTGAATCTCTTTTCCACAGGAATGAACTTCTGATTTAGATCATAAAACCATATTCAATTTAAGTTTTAAGCTTCAATAACACAATCCATAGCTATGTAAAGGCAGACCTACCGGCGATCACGACCGTCCCGTGGGAGGTATTCCTGACGATGACCGACACGTCAGCACCTGTGTGACCAGGCGTGGGAAAGACCTCTACGTTTTCATCAATCTCATACGGGATGCCCTAAACGAGTGGCAAGGGGTTAGGGGAAATGTGGCAAGAGGTTGGAGGAAAGGAGAGAGAGATGGAGATGTATTAATTTAACATTAATTTAAACTTTGAATTCAAACTTTTCCGAATGTTGACATGCAATGTGCTTTTGATATTTTCTCACATAAAATGATCTTGTTTATGACAGCATGTTTTTTTTTGTGTTACTTCACCCCCTTGAGACATAGAAAATAGCGATTGTTCATCGCCAAAAGGGCATTGGAGTAGACTATAGCGGAAGACAAACTGTTTCACATGTCGATGTGTTTCTGACATTCTTTCCCCCCAATACAATACAGAATAGCTGCGAAAAACTTTTCTCTATTCAAAGACATATTATTCCGTGTTGTATTCTGTAGTACAGCTTTATAATACACCATCACGAATGCGGTCCGTACCATATGAAACCACAGCATATCATGCAACCAACTATCAGAATGTGACGAGAGCTGGATTGCGAACAGAAAACCTTTTCACTCAGCTGTGGGTAATTGGATTCGACCGATGGCTTCTTTGACATGGTACATGCTACACAGCTGTCACTTTTCGTCAAGAGTCAAGAATGTTTCGCTTACAGGTTTATGGGTGGAGGAAGCCGAGTTAAGAGGGGGGCATGGCAATGGAACAAATATACTCAAAACTATATACGCATGAAGCTAATTTGAACTGTTTTCTATTGCATTCATTATTATTGTGGTTTCAAATTCCACCAGATTTTCACATTTAACGCAATAATCCTGGAGCGATGGCAGCGTTAAAACAGAATAGTCGGTAATCACAGTTCACGGTCTTCCTGATGCTGACGGTGGACACACCAAGCACTTTGTCCTAACGCTGCCATACCTCCTGGATTGTCCTAAAATGTGAAAATCTGGTGTAAATTGAAGCCACAGTCGTTAATGAATACTCACCTTAATGTTGAGTTAACACTCTGTTTAATACTAAGAGTAAACAATATAAAATTGCTTTTGTGCGTTTATATTTTTGTTAAGTATACATGTACCCGGCAAAAAACTTCCCGACGCAAACCTACAGACCACCCATGTGGTAAGCTTTGTGGTAACGTATGTACATGTATCGGATCCAAATTATCTCCGAAGTGTTTTGGTAAATCACACAAAGGTATACTGACCCACATGCCATTATTTTTGTGTTTAAAGATTGATAAAAAAAAAAACAGGCGTATTAGAATTTATGCTTCAGTAATATCAAGCAGAATATCATGTCAACATGCATATTATTCCACACTCACAAGCACGTGCCACGCAAACAAAGCAGTCCCGAGCTAGGCAATTTATATTCTCCTTCTACTGTATACAGTAAAAGTTTAGAAATAATGTGTACGAGAACAAACGACAAGCTCCGTTGTACAATGTGCTCTTATCTTATTGCATGCTTGGGACTGACTTGCTTCAGAGGCACGTTGTCTTTCGCAAAATCGAAGAACCATCGGTAAATAAAATGCTTTCATGAAAAATCAAACAAGCAAATAGTGTGAACACACCCATGATATCTTATTATATTTAATAAAAATTATGAGAAAAACAGATGATGAAACTCTACCTTTTTCCAAATTAGAACAATCTGTTGTTTTCCTTCGGTCGACCTTACAGCAATATTCATAATTTAAAAGGATGTCCCTCTTAATCCCTTATTATTCGTTTCCAGTTTTAAAAAAAATGTATTAAACGAGATTCAACCTTCAGTCTCAATAGGATTCCACATACTTTAGCTACATTTTCAGACAATCTATACGTACTTATAAATATAAAAAGGATATTTTCTTTAGTTTCCCTTTGCACTGGAGATCCAAAATGGCTCCATTTTCACAATGTCCATATGGTATTAATTTTCAAATATTTCCACCATTACAAAAAAACACTACACAAAGATGAATACTCCAGGCCGTTATGCTTAAAAAAAAGTATGAATTCACCATCTGTTTTCCTGTCACCCCAAAGTATAATATACCTGATCAAAACCATGCAGCAAATACTGGTCGCCATGGCAAATCTCATAGCCCACGATGTATATGGCATTGGGGAACAGATTCAGGTTGCCCACGTGATCCGAGTGACCATGCGTGCAGACGACAAAGGCAATCGTATCAGGTTTTACACCCGACTCCGTCAACTCTGATAAATAAAGTGGAAAATACAGCCATGTACTGGCTCTGTTGGTTTTGTTTTTCAAAATTGCCATCCAAGAAAGAAGATTTTTTTCAAGGACTTTCAAAGATAATTCAGTTCAAAGATCTGTCTATACAATTATTCGAATGACTGATAGATACTATTTCTGTTGCTTATATTACTTATCTGCCAGCTTAGAACAGAGCACAAAATCTGACCTTGAAAATCTATTTACTTTCAAGGGCGTACCCCCGCCCCCCCCCCCCCCCTCCCAAATTTTTGCACTTTTGAACACTTTGTAAACCTTGTAACAAAACATAAATCAATTAACATAAGTGATGTTTCCTGGGACAGGATAGCTATTTCCAGTGTCATTACACTTGTAGTGCTGCCTCATTGAACAATGTGGCCAAAGACACTGCACATGTCATGTATCTTGATCATGTTCCATCAGAATGACACATATCCAACTAACTGTTAAGCAGAGTTAGCAATGTGCTTGACTACCAAGATTACCAAAACCATGGCCATTTAAAAGTTTTAAAGGATACTTAAATGTATGGTTTAAATTTATTTCTGATAACAATAAGAACAATAAAAAAAGCCTTGCTTTTGGAATGAAAATAGTTTTGAACTACCGTCAGCCTGAAGCCTTAGCTGTCACTAGCCTGCAGTCATGACGTCAATGGTGAAAGCTATCAAAATAAGACTGAATGAAGGAAGTGTGCGCATACTAATACCTCGGACATTTTTCTACAAATTCTCAGTCTCAGAATTTTGAGAAATTTTAAGGTCTTTATTTATTCCAGAATTCATTTTTGGATATTTGACTCCATCCATGATGTCATCAATCTCTAGAAAGTCATTATTGCTATAAACAAACTTCACGTAATTAAAACGACATTCTCTTCTAAGAACCAAAAAATCTAAAGTTTGGATAATAAATTGAAGTTCAGTGTCAAAAAATTTTTATTTATTCTTTTTTTTCTTATTTCCTTTCACTTCTATGATTCTGTTGATCATCAATCAACAATGAGGCCTACAGTCGTAGAATTTGTTATACATGTATGCTTTCATATCATAAAGTACCCATAGCATGTGGTTTATGAGTGATGAAATGCCCCATACTTCTACACAGAGCACCACATGATGTCATAATACCAGTATTCCATGAACTACTTGTAAGCCCTAAACAATGATAGTTAATAATGCATCCATATAAGAAATGAGAAAGGATCTACCTTAAAGACAATTCCTTCACCACACTCAAGAATTTATTTATTTATCTGATTGGTGTTCTATGCCGCACTCAAGAATATGTCACTTTATAAGGACACCCGCCAGCATTTTGGTGGCAGGGAACTCAGAGCCCAGGGGAAATCAGTTCAAAGGAAAATGCACCTAAATGAGGAGTCAAAATCTGACAACAAATTCACCAAGAATCACGTCACATTCCACGTTTAGATGTTAATCATGACAATCACATTCCACATTTTTCAAAACAAAAATGGCTGCCATCCAGAACATTCCACATGTCACAGTCGATTTTTAAGTAAGTCTGCCTAAACAAGGGATAAATAATTAAATAAATAAATAAATAAATAATAGCTTTAATAGGCCAATGAAGGCACATCATACCTTCAACACATTTTGTTTTTCATGAATTTGATGATTAAATTCAAGCTTTTTAAGTATGTATGTTGAACCATGTCATTAATTCATCACAAAATAAAAATAACTTGACAAGTACGATGTAAAACTTGGTAACGTGTACTAAAATGGGTACTAAAAAGAAACTTTTTTTCTTTGAATCCAAAATTTTGAATTTCGCATGTCTCTAAAATATACAACGTGTATCCTCTTGTTCTAGGCAAAGTTACAACAACCACCATTCCTGTTTTGTTGCCTTGGATACCTGATCAAATTCGTGGATGTAGAATTGATCCCTGACACAGAGGTCAAACCCAACAATATGGATGCCCTTGGGAACAGATTGAGGTTGCCCACTTTGTCAACATGACCACTGGAGCAGACAACGTAACTAATCTGCTCTGGCGATATTTCATTCTGGAGCAACCCTGGCGATCACACAAACAAATATGTCAGACCCTATAACTTCAGAGATGATAGACTGGTCACCTAACTGAAGCAAATTAGTTTTATGTTGGCCTTCACCTTTTATATACAGGATATCTTGGGAATATATAGAGATGTACCATCAGTTTTTTCAAATATATTTTTGTACTCTTCTATATGCACAGTTACAAAACAGAGTATGTTTAGAACGTATTACTAGTAATGCCATAGGCCCAGAGATCTTGAAAAAATGCGTCAAGCTCGAATAAAACAAATGTTTTGCTGCACGGCTAGGTGCATATACTGTATGGCACAAGTTTGAAGAGTGAAGGATTTGTCACTACTATCCTTAGAACGCCCAGATCATACTGCAAGTGGATCTGAGCTTTGACTGGTTCCTGGGGCTGATGCCACAAATCCATTTCTAACTCAGGCCAAAATGTGAAGTACAATCTGAAAGTTTGCTTTGGCTTTAGAGATTAAAATTTTGTCCCCTCATCAATGTTGTCTTAAGACAAATGTGTCCACATTTCAACTTGTACCAAAAACCATCATCACAGAGTTTTGAAATTTTGACATAAGTCATAAAGAGCTTTGTCAAATTGGCCCTAGATGCCACAAAAACTATGTTACAAGAATAATTAAAAACACTCCTTCTAAAAAATGATCTAATATTGGAATTTCTTTAGTGAGGACATGTAAATGTATCAGTAATAAAAGTCTGACACCAAACAGCACCATCAAATAAATTACATTTCCAATAAAAAATTTATCAGGTGGGTATAACGAGAGAATATATATATATATTTGTCATATAAATATACATGTGAAAATTTGGATATGTAATATGATTTATAATATGTACATTATATCCTGACAAAATAGCAAACAGGACTATCATCAAACCTTAAAACCTACTGAACCCTACTGATCCATGTAATTTTCAAGTTCTTATGACTGTCCTTCATCTAACTGTCTCGTACCATGCACCTTTTGGACCATACTAGCTCATTTTCAGTTGATTTTAATCGAAACCTATTCCAACAAGAACCTAAACTCTTACACATTTATGACTCCAAATATTCAAAAGGACTTCATTCTTATTTTTTTAACTTTTTGGCCATCATGTCTTAAATGAGCCAGAACCAAACTCCTCAATGTTAACTTAACCTTCCGTATTTCTACAACCTTTTCGCAAGGAGCTGAGACGAGCTCAGATTGCCGCATGGCCTGCACGAACATAAAAGCCCCTGCCGTGAGAAGGGGGACCAACTTGACCCACTTTGCAGCAGAGCGTGCGATGGGTGGTGTAGGTACAGACTATACTCATAGGGTTAAGACTTGCGGCGTAGGCCTCTATAAATATAACTGGTGTAATGCAAAGCTTTAAAACAGCACTGCTATCCAATTAGATACAAAATTTCATGGAATTCCCCCAAATTCCCATCATGGTGTGCCGTAAATTAATCGGTAGTCGATTATGGTAACGACCATCAAACAAAGTTGAGTGCCTCAGTCAGGGGTTCAATACCAGTGAAATCGAGGTCAAACTTTCTACGCCAACATCTGTCTAACAGTGGTAAACTCGCTAACACCTTAAGGGAAGAGTGTATTTTTAACCACGCAATTATTGCACAGTATTTTACGCAGTACTGAAGAATATTTTCACTCATATGACGGCGGCCAGCAGTCTTGCTGGTAAGCCATTGATAGCCCTCTAATACTCTCGTATACAGATGCAACCAAGAGAATACACGATTACTGTTATATTGAGAAATGAACACGGCAACCACCTGTTGTGTGTCATATTTTTGGACTGCATATTTCTGGTAAATATTATAAAGAATGGCCAATATTTGTCATCTACTTCCAACCCAGTCACTACGACACGGCTATGCTACCTGACTGACAGATGTTGTTGTAGTACCAGGTCTCTCGGCACATGGGGGTTCACACGTCAGACCTCCTGCAGTGCAGGATGTGCTTCTTACGGGAGCAGGATTACCCCTAATTTCCTAAACTCCCTGTCATGGATTCAACCCTGATTTTTTCGTAAGTTTTACTGCCCGCTTCTTGCGAAAAGGTTGCGGAAATACTGGATATCTTCACCACTCAGTAAGCCATAATGAACGAAGACCACCCAGTACACCACTTACTCTCCAGGATAAGCTCCCTGTCCCAAGGATTGCCAGTATCCACGATGATATTTTGAGGTCCTTTCAGCAAAGTGGATGAGCCACTGGCCTTCATCTGAGCTGTAAAGCACAATGATAACACGTAAATCGTTAACATGTAATATATCAACATATTCAGTGTCTACATGTAACCTATTACATTTAGGCACCTACATGTAACATAGTAGGTGTTTTGAAGCAACATACACGTATTAGCATACTGGTTGTTTAAATGTAACATACTAACATATTATGTTTTCATTTAACACATTTTTATTTTTCATTTCATATTAACATAGTAGATCTGCCAACAACCTGCTGATGGTCGTGGGTTTCCCCCAGGGTCTGCCCAGTTTTCTCCCACCATAATGCTGGCCGCCATCGTGTAAGTGAAATATTCTTAGGTATGGTGTAAAACACCAATCAAATAAATAAATAAATTAACATTGTAGAACATGTATGTGTCAAGTTTGGATAAAACATGTTTGTATAAAATATGCTGTGTTTCTATTAAACATACTACATTTCCATACAACATGTTACGTTGCCTACAACATATTACATTTCCATACAACATGTTACGTTTGTTTACAACATATTACATTCCCATACGACACGTTACGTTTACTTACAACATATTACATTTCATTACAACTCCCTTATAAACATATTTTAACAACCCGTTAAATTTCCATGTAACATACAATTCAACATACATACAATTATTCACTGGAGGTTTTCACTTATTTTAATAGCGTAAGTCAGGTTCATGTGTAGACTAAAATCGAGTTCTAGCATAACAACTACCCCTCACCCAGAACCTGACAAATGTGCTGACTTACAGACACTAGCAAGAGTTGTAATCGAACCCAAAACATCATTGTTAAGACACTTTCTCGCTGCAAACTAGGCCAGTGCTTCAGCGGAGTGAACTAAGGTATTTAATGTAGGAAACAAGTCATAAGCCCTGGACTTGTCATAAGGGCAAAAATCCTGTTGATTTGATTGTTTTCATGCCATACTCATAAATTTTTCACACTCATAAAAACTATGTCACTTTTATAGATGGTGGAAACCAATGTGCAGATGTGCCCATAGAAAACCACAGATATTTGGCGTGTTACTAATGAACTTTCCAACATGTGACATACTGCTATGCACTTGTGAAAGACAAGTGGTCCTCAGTGAAACGAACCTTACATTGTACACTAAGTAAACAACCTCAGTGTTGTATCCTTGGCCCCATAAGCTGTAGAGTCTGAGACATGCCAGGCAGCTAGGATGACTGCCAGAGACCATGGAGGCCGTGGGCAACACAGGTTTAGCCAGAGGGGTGTCTTTGAGACTCCTTATTCTGACAAAATTAACATGGAGGAGATAAAGAGAAAATTGGAAATGAGTTCTAATTCGGGTTAAATCTATGGATTCGGCAATGCAACAACAAGTCAGACTTACAAGATGAAGCATCATCCATAGAGCTGTAGCCCTCCTTTAGGATGATGACCTCGTACATGATGACTGACCGCAACCAAACTCACAACCTCGCAGCGTCAAACTACAGCCACAACCCAGTCTGCACGTTCATGTGTTGTAGCCTAGTTCTTTGTTTTATCGTGGGCCAAGGGCCTGCCGCTCTGGCGTAGCGTTCCAAAATTACAAGTTAAGAGTCATCTGAAAGCAATAAAAATAAGTATTGGTTTAAATAGACGTCAGATGAATGAGTAAGAGGGCAAACTGACAAAGGTGATTATGCTACAGGCTTTAAACAGAGTAGTCCACAGCATCAAGGTTTGCACATAAATAAGTTTGGCCCAGGGGCATCTCACTGTCTTACTACGCGCTATTGTGACAAAAATAAATATGTGAGACAGAGAAAATTGCAAATGAGACAGCCTGATTTCAAATTCTGACTAAATCTATGGCCACGTGGCAGTGTTCTAGCATTCTGCAGACAGTACAATCAAGGTCTATCATAGGTTTAAATGTACATATTTTAGTACATTATCATAAATTTTATTCTCAACCAAGGAGCCAATTCTAGCTCCTTTCAGCATACTGGCTGGTTAAAAAAAGTGCTTTCAATAGTTTGTTTATATTCCACAGAAACTTATTTGATCCACCATGCAGGTTCTTCTCAAGGGGCAGGAGGTGGAGTTAAATAGGCTAATTACTGATTTTTGCAAATTACTCAAGCTTTATCAGCACTGCAAGGCACTGTAACTATAGCATCTGCAGAAAAGACATATTCTCATCTATTATCATTCAAAAAGAGTTTTCCATGTAAAAGATTTTCATTTTTTTTATGGTAAAATCTTATTCAAGACCTATCTTGCCTACATTAAATTTACTTTGTTTACACCTCCAGTGTAGTTCCTCACGTGACCAAAGAGAGTGTCAATGTGTGGCTGAGAGCAACTATGACATTAACTTGTCATTGTCCATTCATGTAAATTTGTACTAAAGCAGAAAGATAAAGCAATCTATGTACTAATGTATTCATGCACTGAAATTTAAAAAAGACGTAAATCTAATTATAATCCATACCCAATCCATGCCATGAAAACAATCGAATGACAAGTGAGCCACAGTGGGGCGTCTTTAGCATTGCACGTGTACTAATAGGCAAGGGACGAGCCAATGACTTTATGGCCTACATACACGATCAGGTCAATGACCTGTAAAATCAATACCGGCACATACCTGGGTCAACAATGGAAGTTTTGGTTATGTACCCAGTATTGTTTCCCTTCAAAACAGGATTTAGACATGTTTGGGAGTAGAAAACCAGCTACCAAGTATCCAGACAACGTCTTGCAAGCACTAGAATCTAATATGCCAAAAATAAATTAATAAATGCCCAAGACAACATCATATCAACTCGAACTTGGATGAGCTGAATTCGTGCTTCCAAAATTCCAAAAAGAAAGAGCGAAATATACCTACCAGCGTGTGCATTAAATGGTATTAGATGACACAGACCGAATCCCAGGTTATTACGTTAACTTTTATCAAAAATAAGTGTCGGAGGTTTCCTTCTGGTCGTGGAGATAGAACAGTTCCCACCTCCGAGCTGGACCGAGGATTGGCCGAGGCAAGGTCCAACAACAACAAAGTAGACTGTGGAAAGTTCTGAGTGACGTCACAACATCCCCATCAATGTCCAAAATGCTAGAAAATTCGGACTATGCATCATGTGATTTTGTTGTGAATATGTGAATCAAGAGCACTGGGGGTCTAGGTATTGAAAAATTAGTCTCAAAGAAAAACGAAAAGTTTAGACGTTAGCCTTTACAACGCAAAATTATCAACATTCAACATTATCAAGGGAGTTTATTAAAGACATCTTTCGAAAAGCGCCAATGCGTCAAAGTTGTCTCCCTTGGTAATAAAGCTTCTACGGTAACGTGTCATTGCTTAACTTGATTAAGAGGGCTCAAATTTAGCACCCACTTTTATTTCACTGTTGTCATCATCTCATTAAACAACGTTGCGACACTACATTTCGTTTTCATCACATTTTATAGATTTTGGACTTCCGGCAATATTCTTAACTGGGTTTGGGTGTGTATTAATACAGTGTGAGCAGATCTGAACTACTCAGTGCATGTGGTCGTGTTTGTCAACATCCCCGATAAATAACCAAAGAAAAGCATACGGAAGGGGCATATGTGTTTTGAAAACACCCAACAACAAAAAGCGTGTTGATTTTTCCCCTGTCACGCAAACATGCATTGCCCTAAACCACAGTGGCGTTACACTAAAAAAATGTCTGTTATATTTTACATAAAGTCTGTTATCCAAGTAATGCTAGAAAGTATTGTGCCACTGTAGTAGATTATTTTGTTAAATACAACATGCATATTCTATTAATTCAACCTAAAGATTCTATTACACTAACAGGATGTTATGTTGAACATGATAAACTATTGTGTTGCAATAACAGATTACATTCTAGCAACAGTCAGGCAACAGACTTTCTGTTAAAATTAACAGATTTATTTTTTGAGTGTAGGAAGTTCATCGCTGAATCGACCTCAGCTTTAAGTCAGGGTAACTAGTCCAAGTGCACTGACTGTTGATTGATGTATATTTGGAAACGCCATAGGGCCTATTCATTGGTTACTCGACTTACAATATGGCGCATATAGCGGGTCTATGCCAAAACTTTCAACCAACAGTCGGTGTAGACCTGTTCGGACAAGGTAGCCTAACTGGTGAAGGGCGATATTTTTTTCCTGGGTCTGGCCGATTTTAAATACCTAAACCTGACTGCCGTGGTATTTGTGTATATGTGAAATATTCATGACTATACAACGTTACGCTATACAAGGAAAATGTCATCTTGGGAGACGGAAAGATACCATGCTGTTTTGATACAATTTTATGAGAATAGCCATGCGTATTGTTCTGAACTTGCAAGGAATGGCAAATTATTGTTTTTATCCCATTTCACGGAATCAGTCAAATTCCTCTACGGATTCTGCACAGAATTGTTAAATTTCAGAAAGATGTCATTGATAAACTCTCTTTATGTTTTATTGTTATTCTTTTCTTTGTTTCTTTTTAATTTTTATTATGTTCTTTTTGTTTTTGTTGTTGTTTTGGGGGGAGTTTTTTTTCACCCCATTTCATGGAAACAGCCACATTCCTCTACCGATTCTGCACGGAATGGCCAAGTCTGTTTTTACCCGATTTCACGGAAACAGTCATGAAATTGTGGGGCAATCAACAAACAAATGCATTATAATAAATGGCATAATTTTGTTGTAATCCCATTTTATATCTAGCTCCAAAAGTGGGAGGTGGTGTGTGTGTGTGTGGGGGGGGGGGGGGTGTGTCAATTCTGGCTGGCTATGGACAGCCCACATTTATAGGCGCAATGTAAGTGGCTGCGTTATTGAACATGTAATGGAACACAGGTTCAAGTGAGATAGGCAAACGGCATATTCTACAATATAATGTATTCACGTTATATCTATTATTGGCCCGCCTTATTTCACCACCAATCTCTAAATGCATGGCTGAAAGTATTTAAAAAATCTTACTTAATCTGGGGATATAAGGTATACAGATATATTATTTTTTTTTTTTGACAAAACTTTAGGGGTTTCAGTGCTTGGTGCTCGAATCTTTAGAATACTTACGGTAATTGTTGACCAATGTCCTGGAAATTGGAATGATGTTCTGGGTCTGTTCGGCTAATCACACAGAGACGATGTTATATACATATGTTGCCTCTGACACCAAACAAGTAGTCGCTTGGTTTTTTTCCGTCAGCCATGATGCAGAGGTGACATAACATGTTGCATGTTTACTTATTTCATTTGATTGGTGTTTACGCCGTTCTCAAGAATATCTCACTTATACGACGGCGGCCAGCATTATGGTGGGAGGGAACCGGACAGAACCCGGATGAGGGGGGGGGGGGGGGATTTGTAGGTATGTGTGTATGTATGTATGTATGTGTATATGCTTTGGGTTTTATCCTGGATCAGACAATATACTCCGCTTGTCACTGGACAACAACTTTCTCGTGGGGCAAAGTTATGTTCTCGAACCCTACAGATGTGACGTCAAATGTGTCTGCTGACTAGGTTATCTACCTTTGTTGGGGATCCAACGATGAGCACACATCGCTGAAGAGATTCACCTTAACATCGGTCTTCGCCGGATTAATGTGTTACATGGTCACCCAGTGATAGGATACGCAAATATATGGTGCCAATAATCTTCATACTGGGATTACTGACAGAATATATTTGCGTATCCTATCACTGAGTAGCCATGTAACTAATATTATGTCGTGCTTGGCAAATTTTCAATCATAGGCCTATGTCGAAGTGCAGTCATTAGGTGTGTATAGATAAATTGTGTCTTCTTGCTGCAGGGTGAGTCCATGCCGCCAAAGTGCTGCCTCCATTGAAGTATCATGCCGAAGACACCAGACATCAAACCCCCGCCATACAATGTTGTAACAAGTGTTTTATTTATTTATTTATTTATTTGATTGGTGTTTTACGCGGTAGTCAAGAATATTTCACTTATACGACGGCAGCCAGCATTATGGTAGGAGGGCACGGGGCAGAGTCCGGTGGAAACCTACGACCATCCACAGGTTGCTGCCAGACCTTTCCACGTACGGCTGGAGAGGAAGCCAGCATGAGCTGGACTTGAACTCACAGCGACCGCATTGGTGAGAGGCTCCTGGGTCATTACGCTGCGCTAGCGTGCTAAACAACTGAGCCATTCAATTCATTCCTTCAATCCCTCAATCAGTCAGTCATGTATTCAGTCATCACTCCATTTATTCATTTATTTTTTTCATTCATTCATTGACTGATATATTAGAACCAGTTCCGGATATATAGAACCCCTAGCACTTGACCGGTATCTACTATCCTGCCCTATATTCACGAAGAACAGTCCGACATATGGCCCTGGCTTTCCCCTTCCCCCAACGCCCCACCCACCAGTCATCTAGTGCACGTGGTATCTAGTTATCCATCCCGTAAGGCTCAGCAGTCGCATCTGTTTTTTTGACCCAGTTAGATTCGGGCTGTCAGTTACAGACCGCTCCCTGGCGCGCTCACCCCTTTTTCGCCCCTATCAGGTTTTACTGTGAAGCTAAGCCAACCTCCGAATCAGTGCCTCACACTCAGTGCTGTTTGGATCTTTACACCCATTGACTGGCTGTTACGTACACTTTTTACTTCAGAACTGTTCGTAAAACCGTAAGTACTTTTTATGCCGTTTTTCTTCACTGGCTGTGATGTATGTTACACTTTTTAGCTAAGTTCTTGAAATTCCAAAGACTTAAAACTTTACCCCCTCCCCTCCCTCCTCTTCCCGAAGCATCACCTGTGAATATACTACAGGGTGGTGCTGGTACCCCACTTGGCGCTGAAGACACGGGTTGACTTAGCAGTTCTCACTAAGAGGGTGCTTGAGGTATAGAGTGCTAAATATAACTACATGTGCCAAGACATTAGGCACTAATCCAAAATGTGGTTTTAAGGTCTGTGACCCACCCAGATGGTGGATGGAGCACGCGTCTTTGTGTATGTGGTTTTGTGTACATCCAGAAGTTTCAATGTACCACAGTACGCGTTACCCAGACTTAAAACAAAGGATAACATTCTTTTTGTAAGGTGGTATGAGTAACCCTTCATAACATATTGCATATGCCGAATACGCTTTTTTTTAGGGTGGTATGCGTAAGTTTTCATAACTTGAATGATGGCAGATAGGCCTACCGTGCATGCGCTTTTGTAGCATGGTATGAGTAATTTTTTATAACTCAAACGATTGTATATATACTGATTGTATTTGCTGTTATACCACATGATTGTCCACCGACATATCGTTGCATACACATGTGTATCATTATGACGAAAACGACATGGAGTTGACACGAATGTGAATAGAATCGTTTCAGTAGTTCTAATTCCAAAATGCCAAAAGTGAATTGTCCAAACAAAGTTAATTGTAAAACAAACCTGTTTTACAGACACTAGAGGTGACGTAAGACGTGTATGCAGCAATTACACCATGGACGCGTGAGGTTACGTAATAAGTGTTATGCACCAATCACATCCAAGGACTGTGAAGTTACTAATAATCATATCATAGGCGTGTGGGGTCACGTACTACGCGTTATGCACCAATCACATCCACGGCGTGTGAGGTTACGCGGCCCGTGTGTACATCAACAATACCCCAGGCGTGTGAGGTTACGTAACACGTATACTCACCATTCATGCCCAAGGCGTGTGAGGTTACTAATACCGGTGCGCACTTATCATATCTCACACACGTGAAGTTACGTGACACGCGCATGCACCAATCACATGCGAGGCGTGTGAGGTTACGTGACGCGTGTGTGCACAAAAAAACATGCCAGGCGTGTGAGGTTACGTAATACGTATATCCACCAATCACATCTAAGGCATGCGCGGTGACGTAATACGTGTACGCACCACATCACATCCAAGGCACAAGAGGATACGTGACTCGTGTGTGCACCAATCACACCCAAGGCCTGTGAGGTTTCGTGACACGTGTGTGCACCAACAACGCCCAAGGCATGACCATAAAGGTGTGCAGAAATGGGGCACGTTTTCCAGCGCAATATAGAGTGTGATTGGGGTCTAAGCCGTAGGGCCTACTGATCATATTTCTCCTGCAATGCATGAGTACTACGATACCAGTTTGCAAAGTTCTCAAAGGATGTTGGAACGGACAATGGCCTAGAGAGATTGAGCACGAATCACGTAAGGTAGGATATGTTCTGCATAAATTCCCAGGAATTCACATTCCTGGGAATCACGTGTACGTACTGATTACCTCCCGTACTTGTACTTGTAACAGGAGTATGTATCAACCACATGACCACCACATTTTAACCATGCCGTGGTTGAACACAGCAGATTATGATATTTTCATTGCGTTCTAATTGTACATAAATGACCAATCCGGCATTTTTCATACCACTCATCAGCCAGAGCTGAAGGTTGTATGTCGTTAAAATAGCAAGGCAAATTTAATGTATCCGTATACATATGGATAAAGGCTGCTCAAAATATTAAAAAGAAGAAACCGCCACTTTGAGATTTTAAAATTTGTCGATACGATTAATTAATTAATTTACTATTGCCATTCACCAGGTGCTTTACAAAACTCCTGAATTATGCCGCTGCTGAACTAACAAGGTGTGGTTTCGAACTCGCCACCTCATCAGTCATGAGGTTTACAATCGCAGCGAATCAAGACTTCAATGTCCGAGCCAGCGAAGGCTCTCAGAATCTGACATGTTTTGCTGTTAACATTCATCACGTACTGGTCTTGCCAAAAAAACCACGAATTTTAAACCAGTTAACCCAAATCTTCTGATAAATATCTGATAACAAATAGCATTTGGCACACAGTCATCATATTTCGCATCAAGGTTTTGTAATGAGTATTTATATCTGAATTTAGTAAGTATCGTAAGAATGTGCCATGGCAATATCGTATTTGATTATAGATAACCACTAAAAACATTTCATTTTTGACAAAGTTTCATTCGAGGTCTGTGCAGGACAGTGTTCAAAGAGCAAGTGAGGATTCGTTTACCTACGATTTTTACTTTACTTCTGCGCTATCAATAACTGTGGGGCCTCCGTGGCCAAGGTGATTAGCGTGCCAGCACACCGCAATGACCGAGGAGCCTGTCACCAATGCGGTCATTGTGAATTCAAGTCCGGCCTATGCTGTTTTCCTCTCTTTGGTCGTATGTGAAAAGGTCCTTGAGCAACCTGCGGATGAGCGTGGGTTTCACCTGGGATCAGCCCTTTTTCCTTCCACTATAATGCTGGCCGCCGTGGTATATGTGAAATATTCTTGAGTACGGCGTACCATATCAATCAATGAAATAAATAAATAAAACAAATAAATAAATCAACCAATTTTACTGTTGGCAACATTTTACCAGGTGAAGATGTACAAAGTCATTTCCTAAAGTTTCAACGCAAAGGACTCCCGAGCCGATATACCTCAAACTTAGATCCACTGGAGAATGAATTCCTGTTCATCCTTTACATTTTCTGTGTAGTGATGACGGCCTATAGGTGAGGTATATACCCGTGAGAAAGTGGGTGGGTGACATTATATCAAACGAGTTTTAATTTCTCTATTATATTCGACATTACATCTCTTCTTTTCTCTCCATCATTTTGTTGCCTTCTGGACAGGAAATGGCCAATTTTCTCGCCATGGATATTATATTTGAGTTAACCTTAGACTATCAAACTTTTGTCGCTCTGATCCTCGTGAGAAGCTGCTGTGAGCGGATGAACGCATGAAGGGGAAAATACCATCGTTTTTAGTGTGGATGCGCTGTAACTTTGGTAGACATCTCGCGAATTACGTAGTTAAATCTCCTGCGTTAATATAGGTATAGGGGGCGAGGAACGTATGGCCGTTTCCACTGCACGTGACATCATCACCCTGGAAGAACAATGGCCATATTGGAGTCCTTCTAACATGTGCTAGTATAGTCACAGCTCTCCAATGTGTCCGGCAAACATAGGTCATGCAGCCCCTCCATATAACCTGCTTTGTTTGTAAGGCAGCCATGAAAGAGTAAGTCATTTGCTTGCCAAATGTCCGTGGTTTACCTCGTGAGTATTCTTGAGTATGGCGTTCAGCATCAATCGGACAAAATGTGTATTATTCCCCAACTGACGGCATCACACCCATGGTACTTAGACAGCCCCTTGATCCTTATACACATCTCATACTGGCCTTCTCTCCAATCGTACTTGGGAAGGCCGCCCAACAACCTGTAGATGGCCATGAGTTTCTTCCCCTGGCTCTATCCGGTTACTTCCCATCATAATGTTGACTGAGTGAAATATCACTAATGTCGCATAAGTGAAATATCCTTAAGTATGGCGTCAAACATCTATCAGATAAATTAATGCCCTTGTTGCTTATACCTCTTTACTTCCTGAAACATCACTTTATGCCTAGATGCTTTATTCCCTCATTTAATGTTTGTGTCCCACTTGGTACTGATTACCGTAGCGTTTGATGCTTATAAGTTCCAGAGAAGACTTATATCCAACTTATTGCTTCTGGCAGGAGTAAGTGTCCCGGAGGCCTGGTCCCATTGCACCGTCTTATGATATTGTTCATTAGTTGTTATTATTTATTTATAATTTATTTGATTGGTGTTTTAAGCCATACTCAAAAATATTTCACTTACACGACGGTGACCAGTATTATTGTGGGAGGAATATGGTGCGTTATGGTCTTTACTGTTCACGAGTAACTAGATGATATGAAGTAAAAAGGATTACAGAAACATGATTTTGTTGCGTACAGCTTCGACATGTTGAGGACAGCATACACTGAAGGACCGAGTTCCAGGTTAGTAAATGGAAGTGTACAGATCTATATTTCTGAAAGTTAAGCTGGGAAGAATGAAAAAGATCTCAGATCTACTTTCACTCCCTCTTGATGCGTATACCCCAGTTGATGCCCCCCCTCTCCCCCTCCTTCTTGAGCATTTACCCCGATTGATGCTCAACCATATTCTCTTATTGCTGTGACATGGCTGCAATGATCACTGGTGATAACCAAATGTGTCGATTCATTGCTGCGCTCTTACACAGTCTTGATGTTATAACAATTAGCACTGTGTCATCGCTTTAGAAGTTACGAAAGAATCCAGCATCTGATATATCTTATAGCATTCATCTCCTGATGCTGATATCATCACTTGCTTCTTATGCAGCCCCATGATTATCTTAGGCACCCATACATCGCCGGGTAAAGCCGAATCAGACAGAGCTGTGGAACAGAATTTCACAGTCCAGTGCATACCTCTACGCCATAAGTATGAAAATCAGCCTGGTTTTAAAAGGGATCCCATGTTTCTTCTCCCCCATGGGATCCACAGAACCTTGTTATCCAGAAACCTGTTAAAGTCGACACGTGCTGTCTGCCCTGTGTTATAATGTGAGCGGTCTGTTTCACGGAAGAGCTGACAAGTGGACAGAAATGTGCCTGGAGAAACGTCACGAAATAACAGAAGAATTGATCTGGGTGGGTATTAATCTCCCAGGGATCGATTAATCCGTCATTCAGTCAGTCAATCAGTCAGTCATGAAAGTTTGCATAATTACAATGATCTCAAGCTGTACAGATTTATAAATAAGTTCATGTTCTATCTGCATCTGAAAATAATTTCTTTAATTTCGAATACAAAACCACTTTGCTTGGTTTCATTTTTGGGTGGGGACAAAATTTACCAGCCTTAACTTTTACAAGGTTGTCCAATGCATAATTGGTGTCGGTTTATTGAGCGTTTGGAGTATGTCTTGACCCGAGACATCCAAGAAATTGTATTTATTTATTTTTTGGTTTGATTGGTGTTTTTAAGAAATTGTATTTAATACCACTGCACTGCTTTATGTAATTCTGCTTAAGTCACATTGCTGCGGTGGGGTGTTTAAGTTACTACTTTCTAAGTTAAGTACTAGTAGCTGCTAAAATTTACCCACTATCACAATGTCGTCGCTGCTCTGGCTGTATATACCACACTGTAGTGTTTTATTTTCATATTTATCTTCTGTAATAGTCTTGTCCTGTAACACACAAAACTCAGTAATAAGGTTTTATCTATTTGATTGGTGTTGCACGCCGTACTCTAGAATATTTCACTTATACGACGGCGGCCAGCAATATGGTGGGAGGAAACCGCGCAGAGCAAACCCAAGGGGAAACCCAAGATCATCCGCAGGTTGCTGGCAGACCTTCCCACGTACGACCGGAGAGGAAGCCAACATGAGCTGGAAAACTCAGTAATACGATTTTATTTCAATCTGAAGGTAATACCGAATTTCAGTGGTGTTAAACGTTTGCTCCACCAACTGGGTCCAGATGCATGTCATTAATTTCTTACCAAATGTCGCAAACTTAAAGGTGTTCAGAAACTATATTGTACCCCTTCATAAACCAGGATTCTGCTGTGATAACAACACAGCATCTTGTGTAATTCTAGACCAAGGACGCCTAAGAAATTGCCATTAGCATCACTGCATTTTTTTTACCTAATTCCGCTTAAGCCATGGTGCTAGGGGACGTGTAAATGGCTACTATTTATGCATTTACATGAACATGAGTTAAACTGATAAGCGGCGTATGGCTATTTGCAAGCTATCACACTGTCGTCGCTGCTTTGATTTTACTCTCTATGCTGTACGTCTTTAATTACATTCACTTTCTCTAAGAATGACCTTTTGTAATACAATTGTTGGCTGAATTCCTTTATCCATCCAACATTAACCATGTCATCATGAAGGCATGCTGGTTGCGTTATTCGCTCTTGCTAAGTGTGATTCTAGTTTTTTAATTACCCGGATTCATGGCACAATCCCTACTCTTCGGGCAACCAACAAAGTGGTGCACAAGGACTGATGGTGACACCGCCTCTGTAGCTCCGGGTTAACCGTTTAGAGGAATACGACATAACTATAAGGAACAGATACTAGTTAATCCACAACTTAGCGTAGTAGTATTCAAGAGAATAGACAGAAGTAGTATTGTTTAGGATTCAGTATTTGGATTCAGTATATCTCTGACCCTGTTCCAGTTAATATAATATGATATAAAAGACTATAGCACAAAGAGCAAAACCAGAGCAGTGACGATAGTGGTAAATGGTCTCTGGTGAACCTATGCGTCGAAATACACATTTGTATACCAGCCGTTAACCAAAAAGGACGTTCCCGGTCAATAATCTCAAGGCGACCTCCTGTCAGTTTACCTCAGTTAGAGCTTTGTTCTACCTGTTCTTGTAAAGGCTAAAACAGTAGTAACAAAGCCTCACGCCGCTAGCACCATTGCTTAAGCAGAATTGGGTAAACAGTAATTTGACTTAAAATGTTGAAGAAGCAAACGAAACGAACAAAATACTCAGTGATTTTAATTGCAAGTTGTATTTAAGTATTGTTAAATCTTTCCTTTGATTTGACTGCATTAAGATGAAGACATTTCCAAAGAGCTGATCAACCTATTCGAGTTCTATTAATGCAATTTCCGTGTTGTTTGGATTCGTACCCCCTGGGGTCTGTATTTACAAGTACAGTGTTCTGACAAACTGTGGCTATCACACCGACCCTCAGTTGACTGCATGGGCGCTTTGGCAGACGGGAATACGATATACTACTCGCCATTCTATCCACGCTGTGATCTCGACAGAGAAAGAGAGTGTGACGTCACTGCCAGAAGTGTGAGAAACCCGAGGAGGGAGAAGTCATTATTTGACTGAGCATAAACAAAAAGGGTTGTTACTTGCACTTAAAAACGCCAGTGGTAAACTAATGCAAATTAAGAACATTTTTTAAAGAAAGATTGTAACTTTTAATGAGCTGTAATCTTCGGTTTTTGTGTTTTCCTCCCAACCAAGGAATTCATAGTCTTTTCCCGCTGTCTACCGTGTTGAATGTTGCTCCAAATAAGTGTGTGGCTTATCTGTTCCCTTAACCTATAAACGAAAGGCTTATGCTGTCTATACATTGTAAAGGAACACAAACAGATGAATCACTTTCTACATTCTTTTGTCTCCATTAACCAAAGATTGACATTTCTCTAAAAATTCTGAAAATCCCATTTTTTATACAAAAGATTGGTATATGGACAATATGGACAAAAGTTAAGTGTTAATTCTAGGGTGTGTAGAAAATGAAGCACGTGAAAATGCTTGTCAGGTGTTTTCCGTCGTACTTATATTTTACTAAAATTATAGCGGCCGTGTTTATACACGAGTGGAAAGTTAGATCAAAGGCGAATCAGGGAAAACAACACCCCACTGATCAGAAAACTACCTGACAAACCTGCTAAGAAAATAGTATTCCGTAAGAAATTCTCTTTGTGTGTTCCTTGAGATTGACTGAAAACGCTTTAATATGGAATAATTCCTAAACACGTACGGACTAAATCCTTAACACGCACAAAATAATCCCTTAACACGTGCGGAATAATCCCTTAATACGTACGGAATAAACTATTAACACGCACGGAATAATATATTAAGACGTATATTACATTTGATTAATCAGATTGTGAACTTTTTGATTGTGAAAGAAAGTGGTTCTTGATTAATCACTGTGAACAGGAGAATTTAACTTATGCCGTGTTCTGCAAAACATGTCAAACTATCTCACTGAAGATTCCTTGTGTAAAGAGGAACACGTTTAATTAATCACCTTACCCTCCAGTAATGGTATTTCTCATAATTTCTTTTGTTTGGTGAGGCTGAGTTATAATCATCCAGTTTCTTTTTTTTCTGTCCGCAGCTCTGGTGAGAGATGAGGTCGCTCGCTATCTTGTCCGTTTTCGTCGTGGTTGTCTATAGCAACACGGAGGTCAGCCGGGTCGAGACAGAGGTCGTGGTAAGAGCTCAGCTCTCCGGGGTTCGGGTGGGGGCTGATTCCACAAAGCCATTTCTGAATTAAGTTAAAATTAAAACCTAATCACGGTGCATAGTTTTAGACACATGTTTATCTTATGATAACATTTAAGACATTCGCAAAACTTTAATTTCTCGGCCGCAAAAATAAACGCCATAATTCAGTTTAAACTTTGAAAACTTAAATCGGAAATGGCTTTGTGGAATTGGCCTCAGACAAGTCCCTTTGCATTGTTTCATGTTATTGTTTATTATATATGACGACAACACAGTGTACTGAGTACATGTAATTTTATACCAATAACGTCTTCTAATTTCCAATTATTATCACTGTTTTTTTTTTTACGTAATTCTCCTTAAGCCATGGTGCCAGGGGTCAAGGGTTACAACTGACTTACCATTTTTTTTTACTTAATTCTTCTTAAGCCATGGTTTCAGGGGTCAGGGGTTACAACTGACTTACCATTTACATGAAGAGTTTAAACAGAATAAAACCCTAACTGAGGTAAAATGGTAAGTAGCCGGTGTCATCGGTTAAGTGTGACTCTTTGCAGCTTATTACACAGTCGTCGCTGATGTTGTTTTTTCATTTTCCCCTAGGACATTTCCCCTATGGATAATTTCCCCTATACGGACATGTTCCCGCTTGGACACTTCCCCTATGGACAATTTCCCCTGTGGATAATTTCCCCTATGGACATTCTCCCTAGGGACATTTTCCTTATGGACAATTCCCTTTACGGACATTTCCCCTATGGACAATTCCCCCTACGGACATTTTCCTTATTGACAATTCCCTTTACGGACATTTCCCCTATGGACAATTCCCCCAACAGACATTTCCCCTTTATAGACAACTCCCCCTAGGCCGTTTTCCCCTTAAAGACAATTCCTCTTAGAAGGTTTCCCCCTTAAAGACCATTCCCCCTAGGACATTTCCGCCCTAAAAACAATTCCTCCTAGGACGTTTCCCCCTTATAACCAGGCACTGGACACGTATATTGTTGTTCTAATTTGATATCATTTATTAAAGTCTGTCATTGTTCATACAATGGTTGATATTTTTGTTCATTAACTTAAAGTTCATGGCGAAAAAAAGATAGGTAAAACAAGCTTAAATGCGCAACATGGTGCCATTGAAGTATCATGCCGAAGACACCAGACATGACACCCCACCCAGTCACATTATACTGACACCGGACCAACCAGTCACGTTTCCTTGTTCTAAGCTCTCAGTGCTGAGCGCCAAGCGAGGCGGGAACAAGTGACATTTTTAACGTCTTTGGTAGGCTTACTTCATATAAAAATAATATAATAATATGTGACTGAATATGCCGCTTCACTCTTGAAAAGAGTGCTACGAAGGGCAATAGAGCTTGCCGAACTGTCACTCAAGAACACGTAACTGACCAATCATAAACAGTATTGTTGCAAATAAGTCAACTGGGTGTCCCACACATCGGTTACAAATGTTCAATCTGTCTGTGACGTCATGATGTACCAATTGCTTTCACCGGGAATGAAATGAAAAGTAACGTTGTCACGAGAAGGGGTGCTGGGGGATCAGATGTGTTGGATCTATCAATGCCAGTATCGAAACTAACAGAATTTTATTCATTTTACCTTTTTTGGACAGCGAAATAACGATATATGTCCACCAAGGGCTGTGTGTGCCGACATCTTTGATTACAACCAAACAAACCAGACGACGGGAGAAGTGGTTGCTAAGAGACGGCGCGTGGTGAACTGTATGTGCCCAGAGAGAGGGGAATGCCCTAACCAGAGGCGTTACACCCTCCACGCCACTTCCAGACACAGGTGGGTTCACCAATACCGCCGTTAACACTATTGTACTTACATGTTGAATAGAGCTCTTCTTTTTTTTTCACATTTGAAAGCATTTTCGCCTGGGCCCCGCCTTGTCTAACGGGGTCTTGTTCTACGACTCATCATTGATTAATGACGTAATCAAGTCGGATCCAGGAACCGATTTCACAAAGCAACTGTAGACGTATGTCACAGTTTTAAAGACAAAGAAAACACTAACGTAAAGCATATGTCAGATGAAAGAGCATCAGATGCTTATCCATGGAGATAGTTCAGTTTATTTATTTTATTTTTTTTTTAGAGTTTTTTCAACTTAGTAAAATGCATTTGAAGTTTGGATTCTACGGCGGCCCTTTCTGATAGTTTTGGGGGCCAGTGACGTCACATCAGGTTTTTGTCACTGATACATTCCATCATTAAACACGTGTGGATGTGACGTCACTGATACGCTCTGGTTCCCTACAGACCACCGTAGACTCACATGTTCAAAAACCATTTTACTCGGTTGGAAAAATCATAAAAAATTAATCGAATTTTTTTCTTGAACTACATTCAATGGCCTTTGATCTGATTAATACTTCATTTTAGTATTTTCTTTGGATTTAAAGTTCAATTTAATATGTGGGCATTGCGGTAGATTTTCTTATATTATCATTTTATAGGCGAACTCAATTTCAACTTCTAACGTTCGAAAGTATGTGATAAATCCAAAGATAATAAAAAAAAACATTTGTACACCGGCCATCAACCAAAATGGACGTTCTAGGCCAATAATGACAAGGCCATTTCCCAAAACAATGTTAAATACAAACCACTAAAGAACTAAGAAAATCTGTTAAATGTAAAATTAAGATGGATTCAATCAAAGGGAATTTGTCAGTAGTTTTCAATGGAAAATCTGATTTCATATTTTGAATTAGACCAGAACTATAACTTTGTGGAAACAGGCGATGAATTCAATGGTTTAACCGCGGAAGAGAACTTGGAGCTGGGTAAAGCAAACACTGAAATAAAAAGGTACTGCTGTTATAATGGCGAAACACAGAAGCCGATACAGGACTGTTCGCTACCTGGCTAACTCAACTTTCGCAATACAGGGCGAAGTAGAGAAGCGTTGAGGTTGCGAAATGTGATTTCCTGCCCCCTATACAAAAGTTTTTCGGAGTTTCATCCTTTGCTGACAGGAAGATGGTGAGACGGGGTTCTGATTATTAGTCTTGGGTTATAATTTTGACTTCATCTTGTGTATTGTGTGACGACTACAAGTTATTGCTGCAATAATTGTTGACTGTGTCTCAAGATTATTCCGTCAAACGTTTTTGCTCTAAGTTTCATAAGTTTCACAGTGAGTATGATTTTATTGTAAGGTAATATGAACAGAGCGTCTAGAACCCGTGACACTTTGCTTCATACCTGTGTTTAAATCCTCGTAACCTTGGGCTTTTGGCTCTGTTTTCATCGTGTTGAATTAGAGTGTGACCTTGGATATATGAAAAGTTCCAATCAAAGCGTAAGTGAGATACATGTTTTGCTCATCGACAACTTACATACCAACATAGTACACGATTTAAATACTTATTCATACATTCGCCTACAACGTGTGCCTTTCTATCACCGCTGAAAACTGTTGACTGTTTCTATTTGAATGATTCCGTCCTAATTTCGTACTTTATATACTTTCTTAATTTTTTGGTGGTTTGTGTTAAACGTCGTTTTGGGAATTGGCCTTGCAATTTTGGACCCGAAACCTCTATTTTGGTTGACGGCGGGTATACGAATGTCTGTTTCGACTTATAGATTAAGGTTTAATCGGTACCTCTTTCGTACATCTAGAAGTTTACTTATTTTTTTCCATGATCTTTTCCCCATCATTAGGCAGCAGATCTGCGAGTCTCGTAATTCGCTGAGTCGGTGTAAGAATGGAGATATAGCTGAACAGATGCACGTCGAAGCGGACTTATTTGACGGTAAAACCTATTATAAGGTGAGAAAATGGCGCTGGTCACCATGAGAACTGTAACTAAGAAAGCTGAAACTAGGGCGTAATCAAGGTGAGGATATATCGCTGGATACCATGGGAACTGTAGCTAAGAAAGCTGAAATCAATACGTAACCAAGGTGAGGAAATGGCAACGGTCACCATGGAAACTGTAACTAAGAGAGCCGAAACTAGGGCGTAACCAAGATGAGAAAATAGCGCAGGACACCATGGGAACTGTAACTAAGGGGAATGCAATTAGTACGTAACCAAGGTGAGAAATTGGCACTGGTCTCCATGTGAACTGTAACTAAGGGAACTGAAAGTAAGGAGTAACCAAGGTTACAAGGACCAGAGCTGTATCCTCATACAGCTCTGGTCACCATGGGAACGGTAAGTAATGGGAGTGAATCTAGTGCTTAATAATGTTGAGAAGATCGCACTGCTTACCATGGGAACTGTTATTAAGGACACGGGAACTAATGAGAAACCATAGCGTGAATTGCTAAGGGGTTATTGGGGATAATAACTAAAACGTGCGACAACCGATAACCGGTAGATAAGCGTACTGTGTCGCATGTGCTTTAGTCACGTTTCACCTTTAGTTCCTGTAAAACGCCCCACCACTTATTGGTGGTTGCGAGGAGGTTGACTTCCAGGGAAAACCAATCAGCCAGAGACATGTGTCTTTAATTGTATTGTATTCCTGCTTAACCCAGGATTCTGTTGGCGGACTAAGCATCTCCGAGACCTGGTCCTTTTGCATTCTTTTTTATATTATTGTGTGTTAAGTGAGACGACATCAGATCATTCTGAGCTATTCTAGACCAGTTACGTCTAATAAATTGAAATCAACATCACTGCATATTTTTCACCTAATTCTGCTGAAGCCATGGTGCTAGGATGCGTGTAGTTTGTTACTATTTATGCATTTTACATGAACAGTTAGAATAAAACACCTACTGAGGTAAATTGACAGATGCCGTACTAGATCGCGCTTCACCGATTACGTGTGACCATTTGCCAGCTATCACACTGCCGTTGCTGGTCTGGTTACGCCTTTAATTGCATTGCACCCATTTGCTTTTATTTTCAGATGAACTGCAGATGCCGACGCCACAGAAACCCCGTGCCTAACGGGGGTTTCCGAGACAGGGCAACAGAATTGCTGGGACGAGTGTTCGAGGAGGACCACTGGGTGCATAATTACGTCTGTGCTCGTGAGTAGGCTGGAATGGCATAGTGTATTAGATGCCTTTAGAGGTGGGTAAAACATAAAAAATTACATTATGTTCAGATGAAAGCGTGAGAAAAGTTAGTGGTAAATGTAGTCTTCAATATGTTTTGCAATTCTTTTAAGAGAAATGGACACTTGAAAGTAATGTCTTCCATGGTGGGTAGTTAGGACCACATCGAGGTATAAATTATCTTCACGTAATTCTATAAATGAGGATATTACATATGTTTAATAAATATACGTGCACAAGAATTTGTTTTTTTTGTTTTTTGTTGTTTCAGCTAACAAATGTGTTCAATCTGGATTTTGATCATATTTATGTTTTTCATATATTCAAAAATGTAATCATAATTCATATTAAACGCATGTGTTTGGATATAAACAGCAAATTTACATTAAATTAGAAATGCATCACATACTTATCTGGAACATTACTATATATCAGTCGATATATACCAAATACCCGCCATACAAAAATATTTTCAAATACCCTTTTCTCCTGAAAAGAAAATATGACAAAATATTAAAGACCATATTTAAAAATAAGTTTTCACCTTCATCTGATTTTCACGTCATTTTTATGTTTTCTTCTCCTTTAAAGGTATATATGTTTCCCTTCGAACAGAATCAACGTGCGATGTGTAGATTTAAGGACAGGTTTTCATATGACTGTCTATTAAATGTGATGACAAAACAATACTCGAGTAGTTCTAGGCCTAAAATTGTGATTGTACTAATCAGTATCACCTTTTTTTACCTAATTCTGCTAATGCTGTTCTGCTTTGGGGATGTCTAAGTTGCTACTATTTAAGTATTTACATGAACAGTTAGAATAGCTCAGTTCGAATAAAACAAGACGCCGTATTTCACCGGTCACGTGTCGCCATTTACCAACTATCACACTGTCGTCGTTGCTCTGGTTTTACTGTCCAGGTTTTATACAGTGCTGTTTGAGGCATGGTGATAGGGGGTGATAAGATGTAGGCCTAATTATATTCGCATTGAACAGTTGACAATGACAAGAAAATAATTTGAAAGAGGCCACATTTCACCAACTACGTACTGCTATTTGCCAACCACCTCGCTCTGGCTGCAGCTCTCGTTTTAATCTCCATGCAGTAGTTTTTTTTATCTTTGCTTAATGGTAGCGAAGCTGAGGATTAGCAATATCGCCTATGGTGAAATGACATTCATGGCACTTTCAAAGATTATTTGCTATCTGAAATCACAACATATCTGGTGTACAACTCCTCACTTTCGTGTATATTTTCTCTGTGACTAATATCGGTGTGTAATTGTTTTTGATTTCAGGCAGCAACCGACGCAGTCGCTCGAGAAGAACCAGAGAGTGAGAGAGTTGCAATCATCGTGACATGGATTATCTGCCTTTTTTTCCTGGCACCACTAAATTTCTCTGGGTTTCTCCAAATAACCTGACCATCTTAGCGTAAAATAACCAAAATCTTGTTCATAAATTTATAAATGTACAGTTTGTAAGGGTTTTTCTAGTTATCAAGATATATTTTTCGGCATGGTCAATTGTTTATATATACCGCCGTCATGTCGCCAAGTTGGAATGCGGGTACTACACAGAAGTAGTGTTCACATGTTTAGATGACTAACTAGAGTTACGCCCCTTAGAAGAACTAACCGGGCCACCATACGGGAAGGATCACTCGGCCATTTTCGACACCACTTCCGAAAACTTCGCCAATGAGAAACTGGGAAGTAAAAGTTACCGAGAGGTCGGGCCATTACGCAACATCTTATTACCGTCAGTGATATATGTCCAGTATTTGTTATTTGATATTAAGATATATTTGTATATCATGTAGACTTGTTAACAATCATGTTTACAGAGATTCCAGGTAATCCATAACCGTGTACGTTTAATTTTATGTGAAAAAGGTTGAAGTCGAATACAGGACCGTGAAATCGAAGACGTCAGAGTTTCGCTGAAGTATAATCGACTGAGCACAGTCGACCAGGAATACAAAGGCATTACTATGTAGCTAAGCGAGAGCGCTTCGGGTTTAAAACTTTTGGATATGGAAATTTCCACAGTTAGGAACGAAATGATTCCACATACATGAAATTCTTTATGCCTATCTGAGAGTTTAATGTGACTGATAAGAAAACTGTTATTTTGACCGATTGTTAATAAAAATTATAAGTGTCACCAAAATTTTTTTCCTGTCTTGTTTTGGTTTTCCATCGCCGGAAATCTCAGCCACTTGACAAATGAGTTCAGAAGTCAGGTCGAGATTTGTCAGGTAGTCCTAATTTTAAGCTATGCCCAGGGGTGTGGGGGCGATTTGTCCCGGGCTATTTCTTCTGTCCATAAACATTACTACCATCATTAAGGTTAAAGATTTTTAGTACGGCTTACAACGCCGATCAAAAATAGAATAAATACATTTTAAGCATGTGACAAACCATCTTCCACCCCGAAAAAACATCTCCCACCCCGAAAATGCAATCTCACAAACCGAATAAACATCTCCCACCCCGAATATGCCATCTCACAAACCACCCCAAATGTGAAATCTCACAAACCGGATAAACATCTCACAAACCGAATAAGCATCTCACAGACCGAATAAACATGTCCCACCCCGAATATGCATTCTCACATACCGAATAAACATGTCCCACCCCGAATATGCATTCTCACATACCGAATAAACATGTCCCACCCCGAAAATGCAATCTCACAAACCGAATAAACATCTCCCACCCCGAATATGCCATCTCACAAACCACCCCAAATGTGAAATCTCACAAACCGGATAAACATCTCACAAACCGAATAAGCATCTCACAGACCGAATAAACATGTCCCACCCCGAATATGCATTCTCACATACCGAATAAACATGTCCCACCCCGAATAAGCATTCTCACACACCGAATAAACATGCCCCACCCCGAATACGCATCTCACACACCGAGTAAACGTCTCCCACCCTGATTAAGCATCTCATATACCGAATTAACAGCTCCCACCCCGGATAAACATCACACAAACCCATTAAACATCTCCCACGACGAATATGTAATCTCACAAACCGAATAAGCATCTCACTCACCGAATAAACATTTCCCACCCCGAATAAACATCTCCAACGCCGAACAAACATCTCGCACACTGAGTAAACACCTCCCACTCCGAATAAACGTCTCCCAGCCCATATAAACATTTTGCACCCCGAATAAACATTTCCAACGCCGAACAAACATCTCGTACCGTGAATAAACACCTTCCACACCGAATAAACGTCTTCCACACAGAATATACATCTTGCGCCCTGAATAAACATCTCAATAACCGAATAATCATCATGTCCCATCATGTCAAAAAAGCATGTCCCATCAGATTAAATTGACACATTAAATTTTGAGTGTAGTTCTCCTGTATTGCCAAAGAGAATACTGATTAATACATCTAGGACCCGAGTCAGAATTTTAATGTTCTTATGACAGTAACCTATAAAACCTTCCACCAATACGGTCGCTGTAAGTTCAAATCCAGCTCATGCTGTCTTCCTCTCCGCCGGATCGTGGGAAGGTCTGTCAGCAACCTGCGGATGGTCGTGGATTTCTCCCAGGCTCTGCACGGTTTTGTCCCACCATAATGCTGGCCGCCGTCATATAAGTGAAATATTCTTGAGTAACACGTAAAACACAAATCAAATAAATAAATAAATATAACACCTACAATTACAGTATTACTCAACTATTACCAACTATTTAAAACCTAAACATAAAGCAAACACATTCAACGACTGTAATGTGTTGCATTAGACCTGGATATGACGGTACAGTCATACAGAGAGTCATAGGAGACCCTAGGGGTCTCTATAGTACTTAACCCCTAATATGTGTCACATTATTCCTTAATGATCCCTATTTTCGGATAATTTCGCCATAACTGCGCGCCAGTCTGTATTTAAAGATCACAGACAGCCCTACTCCAAATATTAACTATACGCCATGCGTTAATATGCTTGTATTTACCGTACGCTGACTGTACGTACATAACTTTCATAGCTGTACCAGAACTGGAAAATTAATCCTCGAATCTGTATCTGTATAGATTATGAGATATATGACTAATGCCCCTTGATACTTCTCGAAAATTAGATGAAATAAAACAATGTATACGCTAATTTCAAAGTACAGTGATTCCACAAAGAGGACAAAATACTTTCTGTTTCATTTATGCGAAAACCTGTGCACTGTAGCGGAAGCATTCGTCACACGAACACGGTTGTGGGCGAGAACAGACTGAACACAAAGCTCACAACTGAAATTCAAGTTGACTTTCTGTCCTCATTTAGATGCGCTGACTGTATAAGGTAAGTTAGGCTTATCAAATTGCTTTCTCATATCAAGTGCTTACATTTCGTGATCTTGTAATCGCACTTCAGGTTTCCATTGTTTAATGAGGGGTATGGAGGGAGAGAGGGAGCTAGGGGCACCGTGGCTCAGTGCTTACGGTGCTTTTGAGCCTATGAGATCGCTGTGAGTTCAAGTCCAGCTCATGGAAGCTTCCTCTCGGATCGTACGTGGAAAGGTCTGTCAGCCACCCGCGAATTGCTCTGTCTGGTTTCCTCCCACCACAATGCTGGCTGCCGTCGTACAAATGAAATATTGTTGATTTACGATGTAAAACTGAAATCAAATAAATAAAATCAAATACACCCAGTGTTTAATACTGCCAATGTGACGTTATGGCCTATATAATAATCCATTCATTCCACTGTTTGTCCTCACTGAAATAAGGCGGCTGTAGCGATACTATATACTCAGATATGTACTAAATCACAATGCCTAGTGTTTCGGTATTTACTACACTAGTTCAACTTTGACGGTTCTTGTAAAAAAAAAACTGACACCCTATAGTAGTATTAGCGCTGCTTTAAAAGGTGTGGATTTTATGAAATGTTTGATCAATTTTAAATTCAGACAGCCGCCAAAACTTGGTCTGTCTGTGAGTTCCATGGACAGCTTGTGCTATACATGAAACATTGTTTTAAACGTTGGTTAATTCTACTTGACAAATGTATTTATTTATTTCATTGGTGTTTTATGCCGCACTCAAGAATATTTCACTTATACGACGGCGGTCAGCATTATTGTGGAAGGAAACCCATTGGTGTTTTACGCCGTACTCAAGAATATTTCACTTATTCGACGGCAGCCAGCATTATGGTTGGAGGGCGGCATTGGTGAGAGGCTCCCGGGTCAATGCACCGCGCCGACGCGCTCACTACCTCGGCCACGGAGGGCCTTCTACATCACAAATGTACATCATCTAAATGCACAGCTGTATATATGTATAACGCGCAACAAACTTTCTGCAAATAACCTCCCTTGTTTCTCTAAACTGTGGTGCTACATCTCGTAAATCGATGAACCGTTCTGATTTTGATGCTAACCTCTGCACTGGTGTTCCATGCATGATGGCCTTGCTTCTTAGGAGAAGTGAATCTCTCAACTTGTACTTTGTTCTAAATCACTACGCTACGCTATTCCACGTAGCCCCATAAGTATAACGTAGCTGATGTATATATGTACACTCGTCAGAATTGGATTTCATGCACGGACCTCATACATATTATGATTCATGACCTTGGCTGAGTTAAACACACCCAAAATTAGCAGCATAGTCACGGCAATGTTATGGGGTAATCACAAACAACAGTTGTATTTATCCGCAGTCATCCGGTATCCATGACGGTATTTACTGTTAAATTGTCACTACTAACTTCCGGAGCGCAGACATGTACAATATTAGCCTGGGAACAGGAACATAATGACGTCATTCCTTTGCCATACATGTACTTGTATATGGCAAAATCTACTTTGCATGTCTCATGCACAGGGAACGATACCGGAACATAAATGTACATAGGTGAGAACGATTGTTCTGTTAAATGTAACATACATGTATATTATATTAAGTCAAGATAAATATTTTATTAGATGAACAGGATATTATGTGGAATATGACAGAATATTGTGTTTTGATAACAGAATATATTCTAGCATCACTCAGACAACAGACTTTCTGTTAAACATAGGCTAACAGATTAATGCTTTGAGTGTAATAGTGCAAAATGCATCGTCGTGGAAAAATCAGGCGATTCCTTGAGGCTTTCATATGTCATTGTTGCAGGAAAAACTTGTATAAACAATGAATATGAGCAATAAATGAGATATATATAGAAGATGAAACTTTCACATCTTAAACAGACTGAACGACTGTCTGGAGGATTTTCAAAAATATACTAAAATAAAGACATATCTCCACAATGGTTGAACAGTATAGCTATAGGGCGTTATGGGGGTGCAACCAGAAGAATCAATTTGATGAAACATGAATGAAAGTTTCCAGTCCACGATGCATGCGTGAAACCTGTTTATATCTCTTCCTGAGTTTTTTTGTTTTGTTTTTTTTGCAGCGAGTTCTGTGTCAGTTTCTTCTAGTTATATATATATATAACTATAATAACATAACTATAACAAACTGACACAGAACTCGCTGCCAAAAAAATCTCAGGAATTCGGTAGAAGTAGGCAGCACAATTTGGACACGGTTTCTTTTCTATCGAGAAGGTATGTATGGTGGCTGATAGCGGCCATTTTCACCGCCCCCGAGGCGGAAAACAAGGCTTTAAGAAAACCGTGATCTCCGCGCCCTCCGCACCTTCCGCGAATTTATTAAAACCGCGACCACCGCGACCTTGGCGACCCAGCGGACAGCGTGGAAGTCGCGTGGAGGGCGCGGTTTTAACAAAAGCGAGTTTTAACCTTCCACGAGTTCCGCGGGGGCGCCAAGGTCGCGGTTGTCGGGGTTTTAATAAAAGGCACGCGGTTCGGCGCCATACGCGAACTCCGCACCTTCCGCGTGTTCCGCGACCCCGCGGAGGTCGCGGTTTTCTTAAAACGGGGGTGCGGAAGGCGCGGTCAAAAATGGTCAAAAAAATCAGCCACCATAGGTATGAGGCCTACATATGCATTGCGCTCAATAAATAACAATCAAACACACATAGCTCTTTGGAAATAACATTTTGAGCAGAGGTTTTTCGTTCCCGTTATGATTCACCAATGAGCCATTCATGTTTTAAAATGTCTTTCCAGTCCAAAATAATTTGAGGGTAACCAGGCCTACTCAAGCGCAAAATTTGTCAAACAGCACCTCATTTCGCGCAGGCATCAGTCCGACATAAGATGACGTCACGAATTTCCCTGACATTGCCCCAAGGATCAATATCTTGTGTGGAGTTTCAAACTGATAAGAAACCTTTGGCTCTGACACAAAGTAGAATGTTTTACGAGCGCTACAGTGATGGAGAAAAAGAGGTCAACAATTAACGTGCCTAACCTGGAGACGTCAATAGCAAACTCAATGGAGCAGGGCGGAAATGTCGAAGGGACCACTCTCTATGATTATTTCCTCTGATGTGCAAGCCTTCAAGGCCCGGAGCTCTCTTTACGAACGTAGTATGCTTGTGTAAGGCCACTAAATAAACCTGTCCAATTCGCATAGATCAAATAGATCCGGTTTTCTACCTGACCCATGAATCAATAATCTATCGATACCGGTATGGGTTGAAGGCTCACTGTTTAGAAGTAGCCACTATATTGCAAGGCGTTTTCCGCCTGTGGGCAAATATGTGTAGATCTATAGACCTACATGATACTCTCTTTTTCTCACTGGCTCACTTTCCTACAATGCAGCCGTCAGAAACTAATCCCTATGGCAGATGGATAGTGTGGGACTGCAAAGTGTGGAGTAAGACAGCATGGACGAACAAATGATTATATGGCTTAACGCCACATTGGCAATGTTTCAACCATATCGCTGCGTTCACCTTCGTCAGATATCTAATCAACGGGAAAGAATGCTTATATCTACTTCTAAAAATAATGAAATTCCAAGGCTAATCCGAATTCGGTGGTCGCTATATACATTTTGGGGGGGTTTATTTTTATTTTAGTTTTGCTATCAAATTTCATTCACAACACATTAAGCATTTTCACATGATTCACTTTCGGAAGTTAATCATACAGCGGCCAATGGCCCAACGATAACATAATCAAATGGCAGTCTGCATGATATATTTTAATTTTATCGACGCAATGAACACGTTTTGTCAGAGTATCCTGTTAGAACCGAACACTGTTGACTACTTGTCTTTATATGGCTTCTTTGTAATTTCTTATATACAAGGTCGAGAGTCTTGTCCATTAAAATCAGCTGAAATTTCTTGTATTATAGCTGACCCCCATTAGTGAAAGGATTCGTTATGGCAATTTTTGCCAAAGATTAGATACTTTGAATGTGCTGATTTCCATTGAACTCAGCAGAAACTTCCCATCCTTGTGTATAATTTCATAGATTTTGGGTGGTTATATTCTACCTTGTTGTGATCTTTCCGTTGTACGTCTTTAATTATATTGAAGAGTTCGTAATGGTGGAGGGGCAACATATGAAAGTCTGCTGCGACGACAAGATCCAAGGATTTAGTTTGCTTTTTTGTTCTTTTGTGGAATAACATAGCTTTCAGTTTTTTCCAATGTATTCTGAAATTGTTTGCTGCATATCCAGATTTACATGCAAAAGGCGAAAAAAAATTGTAATTGCATGTAGGACGTACTTAAAAGCACGGATATCTACATGTGATATTAAATTCAACTGAAAGCTTGTACACCACAAATAACACTTGTTTCCCATTTGCAAGTTAACAGCTTACAGAACTGACTTGATGCAAAAACGGGGAAAACTTGTAATTTTGCCAAACATGACTCCCTTGAAGCGTTCAGGCGCTATGTCAATATCCCTGGGATCGATAAAGCTATGTAATTAATATGCTCATGGATTTGTACATACCAAATCCTTGATACGGCAGTCAGAATACCCACGGGCGGTTATAGATCAAACAGAAGTGTACGGTTTATCTAAAAGTGACATCGACGTAAAGCGTAAACTTGGTGGGAGTGTCTCTTATCCTGAAAAGCAAGTCGCGCTGGCACGCAGCTCGTGTTTGTAGCTTTCCAAGATATTATTGTCTTCACACAGATCAAGGGATTGCAAGATGGCGTCAGTAACTCATCTCCTGGTGGCCGCATTTGTCGTAATCACTATTGCTTTTGCCAAGAAAGATCGGGGAAGTTTCTCCTTCAGGGTGAGTATGCTGTTTCTTGTCTGGAAAAAAAAAACCCAAAATACAAACACGATATAAAGTCGATCGTGAATTAGCAATGTTGCAGGGAAGTTTTTCCTTCAGGGTGAGCATATTGTTGCTCGGTTCATGTTTATCGTGTTTGAATAAGAAACCGATCCCTAAAGGCTGAAAAGTTAATCCATTTCCATATCATGTAATGGTTAAGATCAGGGGAGCTTCTTCTTCCAGGTGAGCATACTGATCCATGGTTGATGATTATCTTGTCTGAACAAAAACAAAAGCGATCTAAAATTGATCCTCTTTTCATATCAGGTAATAAGACAGCTCGTATAAGTTTCCCTTTCAGGGTGAGTATATTACCTCACGGTGCACATTCATATCTTTAAAATAATGGCGATATTTTTTATCCAGTTTCCGTGTTAAATCTCTTCTTATAGTCAAAAGCCAATTCGAGTTTACTGTTTCACAATTCTTGTTTATATCTTGTCTGAACAAAAAGCCAATTGCGATATAAAATGGATCTTCTGTTCATATCATGTAATAAGACAGCTAGGGAAAATTTCTCTTTCAAGGTAAGTATATTGCTCACGGTACAGGTAAATATCGTAACTTCACGATACAGGTTTATATCGTTACTTCATGGTACAGGTCAATATCGTTACTTCACAGTACAGGTCTATACCTTTACTTCACGGCACAGGTCTATATCATTGCTTCACGGTACACGTTTATATCGTTACTTCAAGGTACAGGTCTATATCGTTAATTCATGGTACAGGTCTACATCGTTACTTCATGGCACAAGTTTATATTGTTACTTCACGGTACAGGTCTATAACGTTACTTCACAGTACCGGTCTATATCGTTATGTCACGGTACATGTTTATATCTTTACTTCACAGTACAGGTCTATATCGTACTTCACGGCACAGGTCTATATCGTTACTTCACGGTACAGATCCGTGTCGTTACTTCACAGTACACGTTTATATCGTTTCTTCACAGTGCATGTCTATATTGTTACTTCACTGTACCGGTATATATCGTTACTTCACGGCACACCTTTATATCTTTACTTCACAGTACAGGTTTATATTGTTACTTCACGGTCCACGTTTATTTCCCTATCAAATCCGTACTTGTAGTCAAAAGTCAATTCTCATACTAATATGAACCATTAAAGCTTTAGGGAAGTGGTGTAAAATTCAGATAAAACTTAATAATGGTCAAAAGCCATTTTGGGGCCTCCGTGACCGATAGGTTTAGCACATCAGCACGGCACAATGACCCACAAACTTCTCACCAATGCGGTCGCTGTGAGTTCAAGTACAGCTCACGCTGGCTTCCTCTCCAACAGAATATTATTATGTTGAATTTGACACAATCTGGTGTTATACCAACAGAATACATTCTAGCATCTCTCAGACAACTGACTTTCTGTTAACATTAAGGGATTACTTTTTTGATTGAAGTGATAACACAAATCTGTAACAGCAACACTTTCTAGCCATGGCATCTCGTATTTCTGGCAACTATACGGCGTGTATACGGTATCGGCCTAGAACGTGTACCGAGACATGCTGTTATATTTGTACAATCAATATCTTACTTATACCTAACTGCGCAATCTCTCTCGTTTTTTTCTTGCCCAATGACTATAATTGTGCACACCCACAGCTCTCTGTTGTGCTCAGTAATTGTTAATCCTTATTCCCCTAGCAGAAAAATCTACAACCGAACAAAAAAACCTATCGATTACAACAGAGCCTGACGTCTACATCTACATACTGGTTGGGTTCAGCGAGATTGACGCAACGAGATTCCCTACAATATAGGACTATGGCGGTTAAGGGCTCACTTATCTTCGTGAGCTTCATCAAAACAGCCCCAATGCTGGAAGAATATGAACGTTAAGGCACCCGGAGCATTTCGAAGTATTACGACTTGCCGACCGGAACCCTTCGAAGAGTTGCAAGCGTCATGAAAGAATAATTCCAACCTCTCGTTGTCGTAGTTCACGTAAAACGATGACGTAGTATTGCGGAAAACTGGATTGCCCGCAGTGATTTTTTTGGAGAGTTACTGCACCTCTTTCCACTTGTGACGTAGGCTTATATACGTCATATTAGTGGAAAGCAGGTGGCCTCCAGCAAACCTTGCATAGGCACAGAACAAAGCAGTGTAGAACTCCTATGCCACTAATACCCTGAGAACAATGAATGAAGGGGTAACATTGATAAGGCGAGTCGGCATCTCAGGAGTCCGCCGAGTTCGCACAGATATGGACGAGGCAGCTTGGGGCTCTCGAAAATTAACGCAGTTAAAATGCGAGATTTTACGGTACTTGCGAGAATGAATACACATCTCGCACAGCCGGGTGTGTCAGCTCAACGTCGCCGTTAGCAGCCACCGTAAAACCACGCCTTTTAGTCGCGTTAGTTCGGGAGAGCTCCCACTCTGTCTCACCTCATCTTGCGTGAACTCGTGAGATTCCTGAAATGCCAACTCGGCTTATTGGTCCACTCTTTCATTAATCCGTCAATAATGTCATTAATGTAGATTTATCTATCTATACTTTTTTTTTTCCTTGTCATTCCCAGTATTTGCCCCGCCCCTTGTGCCCGGAAAACGCCGTGTGCGCCGAGGTAAATACACTGAGCAGGAAACCCTGGGACGAGAATGACGTCTCACTGCCGCTCTTTACCTCATTCATATGCAAATGTCCGGAGGATCAGGAATGCCCTACACATCCGGGCACCCACACGTTGCATGTTGGGAAGGGGAGATGGTAAGAAAAAAGGTTTATTGAGGTTTTACCGGAGACGATGATCTACAAAAAAAAAAGTACATATCCAGTCGAATTTTTGTTTTTAGTTTAAAAGAGACCAATTATTTACTTTTAATACAGCCACGTTTGTGCATGTTTTACCGTTTAGAATCGTTAATAAGTTACCTGAAAAGCGGGCTGCGTTATCAAACTTTTTCAAAATTTAGAATCATTTTAAAACTATTAATAATATAGTTTACGATTCAAATATTTATTGAAAGGTAATAATCTGAGCCAGATTGAAAAATATATTTAATTTGATTAGCGAATACATGTTTTGGGCCGAAAATCACCGGTATAGCCTCTGTAATTTACTATAATTTAGACCAATAACGAGCAACACAGGTGTAAAATGGCGAATTCTGCCTTTAGGTATTCCATGTGTAAGCCTATCTGTTCATTCGAGAAATGTGAGAGGCGGGCTATAGCGGAGGAGGTCCTGTACAAGGCCAAGGACTTTGGGGGCCGTACTTATACCAAGGTAAGATAACCAATACCGAGGTAAGATAGCCAAACGATGTTTAAAACAAACTACCAAAGAACTAAGAAAGTATATAAAGTACGAAACTAGGACGGAATCGTACAAAGAGAAGCAGTCGACAGTTTCCAATAATGTTGAAAAGATACAAGGTATGTTGTAGGCGATCGAGCGAAATCAGTGTTCAAATGGTGTACCATGCCAGTGTATCGATGTTATCGATAATAACAAATATGTTGCGCTTTGATGGTAAATGTTCATATATCCAACGTAGCGATTTAACTTAATACGATGAAAATACATCCCCTCGCCGCGGGTTGATCGGAACTAGACGCAATCATGAAGCAGAGCGCCAGAGATAACCCACACGAAGGTAAGATAACCTACACAAGGTTAAGATAATCTACAACAGGGTAAGATAATCTACAACAGGGTAAGATAACCTACACCAGGGTAAGATAACCTACATTAGTGTAAGATAGCCTACAACAGGGTAAGAAAACCTAAACCTGGGTAAAAACACTCATGAGGGTAAGATAACGTACAGCAGGGTAAGATAACCTACAGCAGGGTAAGATAACCTACAACATGGTAAGATAACCTACATCAGGGTAAGATAATCTACAGCAGGATAAGATAACCTACAACAGGGTAAAATAACCCACACCAGCGTAAGATAACCTACAACAGGGTAAGGTAACCTAAACCAGGGTAAGGTAACCTTCACCAGGGTAAGAAAACCTAAACCTGGGTAAAAACACACATGAGGATATTATAACCTACAGCATGGTAAGATAACCTGCAGCAGGGTAAGATAACCTACAACAGGAAAAGATAACCCACATCAGGTAAGATAACCTACACGAAGGTAAGATAACCTTCACCAGGATAAGATAACCTTCAACAGGGTAAGATAACCTACAGCAGGGTGAGATAACCTATAGTAGGGTAAGATAACACACACCAGGATAAGAAAATCTACACCAGGGCTAGATATCCTACTCCAGGATGAGATAACCTACATCAGGGTAAGATAACCTACAACAGGGTAAGATAACCTACATCAGGGTAAGATAACCTTCAACAGGGTAAGATAACCTACAACAGGGTGAGATAACCTATAGTAGGGTAAGATAACACACACCAGGGTAAAAAAATCTACACAAGGACTATATGTCCTACTCCAGGATGAGATAACCTACATCAGGGTAAGATAACCTACAACAGGTTAAGATAACCTAAAACAGGATGAGATAACCTACATCAGGGCTAGATATCCTACTCCAGGATGAGATAACCTACATCAGGTTGGATAACCTACAACAGCGTAAGATAACCTACATCAGGGTTAGATATCCTACACCAGGGTAAGATAACACACTCCAGGGTAAGATAACTTACAATAGGGTAAGAAAACACACAGCAGGGTGAAGAAAACACACACGAAGATAAGAATGTCAGGGGGAACCAATCTGATTAAAGCCTGGCCGTATGTGGTTTAAAGCAAAGCGATGTACAATCGATCTGATTTTAATCAGATTGAGAAACACGCTTTAAGGAAGCGTTTTATTTATTTGTTTATTTTGCAATTGTTTTTTTAGCCGATGGCGGCCTAAAAGAAATGCTTAAAAGTAATATCTCTGTATGGGAGAACCATGAACTTGTTTCTTACTTTTTGACACTGTCCTTGGATATTGATAGTGTAAGCTGAGTGCAACTGCCACTGACATACGTTGCCAGGGTAGACTCTATATTGATAGTACGGATATGAGAGTGATCTCCATTGTCCACAGGTGAACTGCCTGTGTCCAGGCCACGAAAACAGCGACATGACCGACGAGGAGGCGGCCACGATGTTCCGGGAGAGTAAGACTGACGACCCCCGGGCCGATGTGGTCTACCAGAGGACATGCACATGTGAGTGGAGATGGAATTATATCTGGGGGAGGTTAAAGATGATGTACCGGAGATTTGTGGCAAAAAATCCATATTTGCTAATCATAACAAATTTTCTGTATTTGCCAAGAATACCTCAGATCATTGCCTTTCGTAAATATCTGACTCGTGTCTTTAATATTTATAGTTTTAAAATGATTTCAGAGTTTGAAAATGTTATAAAGAGACCTGCTGCATACACTTTAGGATCCAGTACTCGATACGGTAGCACATACGCAGACGAGGCTGATATTTTGTAGCAATTAAAGTCTAAAATAATAGCAAAAATTCCAGTGTATTTGACGCTGATCGATTTTTTTTTTGCCAAAAATCTTTGATATGACCTTAAAAAAAAACATAAACTCAAAGACAAATGAAACTGACAACGCCTGGGCCTATAGACTTCTACCTGCACGAACTGAGCATACTGTACGCACGTTGTTACACATTGCATGAAAACGAAAGTAATTTAACATTTTACAAAAAGACAAAAAAAGAGGCCGTCATCACTGGACACACCTTTTTAAAGCATTCTTCAATATAATGGTGTGTTGTGGCGACTCTCTCGGGTCCAAGATGGACTGAGCATTGTACTCTTGGAGTCTGTGACAATATTAGGTTATCCAAAACTTATCCCTAAGAGAGGAATGGTCAGGACCGAATTATTCAAGGCGAGAAAAATTCCCTATTAAATGCCCCTTGGGTTTCGAAGGTGTCACACGGACTGACCATTTTTCCATCACTTTGACTGTTTAAATAATTCTTTAGAAGTGCATTATTTAATGCACATTATATAATACATATAACGAGCTGTTCAGGTCATAAATACTTGGTTTGGAATTTAATAGAAAAGCAATGTTAATGTTTTTTACACCCAGTAGGCCTAATGTGTAGTATCAACGTACTGTCCATAAAACCCACCTTTGAATTCAAAAATCCGAAACCTTTTCAATTCAAGACAATCAAAGGGAGACAAAGGGAAAGTTTCTGCGGTATAGTTTTCAATGGTGTGCCTTATCAGGTTGATTGAATTTTGTGCTGCGATTTCCTTTAAACGTAATTTAAAGTTTCTAGAATCAGCCTACTTCTTTGTAAAATTCATTATAGCTATCCAGGCACAACATAGTTCTTCAGTTTATAATTTGTCTGTCAATTCTTTCACAGTTGTGCCACTTTATGCCACACGGATGCAGTGTGCAAATAAAGAGATTCCTGGTTACGTAAATGATTTCCAACGGCCGTTTAGGCTTGAAATTTCCTGTCTAGATTACATCAGAGAAAATGTCGCAGATACAGTTTTTCATCAAAATGCCTCAACTTAAATTTGATGGGCCAAAGGCCTAATTATGTTGTTTGGTTCATAGCTGTTGTTATCTCCCTTGTTTGCAGCCTATCACCCAACTTGGAAGAGAGCAGACGATGAGCTAGAGATCGAAGAGTTGGAGAAGCGCAGAAGTCTGAGGAGTGAATTATTCAAAAAATGGAATTAGAAAAACATCGAAAAAAAGGATAGGGAACCTAAACGATAAATTATGGGGTGCATGCTAAGAACGGCGTATATTAAGTTATGAATATGGTAATAATCCGTGCATTTTTATGGAAGATCTGGTAAATGTACATTCTGATTGGAGATGATGAAATGTAGCTTTTGGACTTACAATCAACAACGAATTAGTACATGTATTTCCATTTTCAATACTTTAACAATTAAAGGGTGGCTTTGTCCAGGTATTAAGGCATAGAAGCTGGTGGCAGTTTTGTCTCGATAATTGTGACGTAGTAAAGGACAGAATAAATGAGTTCACAGTTTTGGACCGTCTTGATACAGTGATAGTGCCATTCGGCGTATAATTTGCAAAGTCTATTTAAGCATTTATATGAACAGTTAGAATAAAACCCTGACGGAGGTAAATTGACAATAGGCCGTAATTATCCGGTTACGTGTGACTATTTGCCAACTATCACAATGTCGTCGCTGCTCTGATTTTACCATCTGTGCTGTAAGTCTTTTATTATATTATATGAACTCATGACAAATAATATTGTAACGCTTAAGGAGTAAAATATACGTTTTCCACTTTATGGCATGTTTTACTGGTGTTCACCAAGTTATACGAAATATCTGTTCTCGCCATATTTTACTAACGGTGCACGATGTCATACCCTAATGTCAAATACATCCTCCACAGTCAGTGAGCGTGAAATCCCTCAAACTAACCTGTTCTCATACCTTTATGATTGTTGAAAGCTTTTTTAAGTACATCGAGCATGTTTACTGTTAACGTTATTCTGACATTTGGCGATTAATAAATGTATTATTCACTCCAGGCTTTCAGTTAATATATTTTATATTCGATAATATTGTCTTAATGCCGCGTACATTCAAGAAAGTTAATTTACAAGATAAGAAAATCGTACCATGCCCAGAGAAAAAAAATCTACAAATCGGCTCATTAGTCCAGAGCCGAATCAGGAGAGAGAAGTGATCTTTTAGTTGAGTGATCCAGCACACTGTTCCTTTACATTCAGTTTTATGGTCTGAAGTTGTTACTATAGAGCTAGGTTTTAAGAAACAACCAAACATACAGCGCCCGCTTAACTGTCTCCTTAGAGACCGTTGTTCAAGCCTATATGGCGTTTATGAAGTTTGATGCGGGATCGGCTTTTCACGCTTTATCACGCGAGATTATAGTATGGCTTTAACATACATAATCTGAACAAGTTTCTAAAGCCCCATCCAGACTATCCAACATCGTTCAAACTTTTGTTGAATCAGCAGCAAGTGGAAGTTGAGGTAAGTTGAGTGTCCCGTCCACAATACAAATCAGATAGGTCAACCTTGTCTAATACTGTTGTCGTGTGTTGAACATTGTTTTTTGGGGTTTTTTTTTAAAGCCCCTTTCAGACCACCGTGCAAAGCAGCATCGTTTATCGCACTTCATGCCATTAACAGTCAAGCCCCGCTTCCGACCTGACTGGTCGATCCCATGCAACGACTGATATAATCAAAAAGCGCTGAAGTTTTTCCGCCGACAAGTGTGTTACAGGATCCAAGGTTGGAATGTGCCAATATGATCTTTTCTTGCAGCAAATAAATTATATCGGGAATCTGGAAACATTGTAGTCTGTTGCATCACACGATATATCAAGTAGTTACGACGTAGAAATGTTGCGGTTATATACTGATGTACATGTACTTTACTGCGAAGATACGGTCTCGCTGGCTCAGATGGTTAAGTGGTCTGGCTCACTCCCACTGAATCAAAGGTCGCGTGTTCAAATCCAGTTCTTGCTGTTTACACTGCGCATTCCGGTTTATTGCACTCACATAGACCTGATAACCGTCATATAATCGACAAAATTCTTGAGTACGCGGCGTTACCTGCAATCAATCCGATCACAAAGTTAGGTACCCTTACATGCGATATACCATCATGGTACACATATTTATTTGATTGGTGGTTTACGTCGTACTCCAGGAATATTTGTATTTTCACTTATACCACGTTGGCCAGCAATATGGTGGGAGGAAATCTGGAAGAGAACGGTGTAACCCACAACTATCCGTAGGTTGCTGCAAGGCCTTCCCACGTACGGTCATGGTATATATAACTTCATAAGACATGATGTACAATAAACAAGCTGAAACATCTACAATATTGATATGCATCTATTTTTATTCATGATCATTTCACTCGTGACATCTAATAGGCATCAGTGTGAATTTCTACTGAATGCACGCATGTGCGATTTGATGACAGAAAAAACGGAGGACGAATAACGCCACTGGGAAACCAACAGACACTGGTGGAACAAAATTAATCACTAAATTCCAAAAGTATATCATGTATAAAGTAATCTGAAATCAGTGAGGGTATGATTCGAAAATTCGTGTGATGAAAACGTACACCAAAACTATTATACTGTTAACATATTTCTTTTTAAAACAAATGAAATAATAATAATAATAATAAAGCTCTATGAAAGATAAATGAAAACATTTATCTGTACAAAGTACATGGACGGCGGTCATACAATCACACACAAAAAGTGGCAAAAAGGACGGAGATGAACGTTAACACATTTAGCTAACTTGTATATACGTACTGTTATTCTTCAACAATTTCGCATGTTTGTAAGGTGTTTATTCAAGCACATTCTGAAGGCATTATTCTGTGTAGACTGGTAAAATTACACAGATTTTGAAGCCCTCAAATTGGCCAATCCGGTCAATGTAGTTTTGGCTCCAAAATCAAATTAAAAATGTGCAAAAATTGCACTGAAAGGTGCTCTTTTATATGCGAAAAGGTTGAGGTGACTCTCGACTGGTACAAAATACTGTGAAAAGCGGACGGACATATGCGGTTAATTATAATTAAAACTACTCGAACAATTTAATATTTCACGTCAGTCTTCAACTGGTGAACGACAAAATCACAACAAAATACATATACAGAGAAGTCGATATCATTCTTCCATAATAAGCTATTTTGGTTAGATATCAGACTGGAACGATCCCATGACAAAGCACCATAAAAATAGGGCATTATATAAATGAATAGGACACCCAACTGGATTCACTTCATGAGATAACCAAACCGGTAACCAAATCTACACTCGAAAAATTAATGTGTTAATCTCAACAGAAATTCTGTTGTCTGTTGAGTGATGCTAGAATATATTCTCTTATTGTAACAAAATACTATGTCATATTCAACGTTATATCCTGACAGCCTACTAGAATCTTTATGTTGAATCAATAGAATGTGTATGTTATATTATTTAACAGAATAATCTGTTGCAGTAGCAGAATACATGTGACGTACGCTTAATTTTTGTTGGCAGTACTTTAATTACTTTAAGTACTCACAAATCACACCAAGGTTGTTCTTTTTCATATGTGACGACGTCACTCCAGATAGCTATAACATGGCAAAATGGCTTTAAGTACTCACAAATCACACCAAGGTTGTTCTTTTTCATATGTGACGACGTCACTCCAGATAGCTATAACATGGCAACATGGCAAAATGGCGTCACCAAATGAGTGCTTAGGTAATGACGATTGTTTGCTATTTACTTTGTTGATAATCGGTGTAAAATTTTTTAAACATTTTTAGCACATTTCTGGAAAACTACTTTATTAATTAATTCAGTTTTATTGGATGACTTTATGTTCACTTTAAAGGGTGACTTTCGCCCAATACCGAGTGTGCTGGGACTACCTCCACAAAACCTTTAATACTATACTGTTTGGCCTCTTTATTTTCCTGTGTGTAACGGCCATGACAGTCCATGTCTCAAACGCGAGTTGCCAATGCAGTTGTAATCAACAATCCCAGAATCAACTTAATCATGTAATAAAAGCTTTGCGGGACTCCAACCTTTTTGGCATAACTTTCTTCATTTTCCTTGAAACCATAATCTTCAATAAACCATGTTTCCATGTACCCTTTTGGAAAGATCTTGGTATCAAAGAAATTATGAGCTAGGTAAACCGAACCTCTGTATAGGAGTACTACATACAGAAGATGTTAGCCAATATCTAAAGCTATACAAGTTTTGGGACTATGTTAAGATGTTATATCTGATGCTATACAATTATGTGACAATTTTGTCCGACTTTTATCCAGGAATTTCCATCCATATAAATACATGTATATGCCAGTAACTTGTAGGTAAGATTCTTCCCAGGTTTTGATGGTAAATTACCCTAATTTTCCAACCTCTTCAACCGCCTCTGCTAACAATATTTTGAAACACTCTGAGAGAACCATAAGGTATAAGAGATATAATCTGCAGTTCTATGAAACTTGTATCTGTGTTTGATAACACAAACAAATCACTAGCATCATTTTCATAATAACTGTATACATAAATTCCACTGAAAAATGCGCTGTAGTGGTTGAAAAGACTTCAGATTTACAGAAAATGAGGAAAATTCTACTATTTATTTATTTATTTATTTGATTGGTGTTTTACGCGTTACTCAAGAATATTTCACTTATACGATGGCTGGGGAAGGGGAAAGCCCAGGGGGAAACCCACGACCAGAAAATTCTTCTTAGTCTGCTCACGATAAGGTATCTATACAATTCAATACCATTAAGGGTATTTACATGGTGTGATTTTGCATGGACAACTATTACAGAACAAAAGTAGAACAAGCTGTACCTTATGTGATCTCTATCTTTTGATTACAACTTTCGATTCTGCATCTCGGCACTATTAACCACATATATAAAAGATTTACAGAGATAAACTATTTTCAAAACCATATAACCAAAAACATAATAAATACGTTAAAAAGCTGGAATGACTAAGTGCAAATAGAAAGGAACATAACAATTTTTAAAATGTGAATTCCATAAATTACAAAATATTAATAGAATTATATGGTTTCTGTTACATACATGAAATACTGTTTAATATGGAATATGCTTATGATGACAACTGTTCTGAAGGAACATCCAGAATCAATAATACTTCATTTCATTGGACATGATCTCATTTTTTTAAAAATATCTTAACACGGCTTAAATATTCCTTTTCACAATGTTACAAATCCTTACAAACTTTATGCATGAACCAGAATGGAATGAATACAAATATGATTTCTTTCTGTGACAAAAATGCTTTATGTCCTTGTGCAATACGAATGTTATTAAAAACTGAATTTACATTTCACATGAGGCGACTATTTACATAGCAAACATGAATATATCGATGAATTTCAAAATACCAGTAACAAATAACATTTTCTCTATGGACATTTGGAGAATTTGATTAACCAAAACAGTAACTGTTGGAGAAGATTTTGTGATTTGCTTTTCGATCTGACTAATACTAGTAAATTGGATGTTGATTTTTTACATACATTGTTTCCTCATCATACACATATGCCATTTCATTTCTGCTACTAATGTTTGTCAATAAATTCATTAAAACTGTTGACAATAACTTTGGCCCTCATGGCTTGCTATTTATAGTAAGACATCATGTAGTATGTTTATTTATTTCATTGGTATCTTAAGCCGTACTCAAGAGTGTTTCTCCAACATGTGTTCAATAGGGTCTAGCACTCTAATGGGTAATTGTACATAGACAAGATCTGTTATTTTCAGACACCTTACCACTAGAAAATCCACAGCAATTCAGCATTCCCTTTCACAACAAATAAAATTTTGTGAGGTATCTTAATTCTTCTATGCTTTGGGACACCTGTTCGGCTCTTTTTAGTCAACAGACATGTAACTGCAGCAGGAATATTTAGTTTCCTTTTTTTTTTGACATGACTCATATTCATATTTTTGCTTTTCAAAAAAACATGGGAGACATGTAATTCTTTGCTATCTGCACTGCTATAATATCTGTCCTAAAAAATTAGAAGAATTAATTGCCAATGTATGCAAATGTGGATGTACTATTTTAACCCCCTGGTTCAGTTAGCAAATAAACTATGGGGATCTTCTGAAACAAGTCCAATGAGCTTTCTGTGCCATATGGAATGTTCTTCTACTTTGGTAAATTTGCTTCACAGGTATATATGTTCAAAATGAAAAAAAAAATATATATATACAAAAATTAACAAAAGGAAAATCTGTCAGTTCACAAAAAAGAAAAATGTTTTTCCAGAAAATATTAAGTCGTAACTTTAAAAAGACAATGAAGCACTGGAAAACAGCATAGTACATGGGTATTCACTGACCGATGAAAACAATCTGACTTTGACACAAAAAGTTTTGCACTGGATGAAGGAAGCCTCTGAAAACTGAGCTTTTGATGTGACTGGAATGATTGACTTGTTCCTCTTCATTATTGAGATACTGAACCTTTGTCTCACGAAACTCCAAAAAATCATCTCTTCAATTACTCAAACCGTGATGAAATGAGAGTGACAGTTGATGTTCCATCAACATGGACATCGTATTGACGGACAGATGACAACAGGTTTGATTACACTTGTTCCACCTCTCATCTCCACAGGCGACAGGTGTTGTCTTTACTTCCTAAAAATCAAAACACAAACACAACAATTAAATACTTCACAACAGCTAAATTGTCACATTTGGAGTAAGACGTTCGCATATTCAAACACCCACCAGATTTTTTCCTGATGTTTGCTGAATTTCTGCCATGAGAAAACTCAACAGATGGACACTGAATTCAAAACCCACACCACGCATTGAAACAATCTGTTTCCTGAGGTGAAATTTCAACCATGGATATACAACAAATCAAGTCTGAGTCCAGGGAATTTCAGTACACAAAATTTAAACTTGTACGCATGATTAGCAGCCCAAAATACTTTACATCTGTACATGTCTTAATATACAGTTGGCAACAAGGATACACTGCATCCTTTTACCAAACACAGTTTGTATGTGTAGCAAAGCCCAATATCTTGTCATCATCTGTGATATTTTGTCACTTTCCCTACTTCACGTGTTATAACGGTAATCACCTTATAGTTAAATGCACAATTCAATATCTAGTCTTCCTCTGTGACATTTTGTTACCTGCCCTATATTACCTCTAAAAATGATATTCCCCTCGTAGTCAAATGCACAGCTGAATATCTAGTCATCATCTGTGATATTTTGTTACCTGCCCTATCTTACCTCTAATAATGATATTCCCCTCGTAGTCAAACGCACAGCTGAATATCTAGTCATCATCTGTGATATTTTGTTACCTGCCCCACCTTACCTGTTATAATGGTATTTCCCTCGTAGTCAAACACACTGCTGAATATCTAGTCATCATCTGTGATACCTTACCTGTGATAATGGTATTCCCCTCATAGTTAAATGCACAGCTGAATATCTCGTCAGTGTGACCCTCCAGGATCTGTTTGCACTTCCCCGTCTCTGGATCCCACAGTCTGGCCGTCTTGTCAGAGCTGGCAGTGAGAACGGACGTACCTTGTGGATTAAAGGTTATCTGGAGCAAAGACAAACATTGTGTTAAAGGAAGTTTCAAAACCTTAAAGGTATGCCAGTCATGATAGAGTGACTAACAGACAATGTATTCAGGTTTGGAACTCGTGATCGAAATGAAGAGTCCTCAAATTTCAAACTCTCAAGTAAAGCAGTTCTTCAAATACCGTAAGTGCTGACATGAAAAACCAACAAATTATAAAACTGGAGAGAGCCGGGTTTGAACTCTGAACCATCAAACTCACCTTGGAGATCTCCCCTTCATGGCCCTCAAACTTGGAGACGAGGTTATGAGTGGTAGCGTTGTAACAGCGCGCGGTGGAGTCTGCCGAGGCTGTCAACAAATGCTGACCAGTGAAATCAAAGGCTACATCCAGTACTTCATCCTCGTGTCCTCGCAGGGTGCCCACACAACGACCTGCCCAAGGAATTAGGGGTAATCATGAAACAACCCAATCCCACATATCACATGAATATCTACAGGTAATATCAAGTCAACAAGACACGCATACACAGGCCATGATGATGCAGGCAATATGCCAAAACTTCATGTAACAAGTTTTTCTTTCATTATGGTCCTTGTATACTAAACTAAAATAATATTTCATTTGCATACTACACAATACTGTAAATAACTACATCTACCATATCTACAAGTTCTAGGAACATCCAAACAAGTTTTTACTGTCTTGCACTGAAAACACTTCAAGCCAAGTCCAGCAAACTTCTCACGTGTTCTTTGGTCAGTATATTAAAACAATACTGATAGTTCCATATGCACATGTACACAAGATTATTAGACATGTATAATGGTGGTACAGTAGCAGTACCTGAAGGGAGATGACTTACCGTTAGAGGTGTCCCAGATTTTACAGGTTTTGTCCATGGAGCCTGTGGCCACTAGGGAACAGTCCCAGTTGAACTGTGCACTACTGATCTCAGCCTTATGACCAATCAGAGTGTGGATACGTCTGCAATGACATGTGAATCAATTAATGAATGTCCTAAATTGAACTATTCCTGTGCGATCTGCTGCCTCACTGAAGTACCATGTTGACAACGCCAGACATGACACCTAGTTCATACACCCACAGCACTGTGACACTAGGCTGATCAGAACTTGGCTTATCCATGTCTGCGGAATGTCCAAGGATGAGAGTGAACTGCGATCGTCCCCAGACAAGACAGACACTTATCCTCCCATAACTCTGCTTATTTATTATTCTTCATAGGCTATAGAAATGCTTCCGCAGCTTATGTGGTTAGACAGTCCACCTGGAAATCGGGGGACCTCAGCTAACATCAAGCTCGGTTCATATCCAAAGACTTTAAAAATGGTACTTTTTGCTGCTTCACTTGGTACTCAGCACTGACAGGTGACAGGAAAGGTTGGCCTGCTGTGAGTATAATGTGACTGGGTGAGGTGTCATGTCTGGTTTCTTCAGCATGATACTTCTGTGGTGGCTGCACTTTGGCAGCATGGATTCTCCCCTGCCACAAGAAGACACAGTATACATGCACATGTATGTCCATACACCTAATGACAACTCATCATGATATGACTGAAAAATTACATACACAACCCAACAACCCAAGCATAGATACATAGGATATATCCAACTTTTTACCAGAATGGTACTTAGTTGTCTCGGGGACAGCATGCTAGTGAGGCCTACTGACCCAGGAGAGCCCTAACAAAGCAATGACGTGAGTTAAAGCCATTGCCGCTTATGCTGGTTTTTCCTCCCAAAGCAGGATGGTCTCTCAGGGCCCAGTTTCACAAAGCGGGGTATAACATCTCTCAGGGCCCAGTTTCACAAAGCAGCAAATAACATTTTTGGATCATAAATTTGCCGTACGATATTTTGTACATCACTATTACAGCACCATTGTACTCTATGTGCAACTGTGAAACTGGGCCCAGCAACCTGCGGACGGTCGTGAGTTTCCACTGTGAGAGAAATATTTTTTGGTACGGCTTAAAATACCAATTAAATAAATGAATAAAAAAACATGTCGACTAGACACACACTATGTCAGAAAAATCAGTGACATGCATGGTATCATAAGAAAATATTAATTATTACTCATGGATTACTCCATCTTGATTGTCCCTACTGCTATAAATCAGTTACACAGATTATCTTACCTGCTGCTTCTCACATCCCACACTGACACTGTGTGATCAAATGACCCTGTAATCAACTGAGTGCCAGTCGTGTTGAACGCAAGGGAGATAATCTCTGCAGTGTGGCCCTGTGATTCAATGAAGTAATAAATTCTATGACCAACAGCAATTGCATGTTTGTAGTGTATCTAGCTTACATCTGCATATTTATGAAATATTAATATTCTGTATATATGCACACAGAGTAAATGTTAACACTGCACAGCTATTATTGATGGCATGGCTTCATTTAAATCTTGAATCTGACAAACCGAAGTCAAATAGGCAGACAATGTGACCATATAATTAAATAAATGAATAAATGAACAGTATGGTACAGTAAACTTTACCGCTAGAGTGCCAAGATCTTGTCCTGTCTCCACATCCCAGAGTTTGGCAGTGTTGTCCATGCTGCCCGTGGCCACCACAGTGCTCTGAGGGTTGAAACTCAAACACACCTACAACGAAATAATACATGCACTCTGACTTTTGTCTTCTTATCCCCAAAATATGAGAATGAATTTCCAACACGTTTATTGTTAAAATTTTGTTTTTAAATTAATATATTTTTCAATTAAATGCTTTTAATTAAATATTACATTAAATCTTCCCACCATACAACAACATTAAGTCAAAAAATACTACTGTTAACTGAAACCTTTGGCTATGAATGTTCACATAAATACCACCATGTGGAAAACCTATAAATATTCTGAAATAGGGGCCTGATGCATCTGACATATCCTTGTCAAATGACCAAATTTACTGCATTTAGACTGTATTTAGAAACACCAATTTTAGTTTTTTTTTTACAGGCAACACTAAAAAATGCAAACAACTTGAAAATCTACCTTTTATTTTGCCAGATCTGTTTTGTCTGATTATGATTTTTCTGTTTTTCATGACATTCCGATCACATTAATGTGTCTTTAACAAACAATTGTTGAGACAGTCTACATCTACCACAAACATGACAAATGAGTTGATTTTTCAGTCAGTTTTTTCTTTCCTTTTTGAAAAAAAAAAGGAAAAAAGATCCTTTCTGCCTTTAAAAGAAAAATTTAAATTAGTGTGGCCTTAAGGAAGATTAGTTGTACTTACAATTTCAGCAGAGTGCCCTCTGTAGGTATGGTAACACTTTCCGGTCTCTGCGCTCCATAACTTACAGGTTTTGTCAAAAGATCCTGTAGCAATCTTATCCCTAAAAAAAAAAAAATCAGAAAAAGGGAAACCTGTAATAAACTGAAGTTCAAGGAGTGGTGTTCTTTGTTTTATACAAAAATGAAGGTATCTTGGATCACGTTTCTTCAAAGTTATAATATTAATAGACTGACAAAACTGCCGGACAAAATAATCCACACAAAAGTAATAATACTACTACAAATGAAAATATCTCACATAAGGCCTTTAATTTATTTATTTATTTCATTAAACAAACGCTTATACCAACAATAACTGGAGCTGAAATATTAATTAATTATTCAACTTGGAATTTTAATAACCTGAAAAGTCTCAAAGGTATGCTATAATATGTAAACAGTGTAGGAAAACATGAGGAGGTTGAACAAATCAGGATGTTTAACAAAATGTATTTCCTCTGACAGGTGTTATATGCCATACTCAAGAATATTCCACTTATACAACGTATGGCAACCAGCATAAAGGTGGGAGGAAACCGGCCAGAGCACAGGGAAAAACCCATGACCATGGAAAATCCAAAGTTTATACAAATAAGACTGAATGTTCAATGTGAGGATGACCATAAGACTTACCCATAGGGGTTGTTAAATGCTATAGCGTAGACAACATTCTTGTGTCCCTCCAGGGTGTGTAGCTCTTCCCCAGAGGCTGTATCCCACACCTTACAAGTACGGTCATAACTTCCAGTGATGAAGCTGACCAAAGAACAGGTGAGCGGTTAATTAACTTTTCCTTTGAAGTCAGGGAACACTAAATAAGTCCTTTTAAATATTGCACTTCTGATGACAAATCAGAATCTATTAAAGACATGTTTTTCTTAAAAGCATTAAATAACCAACTGATTGTTACCTGTGATAAAATTAGAAACCGATGATAAATCAAAAGACACATAAAGGTTTACTGCCTTTTCTGAACTTTTATCTTCACACGTCTAATAAACAGAACTGAGGAATCTTCATAAAGTTATTTAAATGAAAAATGTTTGGGGCCGAATTAAAAAAGCCTTTTTTTAACTTAAACCAAACTTTAAAAACTCTTAAATACATGCAGTTTTTGGTACTCAACCTTGAAATTTGAACACCTTTGTTTAAAGATAACATCAGTGACAAGGTCAACAAAATTTTCATTTCTAAAGCTTAAAAAATAATCTTTTGTATTTCAAATTTTGACTGGAGTCAGAAAAGGCTTTGTCGAATCGGCTCTACATCTGTATGAGGTGTTCAGTAGTATTCAAACCTGACTGTCACGCCCACTGCTGATATTGATAAGCATGTACTTACCTGGATCCAGATTTATTAAATGACACATTAGTCAGCGGAAGAATATGTGCTCGTAGAACTTTGAACAGGTAGAAGTGATGGTCATCTTTCTGAGCGAGCTTTTCCTGGAGGCCTGGTACAAAGTCAAGGTCAACAGACACATCAAGGTCACATCAATTCCCCTTTGTTTTATAACATGAAGATTAAATATACTGCATGACCTCTATTAAACCTGGTGTTGACACCAGGTACTGATGACTTTTACGAGTGATTGAATTCCAAGTAATACAGTTTTGTAATAGTTGTTGAAATAATAAAAGGCATTTACTTTTACATTATTTCTGTATCGAGCCATCCTTAAAATTTGGTAATATCCAACCATATCAGAAAAGACAGGGTCATTTGGTAGGGATTTCCTTTTTATATATAGATATATTCTAGCCCTTGGAAAAAGAAACTAGATTTTAAAAGAAATTAACAGACATGACAGAGAGTTCATTTATAGGAAAATCAAGTTATTCCCAACATATACATTTTTATCAGATGCGTATTAAGTAAACGTTGTATCAATTCAGTGTGTTAATGATGATAATTGCGATGTACAAAGGATACGCTGAATAAGTTTCCGGACTTGCTCCGCTTTTGAAGCTGTTATCAAAGGCTCTTTTCTAGATATCTCATCAACAACAGCATCAGTGTCCGTCCTGAAACAAAGGCACATCCACATGTCTATCATAAGGGTCTACCATACAAAGATGTGACTTTACATTATGCTGTAATTATATATATGTGGACATGTACTTGTTTTCTTTCATTTTCAATAACGTCTCGTTACTGTACTTACATTCTGTACTACTGCCATAACATTCTGATTGCTTAAATTTGAGATTCTATACATGACATGTATGCTGATTAGCTGTGAAATAAAATACAGTACATAATAAACTGAAAAGAAAATACTATATTTACCCTAAAAACTTGGCCAATAAAGTGCATTCACAGAGGTAAATAAGGGTCATAAAATATTATTTTTATTCTCCACTAGGATATCATTGTATCTTCCAAATAATCATAAACAGTGCCTTTGTAAGAATATGACATAAATTGTATTCATGGATGAAGTTTTAGATAATACACTGTACTTACTCTGGTCTCAAGTCCAGCAGATCTATGGATTTGGTTTTCAGTTTACCTCCTTGTTCATATTCCAGAATGATACCTAAAACAGATACAGTAACAAATAAGTAATAGTTAGATAATACAATCTTCCTTTACCCACATATTATGATAAGTATTTGTAATAATACATTAATCACAGCATAACTCTTGCATATAAATTAGGGATCACCAGTATTTTTTTTTGAGGTCTGTCACTGGCTTGAGATGGGCATCCTTCTGACTTCATCTCTAATAAACCAACATCATCACCCTATCACATGATGACACTTGATTCTTTATAACTCCCCTAGAGTGATCAAACTAGTCCATTCCACAGCGATGCTTACAGCCGTACTCAAGAATATTTCACTTATACGACGGTGGCCAGCATTATGATGGGAGGAAACCGGGCAGAGCACTGAGGAAACCCACGATCATCCACAGGTATCTGCCAAACCTTCCCAGGTACGGCCAGAGAGGAAGCCAGCATGAGCTGGACTCATTTGGTGAGGGATTTCTGGGTCATTATGCTGCACTAGCGTGCTAACTGACTGAGCTGTAATGATTTAAATCACTGCCACTACTTGCAAATTTCGAACACGAATCTTGAAGTCACTGGGGTCACAGTGATGAGGCAGGAAGTCATGACAGAAAACATATAAACTCTGTTTTAATCTTTCTTCCTGGTAATACTTAATACACATACATTTTCTTTGACTGAAGATTCCAACCAATACCTCCAACTATTTCACTGATGAATGTTGATTAAATAATTCCACAAGAGGACACCACTGGTGAGGGTAAGGATAAGCCTAAGCCTTAACCCAGTGAGGTTCACTGACGAAGAAGTCAGATCTCGCCCACTTTTATAGATGCATGAACATCTATTAAATATGCTTACCACATTAACCAAATTTATATATATGATTATAAATTTGTATGCTCAATACCAAGGCAATAACGCACACACAAGAGCAAATTAAAACTGCACAGCTCATGGCTAGAATCAATGATGACACAGTCTAATCCAACAAGAAATGGGAATCACTGAACTTTTAATAACAAAACATTAATAATAATTCAGGTAAATGCAAGTGATATTATTTCCTTTTCTATATTGTTATTCAGGTGTAACCGGTTTGACTTCTCCTTGTCTTTAAATCGATAACTGTACTGTGTTTGTATTCTGTAGTATAGTATTTGCATTGCATTGTATATTTAAACATGTTTGTTGCAATAAAAATTTTTTTCACAAAATATGCAAAAAATATATATATTTATATATTTAAAATATATAAAAACAGAAATCTTAAACAACGCCATGGACACTGGAGTCACATTGATGTAAATGGTAAGCCTAAGCCTAAACAAGCCTGCATGTGTCTCACACCCCAAAGATCAAGCTTGTTTAGTGGTGGCAGTGAGGTGAAGTGAGCATAAACAGAGCTGCACATGTGACATAAGTAGTATGCTAAACTGTAATTTTGGCATTTACTGTTACACTTACTCTGTTGGGCAGTACTTAATCAGCATTACATTCTTTCACTCTACTCAACCATAGGAATATATAAGCAACCTGTGTTGAAAACTTAACGCAGTGAGATTCACTGAGGAGGGAGTCAGATCCTGCCCACATTCATACAGACACATGTCACAGGTCACATGCTGACAACCATTTGTTAAACACCGCCATGAATGGCCACTGTCAAGTCGGTAGACACTTTAATCCGCACTGATTTGCATGACTGATCCATGCTGTGTCACTACTGATCACAGTGATTAGAATTGGGAAAGAGCATAACCCCTATAGGGCCTATCCACTGTATGGCCTGTATGGAAGGGTATATTACACTATAATGACGAATGTCAAAATTTAAATGCCATTACCCAGCTGGTAATGAATGGACTGTAGTTGTCGACAGGCCGCATGGCTTAAAACAGCACACTTACTGATCCAGATGGACTTCACAGTCTAACCTTTCTGATCTGGTATTTGCAGAACTGTAACATTTAGCCATTTTTTTCATTCAAACTTTAACCTTATGGTGTACAGCTATACACGGAAAATAATCAAAAAGGTTCAACTCAGGTCCATAGCCTATGCCCTGTCTTCCGATAGACTAGTACCAAAGGTTTGTGTGCAACAGTCATGCAGGCTAGTCTGCTACATTAACAAGCACTATGTCGTTGTTGTTGCACACATTTAGCGCATTCATGGATCGGTCTATAACGAGTTGTTTTTGAAAATCGTTGTACAAACCAAATCCTGTACAGAGTTTCTTTTGGATAAACATTACCTGGAGGGTAGTATCGGAGGAGAAATCGTTTCAGTCTCATTCTTCAAAACGTGGTTTCTAAGCGGTTTCTACAGAAGCTTTCGTGTCAGAGCACCTTGGACGACTGGCGGCCGCCGTCAAATGTACTCGGTTAGGGGAGGGAACTCTGTCGTTGGTTACCCACGCTAAGTCAAGACCTGTCAGATCCTGTCATAACATGACCTTTCCGTCTTGGGATTAAATAGATTAGTATAAGGAAATGTGTAAATGTTTGTTTGATCACAGATATCCTCGAAACTCTGGTCAATATCAGGGACTATGCTCTAAATATTATCATGAAATTAAGTTTCACGATTTTTGTCAGGTAAATAAGATCAAAAACAGAAACACTTACATATTCCAAAATTAACCAATGATAACCTACATGCCGTCATGGCAAGACGTTACTGAATCGCAAACATCAGCATCCACTACACAAACTTAAGGTTTGCAGAACAATAAATATAGTTCCGAACAAACAATTACAATGGTATAACACTCCAGCTTTACCCGTTGAAAAAATATGAAAATATCAATGATTTTATACAGGCCTAATCGGTGGGTATTTATTAGGCTATGCAGCCCGCATGGATGAGGAGATGAGACTTCTCTATAGGGGTATACATAGACATAGACACAGGGGTTATATGTTATTTTACTAAGATAAAAGATATTAAGGCAAAGAAAACACTAAAATAAAGTATTGATCTGATGAAAAACCATTAAACACTGTCCAGGAAAATGGTTTGATTTATTTTTTTTTTTTTTTTAGAATTTTTCTAAGAGACTAAAATGTATTTAAAACATAGGATTCTATGGTGGTCTGTTGGGACGCAGGGTTGTCAGTGACGTCACAGCAATATTTTTGGCTTGAAGTAGTTCGTTTCAAGATCTAATTGTTGAATGCATTCATAGCTCTAAATGAGGATGCATTTTGAGTGACGAAATACAGCAATCTATGTGTGTCACGTGGCACAAAGCCGAAGTGACATCACTGGCCCCAATATAGTCAGAAAAGACCACAGTAGAATTCAAAGTCTTAAACGCTTTTTACCAGAGCGAAAAATATTCTAAAAAAAAAAATAATAAAATTATTTTCTCGGACAATATTTAATGGTCTTTCATCTCACATGTACTTCATGCTTGCGTACTTTTGCCTTTAAACGTCCGCGAGGAAATGACCAATATATATACTTGCTGTCCACACAAGCGTAGGCCTACTGGTATAAATAAACATCCAGTCAATGTGAACAGCCCGAGCTTGCTATAACGAGAGCTTTATATTAATTTAAATTGACGTAGATAGCCTATATGATATGAGCTAATCTGAATAAATCAAATATATTTCTATATAGGTGTATCCTGCCGGGTTTATTCAGAATGAATATGATTTATTTGTTTCTTTATGTATTTATTTCATTGATGTTTTTACGCCGTACGAATATTTCACTTATACAACGGTGGTCAGCATTATAGTGGGAGGAAACTAAGCAGAGTCCAGGGGAACCCACGACCATCAGCAGGTTGGTGGCACACCTTCGCACGTGCGACCGGAGAGTAAGCCAGCGCTTGAGCTCACAACGTTCACATTGGCGAGAAGCTCCTGGGTCTTTGCGCCGCGCAAGTACGCTAACCATGCATGGAGGCTACGGAGGCCCCCAGAGTGAATAGGGCAGATCCACGCATTTGGGAAGGACAACATATCTGGCAGAATAGTTTTATTGGTTATATCTAACATTTCATGTAGAAAAACAACATATACAGCTGTATCGGAAGTGGAGTCATCATTGTGTATGTAGGCCTATGACAGGGCCTCCGTGGCCGATTGATTGCCTTGCTAACGCAGAACAGTGCCTCAGGAGCCTTCAAGCTCAGCTCATCATGCTGGATTCGTATACGGGGGAAGGTTTGGCTGCAACCTGCGGATGGTCGACGGTTTCCCCCGGCTCTGCCCGCTTTGCTTCCATCACCCAAATTATGGCCGCCGCTGTAGCCTACACATGAAATGCTTTTGAGTACGTCGTAAAATACCAATCGAATATATAATGAAATTAATACTTTTTCAGTCTTTGTGCCAACAATGTGAAAAATTTCAGAAACGGTAAGGGGTGAGTGTTATCTATTCGTTAACTTATTAATTCTTATATATCTATAGAAATATTTAATTTCCTCATCAATTCCAACATATTTATTAATGTTTGATAATTTCACCGCTTTAGCGTTACTATAGCTATAGTTGGACTGTCAGTTATCCCTGCGAATGGGGGAAGTGTCCTTTGATGTTTACTGCCGCGGTATGAGTCATCTGTAATGCAGTGAGTCGTCTTGTCGACTCACTATATGCCTATATATTGGGAGGCCTATATACTCGGTTTACGCTAAATAACCCAGTGTGATATTTGTGAACTTGTGTTGTTGACGTGTTTTGAGACAACCTTCGTCTTACCAACATAGTTTACGCAAAAATCTTTCACCATGCAGTGACAAAACGTGGTCGCGGTAGTATACCTTCGTTGAAGACCGCGCTTCTCTTCCACCAATATGGCGTAATTTGGTGATTTACTTCAGGCATTTCCGATTTCATCCACCCATAGAACTAACCACCGTCGTACAAGTGAAAACTCTTGAGTGAGGCGTTGAACAATATCCCACCAATCAATCTACCAACGATTCATTCATTCAAATCTGTTCAACTACGTCAGCAGTATAAACGCGAAGGAGTGTGAAGCTAAATGATTTCTTTGCTAACAAACACGAATTAAATGTCTGGATCTTATCGCGAATTCCATATAAAATTCGTCTAAGACATGAACATGCAATGGCAAATAATCATACCACTCAGCAAACATTCGACGATATATAACCTTTCAGCATCCTAAGTGTGCAATAATTTTTTATTATTTATCAATTTGTAGATTTTCTCACCCGGCGGGACTGTGTATGGAGTATTGTGCAATGTCCAGCCGAATAAATACACATGCTATCTGTGTGTGTTGCAATGGCTATATACTAGTTACAAGAAACAATGCAATGCAGAGACACTTTCGAGATACCCTTATTCTCGGCACAGGAGGGTGCCTTAATTGTATTGTGGAACTTAATTACAGGTTCACGATAGAGAGTCTTATCAACACTTGTGGAAATTGTTGAAAATGCTTTAAAAGCTGTAGATTCAAGACGAAACTTCAAGTCCAGCTCATGCTGGCTTCCTCTCCAGCCGCACGTAGGAGGGTCTTCCAGAAACCTTCGGATGATCGTGGGTTTCTCATGGGCACTGCCCGTTTTTTTCCCACCATAACGCTAGCCGCAGTCGTATAAGTGAAATATTCTTTACGGCGTAAAGCACTAATCAACTAAATAAATAACATAATACTGGCCATCTGTCATACATGTGACTTCCAAAAAGAAAACAAAAACAAACAAAAAATGTATACAGAAGATCATAAGAATGTTTATGTGTGTATGCTTGGGGTTTTACGTCGTACTTAAAAAGCCGGGCCTCCCGACTTCCAAGAAACCGTTCTAACCAGTGGGTCACTGAAGCGGTATATCATAAAATTAGCATGCATGGATCATTGCGTTGACTATAACTGGATTCGAACCTGCGTACCTTGCACTTCATTAGCTGAGCTATTGCATGTGCACGCGAGAAATATAGTTAAGCATAGGCCCTGTATGGTAAGAATGTGGCACCAATCTATGCCTATATACTTCTGAATAGCCCAGGGTAGAAAGACCTATATGTTCAGCCATGTGTGACGTGTCCCAAACGTCTTTGGTGAAGCACTTTGTCGCAAGGGAAACTTGATCTTTTATGCTTGAATGTCCGTAAAACGAGTAATAATATTGTCTAGTAAATGTATATTTAATTTAGATTTAATCTGTTTATAGAGGACAGAACAATTAAAACTGCAAGAGGGGAGAGGAAGCCGATTCTACTTTAACATCCTATGTCTACAATGTGTGTACCAGTAGCTACTGAGAACCCGTTTCACGATCGCACGATAAGGTCCGTTAATTTGCAGGTTTACAGCACTTTCCAGGTGTGTATAGTACGGTATACGTTGGATCGTAAGTGCATATACTGTACGCCTATAACCACGGGCAGAACTGCTCTAGCGACTTGCTGATGGACTTAATTGCTTCTATATAACACCATTGGAAAGAAAACGTATATATGTACATATGTACATGTATATTTTGGATATATTTATGACACGGTCATGATTAGCTTTACACGGTGAACGTGCAGGCACCTTTTGAAACTTGCCGACGCACAATCCAACGTTAAATGTATAAGCCTTAACGAACATGGAATTCAACCAACCGAACTAACAGAATGGTCTCTGCGATAAGGTATGTTGTATTCGTATGTTCCAGGTAGAGACTTTGATATCGTGTTAGCCATATACGATAATATACTGCAAATATATAGTTCGCAAATACTCACACGTAACCTCGGCAAGGGATCTTTTGTCAATCTACCCTAGATATAAGGGTTTTATTATACACCTGCTCATGTGAACGCTTTATAATAAACAGTATAGTATCTTACACACCCTCTAGTACCAAGCTGTAAAGTGAATAAGGTAAAAAAAAACGCACTGATGTTAATAGCAATTTTATTGCACTTCAAAATGTGTGTTAATTATCACATTTAACAAATATGGAAACACTCTATGATACCTTATGTATGTTATTCGTTTATTCTGTCAAGAGCAGATTCTGTGCACCTATAGATTTCTGTATAGGCCTACATCATGTAGACTGGCAACATTGATTGTTTTTGGCGGATTAAGATCTTCAACGCATAGGCTATAATGATTCTGGATCAGTATAGAAGAAGCACTTCATGGCCTGCGATATGCCATAAAATACATACAGCATTCAATACTCTTTTATAACTCAGACGTTAAGCTCGACATTCTTGCAGATGTGGAGAAGGGAATGCATGCATAATGTTGACATTTCCTATAGTGTTAGCAATTTATCACTTTACAAAATTCTTACAAAATGGCATAATCTAACAGATTAGCAAATTAAAAGCTTTCAATGCTGTGTTGAGATTTTAAGATTGTTGATAAAAATGCGTTTTCTAAGACACTTAGTGGTAGTTGTGCGTTTTCTTGTCTATAGTTACTACGAGAATGTGTCTTATATCACATATTGTGAGTTAAATTCGATTAAGTAGTGGGATTCGGTAACATGTCCATTGAAGCTTGTCTCCTTCACGACAAATCAGTACGTGTGTACAACGATGTCATCAGTTCGAGTGCACCATGTCATCAGAAATACAAGCTATATTAGGTGATAGTTAGACTAGGCCACACATTTTGGAACTGCCGTAACTGGCTTAGTACGCGGGAAAGGTTCATTTGAGATTTCTCTGAGAGTTCTCTGAGCCGCATGAATTACAGTACGTTTGCAGAACTTTCGTAGCAGGGCCATATGGTCTAGGATATCTTAACGTAAATCCTTCATATCCCTTGCAATACCCCATGATTTTACATATATCTCTTAAAGGGACATATTGCGGGAAGAAAGTTAGAATTTTGGAGTTGGCTTTGGAACATGAAAAGACATGCGCAGAGATTTCCACAATGTAGCGTGGAAACATGTAAACAATATGGCAGATTGAAGGCGCATTGTAACACTAGTGAATGTAATAGGATCATCTTTTCTGTCGATAACGTATTATTAAGTACTTGTAATTTCCAACGATCCAATAACATTAAACATCTCTCGGCGTCTACACTACCAAGGGGAGGTGATCCAGTCAAAAAATGTAGAACCTCGGCTATGTTTCTAAATATAGCGACTTCAGTGAGCTGATGATCGAAGGGAAATCCCGGATAAAACTGAACATTCGATTGTTCACTTAAAGTCAGAAACATATGTCAGCAAACATCTGGAAGTCCTAACTTTATGTAGATGACGCTTAAAAAGGCATCACAATATTTTCCACGGGCAAAATGTCTCCTGTAGAAGACTTTTGGTTCTAACCCACTTAACTGCACATGAAAACGGGGAACCCACTTGATTCATATTGATCAAAACATGATTATGACGTGTTACAATTTGACAAAACAGATTTTTGTTTTATTTTTTTTGTTTTATTCACCAACAGTCAGAATACAGATGTATACAAAGATATAATAAAGGAGATAGTAGAAGAAGATTAGTATAAACATTTATGATAATAAACAAATGTTTAGATGACTGCAAGACGGAAATAAAGTCCGAGTAGACTTCTTCTATCCCGCCACACATGTAGTTAAAAGTACTTACAGTAAGCATAACTGGAGAAGAAAAACTGGACATGCATATATGCACCGATATGACAAGATACAAGTCTGGCTGATGGTAATACGAAATTAGTTACTTTCTTGCTAGAGATCTGATTTCATGATATTCATGAGGTAGTCATTTGATTTATTTTTAGATAAAAAAAAATTTGATAGTTTTGAGTTATTGGGGAAGTTTGTTCCATTCTCGAGGGCCTTTCGAATGGACGGAATATACGGAGACGTTAGTTCCTGAAAAAGGTCTATGGAGATCTAGTCTTTGATTTCGTGTAGGGTAAAGGTGTACATCAGACATGTAAAAGTGTACATCAGACATGTAAAAGTGTACATCAGACATGTAAAGGTGTACATCAGACATGTAAAGGTGTACATCAGATATGTAAAGGTGTACATTTTGAAAATGGTCTGAAACGTTGTTGGAAGGTTAAAAGGACTATTATCAACTCATGGACAATATGGAGGAAAGAGAAGGCGTTGAGTTGAAATATATTAAGGATTTTTAATTGATGGAATAAGTGTGGGATGTATGCAAGTCTGTGTGATGAAGTTATAATGCGGATTGCCCGCTTTTGCAAAATATACAAGGGATTTAGGTGAGTCATGTATGTGTTGCCCCAAAGTGCATTTGTGCAGGAAAGGTAGGGTAGAATGAGGGGGAAAGAGGGCATTAGAAATGTGTTTTTTTTAATAATTTCTTTACATGTTTTGTAAATTTTTTTTTTGAAATATATGCGATATGTGATGTTCATGACAGGTTTGCGCTGTAAACAACGCCAAGAAACTTGAAATCATCAACGAATTCTATTTCATAGCTGCCCATTTTTATTTTCGAGATATCTGAAGGGAGTAATTTCTTGTATGGTTTAATGATCATGAATTTGGGTTTATTAATATTTAGTACAAGCTTGTTGGCATGGAACCAACGTTGAACTGACTCCAGCTCACCTGTCATAATATCAATAATTTCCTGAATATAATAACCAGAAAAATGAAGGTTAGTGTCACTGGCCAAAGAAATGAAGGTGAGAAGAGACGAGTTGATTATGTCATTTATATAGACTAAAAACAGAAGGGGTCCTAATATGGAGCCCTGGGGCACTCCACAGTCAACTGGAGACATAGACGAGATGGTATCTCGAGATGGAAACACATTGTGACTTGTTGGACAGATAGCTCTCGAACCAGTCATGTATTATATCCTGACAATCATAATGTCGTAGTTTCTGTAGCAATATATTATGGTCTACTGTGTCGAAAGCTTTGGGCGGGGGCCTCCGTGCGCGGCGTAATGACCCAGAAGCCTCTTACCAATGTGGTCGCTGTGAGTTCAAGTCCAGCTCATGCTGGCTTCCTCTCCGGCCGTAAGTGGGAAGGCCCTCCAGCAACTTGCAGATGGTCGTGGGTTTTCCCTGGGCACTGCCCGGTTTGCTCCCAACATAATGCTGGCCGCCGTCGTATAAGTGAATTATTCTTGAGTACAGCGTAAAACATCAATCAAATAAATAAATAAATAAAAGCTTTGGGCAGGTCAATGAAGGTAACTAAGATGAATTTCCGCTGTTCCTTGGCCAAAACTAATTTTTCGTATAGGGCAGGGCGGCATGTACAGTGGAATGTTTGGATCAAAAACCGTATTGAGTATTTGTTATTATGGCGTTTTTGTCCACAAAATCTTAACATGTGGTGCCAATATATATGAATTACTCAAGCATGTGAGTAGTGGACAGAACAATATACAAAGCCATAGTGGAATACATTAGAGCGAAGTTATAAAGTTACTTCATAGTTGGCTATTGGTCCGAGTATAAAATAATTAATTATATTTAACAGTGAATGACATGCTGAAGAAATAGGCATAATTAGAAAGAGCTATCATTTGTGACGCTACACTAGACCATCAGGAACTGGTCAGGCAATACACAGGCTGAGTGAGACTCTAGCAGGGCAGTCTATTGCACTTATATAATTATATAACTTATATAATTATATAATAAAGACACACGAGATTCACAACCAGCATTATGATGTAAAACATGTCTCGCACCTAGGTTAGGTAAAAGGATACTAAATATGATTGGCTTAGCGATCACACTCGTATGAACAATGAACACTATTACAAATAAGTCAAGAGGTAAAGAACTTTAACCAATATTGCCGCTGAAACCACCATTTATATACTTTCCCCGTCACCAGAAATATGACGCTTGATAGTATAACTTATTTAACAGTATACAAACTGTACAAGAAATGGTCATAAATATATGAATTAAGTTTTTGAATTCTGTTTTTCAAATATTACATATCAAAAAGTAAGCTGCTACACAAAGCCAAACAATCGGAGTATTAATTCTCTGTCATCTCTTTTTCTTTTTTCAGTCAGGTGAAGGGGTTACTGTTGGTATTCACGATTCTTGCCATTACTCCACTGATGGCTTTGTACGTGTGGAACGCCCATCAGGCCATAGTGGCTATCGCAGACCGGAAGGTGACACTGTCGAACCATCTGGATCTGCGTCTCTCCACCGCGGCCCAGGTAGGGCGGTCTCAAACCGTGAATGTAAGCAAGGTGACGCCTGCCACCACCCAGTCGTTAACGTCAAGTCATTTTGAACTGAAAGTCTTCATTCGACATACAGCCTCTGCTGTAAATGACACCCGTGTTGGATGAACCTTTATAATGCTGAATCATGGAATGTTCGCATATACATGTACATATAGGCCATCTTATCAGGAAAATTTCCATAATAAAGATGTTCCGGTCCAAGCTGGTTAGCGGATACTGCAAGAGCAGAGCAAAGCTACACATGTAAAATCCACCGGTGATTGGTGTGTATATAGGCGGTTGTGATACGAAAGAAAGAGCTCATTGACAGATGAATTTAGCATACTGAACACTATATCGAATCACCAACCGACTATCGCCAATGGCGGACACGTCCACAGGCAAATACGTCTGAATCAGCTTTTGGCGAGAAAGGGTATTTCAATATGAAGTCATTATATCAACAGACATTTTCAATTTTTATTCAGTGAGCGACGTTTCGGTATAGGTACTAATAACGTTATCAAGCATAATTCCATTTATATCTTATGATAAATATGCAGCGGGCTTAATTCTCCATTCCTGGCGTTATCACCATGTTTGCTGGATCGGCTATGAGCCAGTGTTACCATGTTGCCCTATGTCATAATCTCAGACAGGATTAGATATGATCTCTTATTCTGCCATGCCTCTGGATGTTGAGAACATCTACTCTGAAAGTTAAACGCACATTAACGGTCAAGATTACATGTCTACAAGGGAGATCTTAATTCATATATGCTGCCGGCAATATGTCGAAAAGTTTGACAAAACCTTACGATCGTGAACAACTGGCGGCGTCTGGTCAGACTCAGTTTCGGTACGCACAGGTCGACTACGACTGGCGCAACTGTAAGCAGATAGTTAGCAACGTGACTGTCATGTGACCAGTTCATGATGGCGGAGCCCTTGTACGTTACACGTGGATGTAACTGATATAATGTATAATATGCCTTTAAGTTGTCTTTTCTTTCGAAATTTAAAGTTTCTTGTAAAATTTTCTTGTCCTTTTATTCCAACTTTTCCATTGATACCCCCATTCAGGTGAAAGTATAGAAAAATTTAACAATTTGTTCCAATTATAGCCCTCTGCCTCGTTACACTTCGCATGTACATTTTATGATTTGTCTGTGCCTTGTAAGATGTGTCGTACGGAGAGGAGATCGACGGAACTGGTTACAACTGGACTCGCAGAGTCGAGTCGCAGAAAAGTAGAACATGTTCAACTCCCCAGAACTGCTGAGTCAGCAATTGTCGGTGATCGTAAGCGCGCGTAGATCGACAAAACCAGCACCCGATAGTATGCTTCCAGTTGCTTCAAGTAGCCAAAAACCCAGTTTCTCCCAGATGCAAAGTCGACATACGCCCGGCTTTATACAACAATTTCGTCACCAGCGCCGGACAGCATTATTACTATTATTATTATTATAATTTAATAGGCTTCAAAACACGATCTCCTATGATGGTATGTATCGGATGTGGGCCGAGGTAAACGATACAGCGCAAAGCACTGGACGAACGCAAACAGTTAATTGCGGATGATAAATATATGTACCTGCTGTGTATTACATTTGACATGTACACTGCCCCCCCCCCCCCCGCCTCCCCGCACACACACACACACACACACACACACACACACACACGATTAAGTCACTTATCAACATGGCAATTATGTATAATGCTTGCTTGAATGACTACAGGTTTATCCACAATACTTGGCTTTGCTGAGCCTTTGTATGATGACGTCACAAACCTATGTAAATAGCATGCAGCCCTTTGTTTATACTTGCTTTATTTTTCATTAAGGCATGTACCAATGAGTAAATACATGTAAAATAACATTTTACTTTTATCAAAAAAAAAAAATCAGTGTATCTGATCAGTCTGGAAGTATCTAGAAAAGTGTTAGTTTATTTATTTATTTATTTCCACTGGTGTTTTACACCGCGTCTTGATTTTTTAAAAATTACGTCCTCTCCATTTTCGAATCCAATTAGCTTCTACATACAGTTTGACTTCGTTCCAATTTCACTACCCATAATAGTTCCTGATGTTATTGCCAAGCATCATGGTTTAAGTTAGATATACATTATTTATTTATTTATTTGTTTCTTCCACTGGTGTATACTCATTGAGTTATATATTACATCTATATATCTATATATGAAATCGCCACGTGGATGTATGAACAATTGCAATCAAACGTAACACATATTTTGATTATCGACAACTTATATACTAGCATGGTATATTTGAATGCTGATTTCACACATTCGCTGAGATCATACCTCGCGTCTTTCCATGATCATTGAAAAGTGTTGACTGTTTCTCCTTGTACGAATCCGTCTTAAATCCGTGCTTCATATACTTCGTTAGTTCTTTCGTCGAGTTTAGGCGAGTTTGACCACTTAATTAACACCACAAACCATGTGTGGAAAGTTTCAATACCCGAATAAAATGAGCACAACTAAGATACTATCTGTGCCTAAAAGAACATTATTGGCTGGCTTCAATATGAATCATGTTGTATTAATTTTCAAGCTAAAATGTTGCTATCGCCTCAGGCGTGCAACTGCTCCAATTTATATACATGTAACTTCCACTGGCTCTCGTGCAGCCTTATAAGTCAGGTGGTCTGCGAGATTTCTAGCAAACGATTTTCTCCGACCTCTGCGGCATGCATAAAAACAACGACTGTCATATTCTGAAAAACAGTCGTGAGTGCAGCGTCAAATCCCAATCCTAGTCTCCTCCCACTGGTGGTCGCGATCGTATAAGTGAAATATTCTTGAGCAAGCCGTAAAACACTAATCAAACAAATAAATCAAACCCCAAACAGATTATAACATATACCATGACGTCTTGGACGTCATTCGTCAATGCTCGGATATAATGACATTTGCTGTTCCACCTACTGAACACATAGCGCTCTAACTTTAAGGATATTTTTATTAAAGTTACACCGGAGAATTTTGAGCACAAATCAATTGACACAATCAAATATAATCGAATTTATTCTGGTATTTTAGAAGATCTCAAATAATAATCTTGAAATAACTGAAAATTGAGGTAAAGTTTCTACAAAATTACATAATTTCATCTGTTAAACAAAATTTCCTATGTGAAAAAGTGAACAAAAATAGTTTTAATTGCAAAACGAATTCTTTTCACTGCAAAAAGGGTCCTTTTCTTTTTCTGTAAACATAATCATTTGTCTTGTGTGCGTAAAAAAAAGTGTTGTCATAAAACTACCATATAAGGTGATGTGTTAACAAGTACATATATGTGAAAAACAGAAGAAAAAAAATTCAGTCATCTCTTGAGATCTCATCTCAGTGATCCTCCACCACAGCTGCAGACAAGGGGGACAATACTCCGTCATATACACGTGTCAGTCAATAATGAAACATTATTAAACCGGTCCCAATCACCACCAACTTTACTGAATTGATCCTTAGCTGGCCAGCCTGTCACATCACAAAATGTTATCCATATCTCTCAATGCATATAACCTTGCAACTTTTTTCTCACGGAATGAATGAATGCTTGGTTTTTAACGCCGTACTTAACAAATTTTCAGTCATATGACTACGAGGAGTCATTGGGTGTGAGCACATATACATATTGTGTCTTCCTGTAGCGTGGCAAGTGCATGCCGTCAAAGTGCTGCCGTCACTCCCCAAATAACCAACAGTGCATCAAATGGGAAGTAAAGTTCTTAAGAAAATGTTCAGCATTTGTACCGCCTCGTCTCGATGACATTGCTGCTGTATTGGACAGTGACACTGTTCGTGTATTACCTGGTCCAAAGATTTCCAAGAGATTACATCGTCAGTTCCCTCTTGAATTAAGTGGTTTTAACATACAGTGACGCTTCTGTTTTAATGTTGTTTACTTGTTTGTAATAAAGATGTCACAGAAGCTCAAATATTTCAGATAAACTGCCATAATATTGGACTGAATTTTGTATTTTTTTTTTAAGTTCTGTTTAATGAAATTTTAAAACGTATCAGAGTGTATTTTATGACACAATTAAAATATGTATGGAAATAAGTTTACACAATAAAGAATTCAATTTAAAATTTGCACTAATTCAAATTAAAATTTACTTTGTGTTTTGTAACAAGTTTAGCGTTATATGCATACGGTGGCCAACATGGCCCCACATCGTGCGGGAAGTCGGCCACCATGTTTTCACTCTATGGCAGAAAGATATACACTAAGTATGCCTACAGCTACTTGTAGCTATTACATTTAACCACTGTTAAAATATAGCCTACCCTATGCATAATAATTTTTGAAAATAAACGAAAATGGTGTGCGCTGGGAAATAAGATAAAAATAGTTCAACTTCACCCCGCTCTACAGTACTAAACAATTTTTCAGTGATATGACTACGAGGAGCCGTTAGGTTTGTGCACATATATTATGTCTTGCAGCAGGGCGAGTGCGTGCCACCAAAGTGCTGTCGCAACTAAAGTATCATGCCGAAGACACCAGACATGACACCCACCCAGTCACAGTTCCTTCACTTCAGATAATTATTTTTTTTAACCACATTGCTTTAACGGTTCTGTATACATCTGAAATATGTCAATATAGGCCTATGTAGACATATGAAACAATAATCCCCGCGTTTTACGATAGAACGGTCGTGACAATGTTTTAAACGATCAGGGACGGCTTTGCGTATGTATGCCTATACAGATACATACATACATACATACGCAATCAACACGCATAGCCCTTTGGAACAGTGATTTGGATACGACTGCAGCTAATGAATGTACTCCACGTACACAGCCTTACTCATCGGTCTATTTCAGTTCGCCGGATATATATCCACAAGTCCCAATTTTACACGCTACCTCACCATACAACAACAACATCAGCGTGGTGTGATTCACGAGTGTGGTGTGATTGAAGACCATGTGGGTTTGTTTTTATTAAGAGTTATCGCCAAGTTACATCAGATCAAAGCTCGACACCATCGCTGACGGGTAAGTGTCCAAATACTTAACATACAGAACGCCATTGTGAGTGAAGTTTGTGCAAGATTTCAGAATTTCAAGGCGTTTTTCCCTTGACCTGTGTTGACCTGCATATGTTTATGAATGACTTTGAATGGGTACCCTAATTTCGGTAACCCCATGATCCTATGAGATGCCGAATCTAAAAAAGCTACGATCTTATCAGTTTGAGCTGATACGTAGAAGGATTCTCCAAAATGGCCACAGTTTTCCTGAAAAAGTCTCGTCACCATACATGTGCAGTGCCTCAGGGTCACACAAGGCGAGGTCAATGACCGATCGACTATAGCCAAGGCTACAGTACAGATGTAAACGTGTAACGGTCTGCTGCGTAAGTGTATTTCGTGTTGTGTATAGCTGGGCTTAGAATTATCTAGCAGACTATAGGGAGTATTCAGGCATGTCGAGCCACATAACTGTACCGCAGTATTATATGATTATGTGTTGAATTACATCTAAATAATACTGGATGTGATGCAACATTGTTAAACACTGTTTAAAAGGTAATTCAACAACGTTAAAGGTACTACCTCCATATTTTGTATTTCTGACATTCATTCGGTCTGTACACAAGGTAAATGTCACAATGTTAAATAAGAATGGAGATCATTTAGCTTGTTGAATTATTTAAATGGATCTTCTAATATTAGAGGTCTGCAAATTTGGATTTAAGTTTCAACACAGCACATTAAAGAAATGCTGTAAATAGTCCTTATCAAGCAGTGAACGAACACACGTATGTATCACCAGTAATTAAGACTGATCTAATTATGTGCTAAGACATTGACTGAATGGCATGAACTGAATAATACAAAATCTCTTTTTATTTTTCATGCACTAACATCAATTATCATGTTCAGCAAACTCCATCTGTCTACAGTATATAAAGTATAACACCTGTGGTTTTTGAAAATATAATTTATGCAGCATAACAGTTATAAAGACATAACCACTAAATTTTGAATGAGTGACTTGGCTATTGTCAGAATGTTCTGAAAATGTGGGTATGAACTTCAGGGTGCCCAAGGGTGGAGGGATGCAAAAGGAGGGCTTACTGTACATGCAGTATCTTAGTCTACGTCGACAAGTGTAAAATTTTAGTTTATGGCGTTATTGAATAAATGAATGAATGAATGAGTGATAATGACTTAATTTTAATGCCACATCAGCATTATTTCAGCCATATCATTGCAAGACAATGATTAATGACATTATAGAAAAGGATTTATTTAGTGTATGGGCTCAACATGTTCTGTGTGTTCTACATGCTGTTTTGATGGATTGGTTGTTGTGCTGATTAGAATAGGGCCTATGTAAGATACACGTTCTCAGAGTTCCGTTTGTGGGGGGTATGGGCGCTCGCGCATATACTGGACATTGCAGTTAGATTACATGTTCGGCCCTATGCCCATGGGTGTTACCGTGCAGCCTGTTTTTAGGTGCACACGCTGTAACCTTACATTGTGACACGTGTGTTGGTTCTTGCTTACTTACTCCACCTAGGTGGACTCAGTCTGCTATTAATTTTAAAACTCTGACATTCATCGTAACACTGAGTCCATCGGCGCCTCTCAAAGAGATCGCCACACATCTGCGAACTCCATCTGGATGGAGATCAATTTCACTGAAATCTGCGCTAACGACACCCAAACTTACCTGCACTAAGAAAACTAGTCCTTTTTTTTATGCTTTTTTGGATTGAATTAAGAAGGTTGAAGTTGTTCTTGCAGACGACAATCAATATTTATTTGTTTTCTCAAGGATTTCAATGTCGAAACTCAGTTGCATTTCAAACCCAATAGCAGGTCACATCACACTTAAAAATGGCTGTCGACAGTGAGGCCCTCGGTACAGCTGAAGCTCTCGGTACTGCCAAAGCTCTAACAGTCAATATGACCATCACGAAGCGAGTCAATTAGTTAGATTGCCATAAGTGGGAAGGAGATGGGAGTTTGAAATCTGGGCCACGATTGTTGAGAGATGTTGATGAATTCAGTGTTACGATGAATATCAGCACGCTGAGTCCGTCTAGGTAGACTAATGCTTATTGTGATCTAAATAAACTACTGACACGTATGGATATCACCACAAAAGAAAAAAAGACAGAAAACAAACAAGTCAAAATCAAAGGTTGAGTGTAGATGTTTTTGATTGAGAACATGCTCCATGCGCCCAGCTGTCATGAACGCAAAGGCCATGCACTGCCAGGGTTTTAACTCCAATTTCGGGTATATGTACAAGTGACCCCAAACGCAACTCTCGAGAACTTGTATCTCACATAGACCCTGTAGGTACCAAGTCAAAAAGACGGTCCATTGCAGATTTGTACATTTTCTCCTAAATATCGCACAACATGGCTACTTCATGTAATGGAGTAGTATCAGAGTGTATGAAGTGAAAAGGAAAGATATCTGTGGCGTACAACTGTGCACCTTGCAATTAAAATTAGAGCACCAGTCATGGAAATTTCTGAAATAACTGGATCTAGAATGTAACACAAACCAGGATTTTTTTTTTTTGTATTGCTACAGGCAGGGCGTACTGGGAAATCAAGCTATTTACATTATTAAAGGAGAAGAAAACATGAAAATGATGCTAAAATGAGATGAAAGAGCATCAAAACTCATTTGCAAATAGGATCTTTAATATTTTTTTGGATTTTTTTTTTTTTCAAGAGAAAAGGGTGTTTGAAAATATTTTTGTATGGTGGGTATTTGGGACCAACTTTTTGGTATTTATCATTGTTGCATAATAATGTTCTAAATAAGGATGTGATGCTTGTCTAATAAATTTATTTGAATGTAAATTTGTTGTTTATATTGAAACATGTGCATTTAATCTAAATTATGATAATATTTATGAACATATTAAAAATATAAATATGATCCACCGTTAAATATGTCACAGTGTTTTGTCCTGTATCAATCAGTTGATCCCTGTCAAAATGATATTTCCTCTGCTTATTTCCAGACTTGTATTAGTTCGAAAGAAGCATGATGTTTTTGTCCATGACATGATACAGGGTCTTATTGTGTCTGTCAGAAGGACTCTTCTAAAAAAATTAAATGGCGAAAATTTGAAACGATTTCTTTGGAAAACATGCATTATTAACTTTGGACATAAGATTTAAGATGTCACTGATACATTTATTTCATAGCAAGTACTCGGAGCTTCGAGATTTCAGAACTTCTAGAAAATCAGTTGAATGAGGGGACGTATTATTGACAAATATATGCACTAAACTTTATGTTGTTTCTGTTTTAACAGTTTGTAAGACTTAACTCCCCATTAGATGTCAGTGATATACATTTTATATTTTGCATGCAGATGGCTGAAAATACATTTCCAAGACTATCATGCACAAAATCTGTGGCCTCCGGATCCCTGGCCTGGTAGCTTTTACCTCACTGATTTGGGTGAAAATTTTTTTCAAACATTCAAATTAGTGGTCTACTCTCCTAACATTCTGAATCAAACACTGTAAGTTCACAACTGTTTGATTTGTTCAAATTTTAAAGTAAATCATAATAGAAGTTTTGTGTCAGTGTTGTAACTGTAGCAAAGGGGATTTAATTTTAAATTTGTTAACATTTCTTCACACCTGCAAAGAATTTCAACCTTTCAGAAAGAATGAGATTATCTGTAAAATATAAAGAGAAGTATGTTAGTCTTGTTTACTGGTGCAGTCATACTTTGTCTTTATCATTGCTGTGCGAGATAAATTTTGAATGTCACTTTAAACCTTGTCCAAGAACAGACACACTTTATGATGTTAAAATGACATTTATCTGTGTCATCTTTACAAGATCATACCCTCCTGACACACTCTTCTCTAAAGAACATAAACTACAAGTAATGTAAGTGTGTGTAAAGTACAAAGTTGAATAACCTTACAGGTGTGTAAAACAACTAGTTGGCCCTAATCATTGAAAACAATTTATTTGAGATGCTGTTCTTTAGATTTTTATACATAATTTTAATTTTTCTATACACTCCTGTTGCTCTAACCCTGTTTCCTCAACCTTTTTGCATATCAGAGAGCTTTCAGTGCAATTTTATACACATTTTTAATTGATTTTGAAGACAAAACTACAGTGGTTGTATTGGCCAGTTTCAGAGCTTCACAAAAGGTACAGTTTTATCAGTCTACGCAGAATAATGCCTTCAGAATATGTTTAAATAAACACCTTGCAAACATGCGGAAAGGTTGAAGAATTACAGTAATGCAGTTTTGCACGATGTAAGCATATCAGTGCCAAAAAATAACCTAACAAGCGCTTAGGTCAGGCATCATTCTTTGTATACGATTATAGTCGTGGAATGGCTCAGTATGACTTCCTTTTAACAGGTGTTAAATATATGAAATATTATTAAATATTTTGACTGAAAAATCTGTATGAATTGAGATGGAGGATTTATGGCTAGATTATCCTGTTAAGAACTGTCAGATGTTCTCCGCTCCAGTCGCTGATTATGATGTGTAGGTCAGATGGTTTGTGTACGACCGTCAGCTAAGGTGAAAGGTCGATCACCAGCGCCTGTACCACTCCAAGGTCCATAAATTTACTACCTTTTCTCACTGTCATATGTTGATAAATATTGCATAAGATATCAACTGGTTACCGTAATTTACCTATTAAATGTTGTTTATAAATTTGTTTCATGTGGTAGCAGTCTGATCTGTACGTAATACATACATGTGACAGTATTTTATATCAGTCAGCTGTCATAGTATCCGTAGATTTAAACAGAGTATATGCCATTTCAACATGTGAGTTAGCTACAATAATCTCCATAATACTTTACTGTTTTTATTAATCGGGCTGAATAATGTCATAATCTTAATTGAAAGCAAGCCGAATGTTTTACGACAGGTGCAATTTTCAGAACTTTGCTGTGTATAAATAGGAAAGATAAATTAATAATCTTGTCAGTGTCTGTTGGCTGAAAGATCTTATAGACACATGTGGTTGTGATCAGGTGATTCACAGAGTTGTGAAAGATGTAGTGAGCAGACCGGTTTTACCAACAAGCTGAAGCTTGTCTGAAAATAGGAGGTGTATGTGATGCATAAATGTTCATATAGTTCCAGTGTAGAGGAGAAGCTGTTGTGAACTTGTTGTGAATGCTGAACTGAACACACTCTCATATGTGAGTGAGTGAGTGCTTGGGGTTTAACGTCGTACTCAACAATTTTTCAGTCATATGACGACGAAGGAATCCATAGGGTGCAAGTACGTGTAATGTGCCTACTTGTTGCAGGAAGGATTTCCACCGCTTTTTTATTTAGTGCTGCTTCAATGAGACGACTTACCGAAGGCAAGTAAGCCGCCCGCCCGAGCCATTATACTGATACGGGTCAACCAGTCGTTGCACTATCCCCTTCATGCTGAACGCCAAGCGAGATAGTTACAACTTCCTCTTTTAAAGTCTTAGGTGTGACTCGATCAAGGATTGATCCTGGATCTACCGGTCCTGAAGCGGACTCTCATATGTGAATCATTATAAAAGTGAAACTGAAAGTTGTTCGTTGAAAGCTGCATTTTCATGTAGCATTTTCAAGTTGGGAAATAGAGAAAGCGAAAACGTGTTGATACAAAGTGGATGGCTTTTAAAAATAACTTATTCCTGGTTTCATGGAATTTCCAATGTTCAGTTAAGTTTTTGGCTTCAGTCCAACATGGAATATTTCTTGAATAAAAACTCAAACAATGCTTAGGTATAGTACAGAAATGGTGTAAGCTAAAAAAATAAATTAGAAGTTTCATGAACTATTTCCTGCACTATAGACAGTGTTAATTTGCTAGATAATACAATACTGCAGTTTTAAAGCTTTCATTGAAATCAAAACTGGAGAAGTTGATCATTGGTCATATATGTTAAGCATTTCTTCTTTGCTCATTGCTTCCAATCCCACAAAGCAGTTATAGGAATGTGGAAAGTTAGTCGCTTATCATTTTGCATCAGACCCCTAACAATTTCCATAAGCAACAAAAGCAGCCATACAAATCTTGAAATACCCTTATTCTTCGTACTTTTCAGCTGCCTTTAATACCAATATTAGGAAACATTTCGAGAGAAGTTTAGGGTGTGGTGAAATAATTTGCACAGATTTGTGAATCTTGCATCCTTAGTAAAATAAAAATTTTGGAGTCATTTTCATAGTAACTGATTGCATAAATTCCCACTGAAAAATGGACCTTAGAGGTCGAAAATGTTGAAGATTTACAGTAGGTTGACAAACGAAATATGGACCTTCCTATGCCAACAGCATGGAGCTGTACCTAGCACCTTTCATCCATAAACCTCAAGTATTCCATTATTTTCACACTTAGCAAGCACCTGTACACCAAACAGGGCTGGCTGGTGAACTTTGACCTTATACTCTCCAATTCCAGTCCCACAGTGTGTTACAAGATCATTTGGCGATGACGTCAGTATGCAAGGGTTTTATGCAGGAGCCAATAACCATCGAGATCTTGCAATCGTTTAGGCACTGACGTCAAAATGATTAAACGGCATGCTCCTTAATACTTAACCTCAGATCCAACTTCAAATGACGCCAATGTATGCTACAGGGTTATTGAAACATGAAACAAATCCAGGTACTGACTTCATACATTACATTCATACAGGTATTAGTCTTGTTTTGATCAAACATTTACGGTGAATAAACTAGAATTTCACCCATGCCAAAGCTGCACATTTCGCCTGATTTCTACTGGTCACAGATAGGTGTTTAAAGGTTTGTTTTGGGAGGTAGGGGGATTTCGTATTTGGAGAAATTTAAGTTTCAGCACCGCCAAGTAGTATTTTATGGTATTTTATTTGTCTCTGAAACTGCAATTTTTTGGCAAAATTTAGGTTATTAATGATACGTGTATGTATCCAGCGTGTGGGCTTAGGCTCACAGGGATCTTAGTCTAGTCTATTGTTCGCACATCTGATAATCCCCCTTTCTAATTCCTCAAAGGTATAACAAATCTTTGATCATTGCTTTTTTAGCCTTATCTGACCTTAAACCCTGGATTAGGTAACAGGATTTGTGAAGTTAGGCAATGTGTATAAGCCTGTTTAAACGGTGGATTATCTCCCTTTACATAATGTTTCTAATGCTTTTGCATGCATCAGTTTTCAAGATTGAAATTAAATAGGCCTAAAAATGACAAGACGACAGAAAAATTTAATAAATATAGATATATATTTGATGGAGAAAATTGATGAACATGTGCAATTTTGGGTGCTTTTCTCACAATTTCCAAATTAAGGCTTCTGCATGATTTAACTGTTTTAAGGATGACGAGTGCTGTCATAAATTTTAAACTCTAATATTGTTGAAAATTATATAGTGGGACTCCAGTAACTGACACAAGTTACTGTCCTTTAAGTTGAAATACTTATTTGTCTAGGTTTCGATGTTTAGAAGACTGCATATTAAGGAAGTGGGGTAATTTTTCCTGGTGTTTCTGGCATGCAGTAACTTGACAAGCACTTGGCTTAGCCTCTCTTACTGTAATACATGTAGACATAATGAACAATCATAAGGCACCAGTTACAGGTAACACTGACAATGTATCTCAGCCTTAGAGAACACAGCCCAGGTAGCTTTTTACAGGTAAGTTACAGTAGTTGTTGAAAAACCTCTTGCGTTGCAATTAGAAACAGTTGGGAAAAGAAAAAAAAGTCCTTTCTATAATATTTTGATTTATGTAAGCTAGAAAGGCTGTGTGTATAACTCATATTTTACATGAATGTTTGACCATGTGTACCACATCTGGAGTCCTGGCATCTATTAAAATTTCACTTACGTAAAGTTTGTGTAGGATCACATGATCGATGTAGTGTAAATTTACACCATGAATTGGGGACTTGATTTCCTGCTGTCCTTCAGTGACCTACATGTAGAAACTGGTGACCTTTTCTGAGTGCTAATATGTGAACATGTCCTAAAATACTATCTCTCCATTACATTGCAGCATGGGTTTAGCCAGGGGTAACTCAGTGTCATTGAGGCGCTCTATTCTAACAAAATAACTTGTGAGAGACAGGGAAAATAGGAGAAAATTGAAATGAAACGGCCTGATTTCAAATTCTGGCTAAATATGTGCATTTAGGTTACATTGAGTGCATCCAGATTTATGTTGAAATCTCTCATGTACAGTGAATCACATATATTGTCATGGAATTGTTCACGGACAAACCACTCTGATGTGCTTGTAGTCAGAAGGTGAAGCTGCATATGGTTTACTATTAATCTACATGACATTTTACACGATTCCTGTACTTAACACAGCAGAGTCAGTAGCGATAGAAGGCTAGCCTACCCTGGAAAAGTAAAAGAAGGAAATAAAGTAAAGTTAGAGCAATTTTATACAGAAGTAGTCAGGGCTGTGTAGAAGTAGCTGGTAACGGCTTTCTAATAAGCCGACCGGCCCCGATAGCACAGTGGGTAGAGCTTCTTCCTCGGGAGCGGTAGACCCAGGATCAATCCTGGGTCAAGTCACACCTGAGACCTTAAAAGAGGAAGTTGTAACCTTCCTCGCCTCGCATTCAGCATGAAGGGGATAGTGCAACGTCTGGTTGACCCGAGTATAATGGCTCGGGCAGGGGGCAGCTTCCTTGCTTTCAGTAAGGTGTCTCAGTGAAGGTGCAGTAGATAAAAGAGCGGCAGGAATATCATCCTGCAACAAGGAGGCACATTACAAGCACCCTAAGGATTCCTTCGTCGTCATATGACTGAAAATTGTTGAGTATGATATTAAACCCCAAGCACTCACTCACTCACTCACTTACTCCAATAAGCCCTCGTGGGTGATTTCTTACATGCTATATTCTGTGTTGTGCTACATGGTTAGACTTCAGTCTGTAGAGGTTTAAGATGTACATTTATTTGCATGTAATGTCATATTTTAAACATGAACTGATAGTGCTTGATGAACATACGTTCATTATAAGCAGGAGCCTGGGGTACTGGCTCAAAAACAAAGAGAATCCTCTGTTGAATTTTCATAGTTGTGTATACGTTGGGCAGGAAATTTTTGTTGTAATAAACAATAAAAATGTCTTATCATACATTTTTCATCCAGAATATTGGTTTTAGGAAAAATGATTTTGAATGTATCGAAAATTTATTACACACAACACTGGCAAAGGTCCCAGTATAAGAAATTTTAACTAAAAATATGTAAAAAGGGTATTTTAGAGAAGACAAGAAATGTTATGAAAAGACAAACACAGTGCCCCACGGTGTTGTTGAGTTCATTGACATTGATTTGAAAACATTCAAGTTCGATCAAATGTTGGTAGATAAGTTGTCAGTCCACAGCCTGATCAAAAACGTGTATTCGATCAGATGTTGTCAGTCCACAACCTGAATGGTAACATTCCATGACTTCCTGGATACAAATCCTCCCCAAGAGCATGTTTTATATTAAACAGCCTTGACATACATGTACGAACTATCTTTAGTTAAATTTATTTAGTAGCAAGTGATAAATGATGCTACCCTTGTACATGTACTATAGTCTTATCGGTTGGCAAGCTGTGGTGATGCCATTTTGTGTCTGTTTGATCTTGGTATCAGCACTTTGAGAATTTCTCTGTTTCTATTTGGGTTTGCATTTGTTTGTAATAAATTTTTTTTTGATGTGTGTATGTCAAAGTAAAACGCTGAAATAACCTTGAAATTGTAAGAAGGTTAACGTTTTCAATTTGCTCTATATAACTACTAAACGGATACTGTTCAACCTTTTTGCATGTTTTCGAGATGTATATTCAAACATGTTCTGCAGGCATTATTCTGTGTTGACTGGTAAACTTATAGTTTTTGTGAAGCCCTGAAAATGGCCAGTTCAACCAATGTAGTTTTGTCTGCAAAATCAAATCAAAAATGGGCATAAAAATTGCTCTGAAATTTGCTCTTTCATGTGCGAAAGGGTTGAGCAACTAGAGTAGTTATAAGGCCAAATACAGCTTTTTAGTTTGGCCACCTTTTAGTAGCCTATTAATTTGGGATAAATTATTTTCAAATATTTCAGGACCTGAGCTAAAAACCTTAAATTACAGATTACAGAGGCAAAAATTACTCACACATCTTTGTATTGTCCGTGCACTTGATCACAGGGACTGTTTTTTGAAACATTGAAGTTAAAGTTACCAGGCAGTATTCCCTTAACCTGGGCCTTTTTTTAGGGTTTGCTGTAATTTGGGTCCCTATAGAAGGTATCAAAATGTCCTTACATTTGACCTTGAGTTATGTTTTCACTTGAATTGTGGGAATTATATATTGTTTTTTTCGCTACAACAGCGCACCACTTCAGACATATTTGAAGTGACATGACAATATTGACCTACTTCATCCATGTTATAAGCTAACCAGTGGCAGACAAGGAGACATGTAGACAAGTAACAGCTCACAAGTGATGATGACTGAGGCATCATGTGCTAGTGACTTGTATAGATGTACTTCACATGTGATGCAGACATAGTAGGAATGAATCTTGGCTGGATGGATATTTACCATCACATGTATGTATCGCGTTTGTCTTTTTTAGGAAAAGGAATGCTTCACTGAAGTGAATGAGCTTCTAGATTGTACCTATACCTTAAATGACCAAAAATTTTGCCCACAGAAGTGCATTTTTAGAGGCAAAGAAATGTCACAAAATATTATTGTTGGTGCTGAAACTTACAATTTTCCAGTAGAATATCAACTCATGTTCAAGCAAACCTCAAAACACCTTTCTAAAATCAACAGAGCTCTCAGAATCAGGAATGATGGGCTAGTTAGGACGAAATTTATGGTCATTTGATAGGGTATTGGCTCAGTTGGTTAGCGCGCTAGCGCAGTGTAATGACCCAGATGCCTCTCACCAATGTGGTTCTGCTGGGTTTCCTCTCATCATAATGCTGGCAGCCGTCGTATAAGTGAAATATTCTTGAGTATGGTGTAAAACACCAATCGAATAAATATAGAGTATGTGAAGTACTGTAATTGTATGGCAGTATGGCGTAAAACACCAGTCAAATAAATATAGGATATGTGCAGTACTGTAATTGTATGGCAGTATGGCGTAAAACACCAGTCAAATAAATATAGGGTATGCGCAGTACTGTAATTGTATGGCAGTATGGCGTAAAACACCAGTCAAATAAATATAGGGTATGTGCAGTACTGTAATTGTATGGCAGTATGGCGTAAAACACCAGTCAAATAAATATAGGGTATGCGCAGTACTGTAATTGTATGGCAGTATGGCGTAAAACACCAGTCAAATAAATGTAGGGTATGCGCAGTACTGTGATGTAATTTTCACAAAAAAACAAATCCAACATCAATACAGGTAGAATTTTGCACTCCAGTCTTTCCCTGGAACATTATTTCATGCAAGAATATCGTGGAAGGTGTACACGTACATATCATGTTTTATCAGGGTCTGTTTTTTGGCTTAGTTGTGTCAAGTCAAGTAACTAAGTAGGTATAACCTTCTATATGATGCAAGTTAATATGTATAAATATAACAGTGTTTACTATTACATATAAACAATGTCAGAACCACACACTTGTATCTTGTACATTTAGATGCAGAGTCTTATATCCAAGTGCCCAGTTGATCGGTATCGTATTTCACCATCTGGCCTTTCCTTGAAAATGTGAAATCTTTTGAAAAATCCATTCCCGTGACAGCTGACAAAAGCCATTGTTTGTTATGGCTCCAGAGTGAAGATTCATTCTCCAGTGGACAGTGGGAAGTGTCTTACTAACATGCACTGTAACTGTACCAGTGAGCGGATTATAAGGTGACATAGGTATTCCTTGTCAGGTGTGTGAGGATGAGCAGATGTGGTTAATATATGATTGTCAGAACCTTTCAATGTTGGAACAAAGCAGATCCAAACAACTGTTGGGGAAGTGGCAGTACAACTGTTTGGACAAATGGCAGTACAGCTGTTTGGACAAATGGCAGTACAGCTTTTTACCAGTGTGTCAGTCAGCGTGAAACTGACAGATTATCTGCACTATGTACATGCAGGTTAAGAAACATCATTTTTAAGCAGGAAACTGGTTCTGTGATGTAATTTTCACAAAAATTCAAAACAAATCCAACATCAATATAGGTAGAATTTTCCACTCCATTCTTTCCCTGGAACATGATTTTATCCAAGAATGTTGTGGTAGATATACATGTATGTCTGAAGAAATGAATAGTACATAATTACTTTTAAGTGTTTTTCTTGGTAAACTGAAGACAAGAAATTAGCACAGGTAAGTTTGCGACCTACTTGTTAAATTCTACACTTCACCGACATCTGTTAGGCCACTGTGTAAACATGGCCAGACTGAGTCAGACAAACAGAATGTTTTACAGTTCCCTGGCCATTGATGTATGGGAAGCTAGTCCGTGCCAGTATTACAACTGTGTGAATTATAGAGACTGTCTTCACATTTTAAAGTGGAGGGCATTTAGAGTACCAGAAAATGTATTGAACAGATAACGTTCATACCTGGATTGGTTCCCACATACACTTGTTCATTTAAGTTCATTTTTTCTTCTTTTTCTTTGTACATTTTCTTTCAAGAACAAAATTAAGCAGGTTTTCAAAGCCAAATTTCACACATACATAATATGGTGTAGTGTCTTTTCTCTATGAGTAGGTGAGTGAGTGAGTGAGTGCTTAGGGTTTAACGTTATACTTAACAATTTTTTAGTGATATGATGACGAAGGAGTCCTTAGAGTGCATGCAGGTGTAATGTGCCTCCATGTTGCAGGATGGATTTCCACTGCTCTTTTATATAGTCCTGCTTCAGTGAGACGACTTTGCGAAGGCAAATAAGCCGCCCACCGTAGCCATTTTACTGATACAGGTCAACCAGTCCTTGTACTATCCCCTTAGTGCTGAACTCCCAAGCTAAGAAGCTGTAACGTCCTCTTTTGAGGTCTTAGGTGGAGTTGCACTAAGTTGCAGCCGTTATATCCGGTTGCAAAATTTCCTTTTCAAGTAAGTTTTTATTTTACTTGTAGTGCCTGTGAACTAGGCTCTGAGATTCTTCAGGTTATCACTAGATCTCTCACCATCATAAGTGCCATCATCATCATCATCATCAGTGTACACTTTAGGTGACATGGAAGATTCAGGAGCTGTTAAGAGGGCAAAGCCTGTGACAGCATTGTTACTATGGTGACATTTTGTTGGCTCCATTGTTTCACCTCTCAGAGACCTGTGTTACCATGTTAGGTGGACATGACAGCGGAAATGTGGAAAAACAAGTTTTAGGGGCAACGAGTTTGAGATCTACAAGTGGATGTATGTGACAGCTACATGTAAATTGTGAGTCCTTTGGGTGGCCAAGTTGTTTAAAGTGCTACGGTTAGGACAGCGAGTTTAAGACCTACATGAGCATCCAGTCAGAGACCAACATACATGTACATGATGGCAGAAGTGTCAGCCCTTTGGGTGGCCAAGTTGTTTAAAGTGCTACCATGGGGCTTCCAGTCAGAGACCAACATGCATGTACATGATGGCAGAAGTGTCAACCCCTTGGGTGACCAAGTTGTTTAAGGTGCTACCATGGGGCTTCCAGTCAGAGACCAACATACATGTACATGATGGCAGAAGTGTCAACCCTTTGGGTGGCCAAGTTGTTTAAAGTGCTACCATGGGGCATCCAGTCAGAGACCAACATACATGTACATGATGGCAGAAGTGTCAACCCCATGGGTGACCAAGTTGTTTAAAGTGCTACCATGGGGCTTCCAGTCAGAGACCAACATGCATGTACATGATGGCAGAAGTGTCAACCCCTTGGGTGACCAAGTTGTTTAAGGTGCTACCATGGGGCTTCCAGTCAGAGACCAACATACATGTACATGATGGCAGAAGTGTCAACCCTTTGGGTGGCCAAGTTGTTTAAAGTGCTACCATGGGGCTTCCAGTCAGAGACCAACATACATGTACATGATGGCAGAAGTGTCAACCCCTTGGGTGACCAAGTTGTTTAAGGTGCTACCATGGGGCTTCCAGTCAGAGACCAACATACATGTACATGATGGCAGAAGTGTCAACCCCTTGGGTGACCAAGTTGTTTAAGGTGCTACTATGGGGCTTCCAGTCAGAGACCAACATACATGTACATGATGGCAGAAGTGTCAACCCTTTGGGTGGCCAAGTTGTTTAAAGTGCTACCATGGGGCTTCCATTCAGAGACCTACATGTACAGTGTAGCCAGCGAAGGCTTTGGTTAGTGCAGTTCTTTAAAGTGCTACCATAGGGGCAACCAGTTCGAGACCTACGTGTACATGTATGTGATGGCAGAAATGTCAGGCCCTATTCTTTGAAGTGCTACCATAGGGGCAACCAGTCGGCGACGTTCGAGGCTTATGTTCATATCAACATGCTGCAGGATTGGCTGTTATGCACAGTCAAGAAGTTTGTGAATTACCATGGTGATGAATTCAAATCACAGGTAAACCAATCATCAATGCAGCATCACATTGACAGTTACCATGGCTACAGATCTTAATTCTAGCCAAACCAATCAGCCATTCAGACATTATGTTGACATTATTTTTCAAAATAATTTGTTTCTTTCTTTTTTTTATTTCTTCCCACAGGTGCACGTTTGTGGAGTGTTTAATCTCTGTTTGGCGGGTATCATCGAGCTTCAGGCCTCCAAATAGAAGGCGATGGGGGACATTTTTATAAAGCTGACCTTTGGTCTGCTCAAAGCGTTGTCTTACATCTATGACATCATCACATTCATACCGTACTACATAATCTGTAACCCTAGCCGTAAGGTCCGGCTTAGCAACAGGATTAAGGTAAGTGGAGCCAAACTGCACTCATTTCTCAACCTTTTTGTTTCTGAAAGAGCAACTTTCACTCCATTTTATGCACAATTTGAATTTGATATTGGAGGCAGAACTAGATTGGTTGGATTGGCCAATTTCACGGCTTCACAAGGAGTGTAATTTTATCAAGTTTGCACAGAATAATGCCTTGAGAATATGTTTGAATAAACACCTTGCAAGCACGCCAAAAAAAGTTGAAGAATTACAGTAAACAAGGAAACCTGAATGCTGTACAGGTACGTATTTCCCACAAGTGGATATTACCAGAAGTACCTATAAAATTGTGGGAAAGATGTGCAACTGATGTGCAGCTATCTGTTCATTCAAGCCCTGATCTCTGAACTGCAATGTATGTCAGTTTTTGCATACCATCACGGAAACAACCAACCTCATATTGGTAAATTGAAGTTGAGAAATGGGATCATCTGGTTACAGATGGTCGCATGGTGATGCATAGCTATAAGAAATTTTAGAGGCAAATGGCTGAGCTCTGTGGTAAAACAGATCAATGTTTTGGTGAAAAAATTCTTGAGCACAACATAAAAATGTTCACACCAATCAGACGCATAATCCGATGTGCTTTCCTTGTTTTTATTTAGGCTAAACCTGTGTCGGATGAACCAGGCGCCCCTTACAGAGCTGTGGAGCATATGGATAATCTGACCACGACGCTATTCCCAGAATGCAACACGCTGGATGATTTGTTCTCACGCGCTGTGCGGTTATATGGAAATCGACAGTGTTTGGGCTCCCGTGTTCTGCTCAGTGAAGACGAAGAGGTGCAACCCAATGGGAAAGTCTTCAAAAAGGTACCTATTGCAAACCAATCTGTCGCAGTTTGAATAATCTCCCATTATATTGCCTTAGAGTAGATTGCAAAGTTTTCATATATTTCTTGCATAGGGATACATGTAGATGACTAAGATAAATGAAGACAAATATAGTTCTTCGATTATTGGTTGTAAAAAATTTTCTACTTGTACACTGATGGGACTGTCAATATCACAGTACTTTCACAAAATTGTCAGTGTTGCTAAAAACACTGATGCCAAGTAAGTTACCGTTCACAAAAGAAATATTAGCGAATAAATTAATTTCAACACCTTGATCAGCTTTGGGTGAATGTACTCATATCTGCCTAAATGAAAAGTTGTGCTGGAAGAAGTCGATGATGTTTACCAAACTTGTTGAACTTTTTGATCTTATGAGTAGAAAATCCCTTGAAAACGAATGTCCTCAGACAACAGTTTACAAATTATGAAATATTACAGTTTGTTCTTATACATATAAAGTTAATTAGCATGCTAGTGCAGCATAATGACCCAGGAGTCTCTCACTGATGTGGCCGCTGTGAGTTCAAGTCCAGCTTATGCTGGCTTCTTCTCCAGCTGTACGTGGGAAGGTCTGCCGGTTTCCCACGGGCTCTGCCTGGTCTCCTCCCACCATAATGCTGGCCGCCGTCGTATAAGTGAAATATTCTTGAGTATGGCGTAAAACACCAATCAAATAAAACAACCCAAAATCTCTAGGACACCAGTTTCCTTCTCACATAAAAATGACTGCCATCATACAAAGTGAAAAATTCTGGAGTATGGCGTTCAACAACAACGTGACAGTTAAATAAATGTTAAATTGCAGTGGCAATGATAAATTGCCTTTATTTATTTGACCTGATCCATAATTGTCCTTCAGGTCATCCTTGGAGAATATCATTGGGAGAATTTTGAGCAGGTCGGAGAGCGTGTCAAGAAGTTTGGTTTCGGTTTGCGATCACTAGGTCAGAAACCTCGAACAAATGTCCTGATTTTTGCTGAAACTCGACCAGAATGGATGATAGCTGCCCAGTCGTGTCTGCGCTTCAATGTTCCAGGTGAGTTACTCCCCCTTTGATACTGCTTTGCTAGGACATGTTCCGTTTTGGCCAATGGAAGGCTATGATCCTGGGTTCCTGAAAATTCATGCGCAAATTTTACAGATCTGATTCGGTCAGCTTGACGAAGGAAAGAATACTCAGTAGCTCCCTGAAGTAATTGATCAAGTGTTACACTCAAGAATTCTTCATTTATCGTATGGTGGTCAATTTTCATGATTGAGGAAGTACTGGGATTAAACCACCAACCTTTGTCAAGTTACTGATGTACATGTAGTTTCCCACTTGTTATCTATATATTAAAATGTCATATTGGACAAGGTTAACGAACGCAAGACATAAAGAACCAGAACTAAAACATATGCCTGTGCTAGCTGTGCACTTCGTATCTCCTCTCCCTTCCACTGCTAAACACAGGAATCGTTAATTGCATAATGCTAATTCAACTGTCTGAGTGAGAGAAAGACCTTGTAACTGTACATTCCTGGTTAACAAAGTTCTTTGTTCCTCGTACTTTCTTATCCAGGAATGTACAGTTATGAGATCTTTCTCCACACCATAAAAAGTACATCCACGCACAACATTTTCATTTTCAATATAGCCACGTGTAACCTGCTTTCACTTTTGCTTTCCAGATGAGACTCTGTACTCACCCATAGCATACATGTAGTCAAATGCTTATTTCTTACAATACTTTTATTTTCCATATCGCTGCATGTAACTAACTTTCATTGTTGCTTTCCAGTTGTTACCCTGTACTCCACTCTTGGAGAACAAGCCATCATTCACGGAATCAACGAGTCTGAAGTCACACATGTTATTACCACAGCTGACCTCCTGCCCAAGTTCAAGGTTGGTAAATTTGCCTCTGTTTCCTGTAATGAAACAGACAAAAACATCCTGTTACTATAACAACATACACAACCTGCCCTCAAGTCTGATTGGCTCTCTGCCGTTCGGCTGATAGATATACAAGTCTGGGGTAAGCGTAAGCAAAATGGTGTTTCAGATATGGCATATACATTGAAGAGAGAAAGAAAGATTTGAGGCTTTAACCCACAAAATCATATCTCCACTGTCAACTTCTGAGTATCTCTTCTGTAGAAGGACTAGTACCTTTGATTAAATCAACCATTTTTTATTCAGTTCTCTTGTGTATCTAGGGACCGATTTTATTTTATTAAAGCTAGACACTGCTAAAAGCTACATGTAGTAGAGTATTAAGGTAACTCCAACAAAAAGAAACAAGATGATGCATGATTGAACATTTTGGTTTTATTTAAAACATTTTCATTGACAGTGAATGAGAATTTTCATTGAAAATGGTTTAAATTATACCCAAAGTATCATGTATCATCGCCTTGTATCTTTTGTTGGAGTTATCATAATACTCTACTTTATGAAGCTTATCAGTGGAATGGAAATACCTGAAAGCTACATGTCAACCTTTTTTATTCAATTCTCTTGTCCATCTAGGAACCGATGTTTTTTTTTAAAATTCAATTTAGATACATCTGAAAACAACGTCAAGAGTTTTTTATTCAGTTTTCTTGTGCATCTTGAGATCAATTTATTTTATTCAAACTAGATGCCTTTAAAAATGACATGTCAACTGGTTTTTATTTAATTTTTGTTCATTTAAGGACAGATTGATTTTATTAAATTATTTTTATTCAATTTTCTTGTAAATCTAGGGATCGATTTATGTATATTTTTTTGATCATTTAAGGAACGATTTATTTTATTTACGCTAGGTGCCCCTAAAGACAACAAATTTGTTTGTTATCAGGGTATTCTAGGTGAGATTCCCAAGGTGACGCATATCATCTACATGAATGGAGGGAAGAGTATCCCCTAAGGAGGTGCCTGATGGAGTAAAGGTCTGTTCCATGAAGGAGGTGGAAACTATGGGAGAGGAGAATAAAACAGGTAAATCATTTTCTGGGTCAGTACTCCGCGACATGCGGTAAAACGCTGGAGCGAATTTGGCAATACGTCTGCCGTGAGCTCAGAATAAAGCTGGCCATGATTCCTCATCTCGTGTTAATCCGTTTGTACTTGAGGCGGGTGCCATTGGGTGTTCATCACCTGTCTGGATTCAACCCAACTTACCTTTAGACCAATATTTTACTTTGTTAAATCTTTCCTGGAAAAGTAAATAATTTAAATAATTAAATAAATAAACAAGGCTTAAGTTAACCTATCAAGTCTGTATATTTCCTTCAATGCTACAAAAAAAAACAACTCAGATTTAAACCTCAGCATTTTAAGCGATTTCTTGAAATTCAAAGTTTATGTAACTGTTGAATGAGGGCTTGTGTAATTCTGTTCTCTTGAAGGTCGGCAATAAAATCAGTTTAAAAAAAATGAGTTTTGTATGTGTCATTGTGTTCAGGGAGAATTTCCAAACCGACTCGTGAAGACACTGCATTCATCATGTACACCAGCGGTTCTACAGGGGTTCCAAAAGGTGAGTTGCTATTGTGATCAGTGGATGGGGCATGGGGTGTAATTTAGTTAGTGCGTGTTAAGAGTTGTCAGGTAAGGGTTTCATAAAATTCTCGTAATGAGTTAAAAAGTGGTAGGTTAACTGTAAATACGTGGTATGATAAAAAAAAAAAATGAAGAGGAAACAAACATTTTTAAAGATACATGTTAGTGATGTCAGATTAATTAATTTATGATTTTCTTTCCATTGTAACCAGCTGTGATAATAAACCACGGTAACCTCATGTGTGGGATGTCTGGACAGTGTAAGGTCATCCCTAACCTTGGGTGAGTGAAATGTGTCCTTTAACTTTCCTTGTATGACATGTAGCGGGTAAGCTTCAGCTCGCTCTTCAGATGGTGAGTTAAATGTGTCCTTGACCTTTTCGTGTATGACATGTAGCGGTAACCTTCAGCTCGCTTTTCAGATGGTGAGTTAAATGTGTCTTGACCTTTTCGTGTATGACATGTAGCGGGTAAACTTCAGCTCGCTCTTCGATGGTGAGTTAAATGTGTCCTTGACCTTTCCGTGTATGACATGTAGCAGGTAAGCTTCAGCTCACACTTCAGATGGTGAGTTAAATGTGTCCTTGACCTTTCCGTTTATGACATATAGCAGGTAAGCTTCAGCTCACTCTTCAGATGGTGAGTTAAATGTGGCCTTGACCTTCCATGTATGACATGTAGCAGGTAAGTTTCAGCTCACTCTTCAGATGGAAATCTGTGTCATGTGGATAATATTTTAGGTTCTGTCGAGGACATGGTCCGGGGCTAAAAAAACGTACAAAAAAAAAAAAATAAAATGATTTGTAGCTTAAGCAAAAGGGTTTTGTTTAAACAACACTACCATACTAAGTAATGCTCGTGTGTTTGTTTTTATTTTTGTTTTTTGGGTTTTTTTTGGGGTGTGTGTGTTTTTTTTGACTGTTCAACATCAAACTTCAGTGACTGAGTTATTAAACATTTCCCTCTGTCAATATTTGTTTTGTGACAGGAAAAATCGATCTAAACGCAGCGCAATGTACTTCAGTAGCTCAAAGAAATTAATTTAACCTTCCTGGAATCTTTTTATTGGGAGATTTATTTGAATATATATGGCTACAAAAAGGAGATTGATGCAATTTTAGAGATATGCAAGTGTACCCTTAAATAATCATATCTTTTATCTCTTTTACAGTCACAATGACACATACATTGCTTACCTCCCCTTGGCTCATGTTTTGGAACTCACTGCAGGTAACAACAAATCTGTTCTCAATTCTGATTCTGTTTTTCACTTTTGATACATGTAAATAAATATGTAATCAAAAGATAGATGTCTTTCATAAAACCGTTTTTGTGTATTTTTATGTATTTTTACATTTTTGATGATATTATCAGTGACTAACATTAATGTAAAAACTGTGGAAATATCAACCAGTTATTGTTATTAATACAGCAGATTTCAAACATCAGATGAACAGCGTTGTTATTGTCATTTAAGGATTAATGTTTCGATTATTATTTGTGGAGTTCATGGAGATTTTCAAGCTTTCAAATGACACCTATAACAAAAACTTTGCATTAAATTGATAAGCTTTACAGGGATTCATAGTGCAAATTTTTGCCAGCAGAAACTCCAAATTAAATTGTCTATATATATATATATATTTTCATTAATTTTTATTAATTACAGCCAATACACGCATGACCACCTCGGCTTGTCATGGATGCAGCCATTGGCGATTGAAGTCGACCGCTCATATGCTATATATTTGAGTATTTGTACCAGAAAGACACATAATGGTGTATTTTTTACCCCAATGTTTAGCTTTTACCCTATGAATCCCTGCTATAGGTATTTATATTGCCAACCGTTGACTGTGTTTTGTTTTTTGCAGAATTGGCCTGTTTAGCCCATGGAACATCGCTAGGTTATTCTTCACCTCTGACCTTGACAGACCAGGTATGTCAGTGTGAAGTATTATGATTATAATTCTATAAATGGAGAATTTGTTAAAATCTTTTCTGTTTTTTAAAATGAGGTCCAAATCTGTGTTATTTTCTTTCCTTTAGTATGTCACACTTTTTGGTGTATGTGCCGACCAATGCAAATGATGCGTTTTTACTGCGATTTGAACATCTCTGTGTAGACTAACCTGTATCTAGCATCCCAATGTGCACAAAATTGAACTTTTACCCTTCTGATATATTTTATTCTCTGTTAAATTATGTGGATAAATTGTGGTGCACTAAATATGATGATGAGGTTTAGAACTGCATTTTTAAATACATCCTGAGGACCAGTCAGTAAGTGAAGATATTCTGGTTTGGAAATGTTAGATTATGCTATAATTCTTGACCTTTGTCTCTCTCCTTAGTCAAGTAAAATAAAGCGTGGTAGTCAAGGAGATGCTACAGTGTTGAAGCCTACACTAATGGCAGCTGTGCCGGTAAGTAGACGTCCTTCTACGTGAGTTTCTTCCCTTCTCTCCTTCCCCTTAGTTTGATGGTCAGAAGGAAATGATTTTGAATTATCAAACCTCACTGAGCCTGTTTTAAAACCTGCCCTCCCCAACTCCCCCCCCCCCCCTCCACTTTCGCAAATTGTGTTAAATGTAAGTTACTGTTACATGCTTGTAAGTTTCATGACAACATAACAGTTGTTACCATCATATAATCGTTAGGTGCGTTTTGTGAAACAAGCCCCTTATCACACTCTTCTTGATATATTCATCTCAAAATCCAGTATATATCAGCTGTTGTTTATTATTATTGTCACCTGTTTATCATAATGAAATTACATTTGAATCTACATTGTAAATATCAACACACATGAAATGTTTTACAATTTAACCTGTTCATCAGGTCATTATGGATCGTCTCTATAAAGCCGTGTGGGACAAAGTGACTAGCGGAGGGCCTTTTAGTGAGGGAATGTTCAAATTTGCTTATGACTACAAGAGCAGACGTCTGGAGAGTGGCTATGACACTCCCATTCTGAACAGGTGAGTTTATGACTGCCTTAACCTTGATCTGGGAATTTTCCTTTTGATAAACCGGGTCAAATATTCGTCCTGTTATACATTCCTGCAAGATTACTGTTTTGTTTGTATATTTACATAAATCTTTTGACGACCACACTTGTTCTCTGGTATTGTCATACATAGAGAAACAGGCATTTGTTCTAAATGGAATATATTGTAATTCTTCAACAATTTGCATGTTTGCAAGGTGTTTATTCAAGCATATTAGGAAGGCATTATTCGATGTTAACTGATAAAATTATACTTTTTGTGAAGCTCTAACATTGGCCAATCCGGCCAATGTAGCTTTGTCACCAAAATCAAATTAAAAATGTGCATAAATTACGCCGAAAGTTGTTCTTTCATATGTGAAAAGGTTGAGAAATTAGAGTACTCAACCTTTTTAAACCACTAAAGCACTTTTTTAGTGCAATCTGTGCATACAGTTATTTTGAAAATTACGCTAAAAATGATCTGTTTGTGTCATTAAAGGTGCAAGCTTCTTAAAACTATGCAAATTATTTCGTTACCAGCCCTATTTTTCCCTCGCACGTTTCGAGATATTGATCGCAGTGGTGGTTGAAAAGATTGAAGAATTAGACTGATGACTTTTCTCTTTATATAGGATACTTTTCAAGAAGATCCGCGCCATCCTTGGTGGTAGGGTCAGGATGATCCTTAGTGGCGGCGCCCCTCTCGCATCTGACACCCAGCGCTTCATGAATATTTGCTTCTGCTGCTCTGTGGGGCAGGGATACGGCCTTACGGAAACCTGTGGGGCAGGGACCATAGCTGAAGGTAAGGGGAAGACCATTCTGTCACCAGGTTTACGTGAAATTTGTTGTTGACGATTCTGTGAACTGTCAGCAGTCATTGACAAAAGTTAATGGGCCAGGCCAGATTGCAGGCCTTATCACTAGGGTGAGGGGCTAGATATGGTTGTGCAGGGCAAACGTCACATGACTATTTCAGTAGACATGGCCTTCTCAGGTTGTCATGTTTGACAGTAATAAGTGGGTTGCTTGTGTGGTCTGCCTCTGGAAATCTCTTGCCTGCCCACTTACACAGGCATGTGGTTCTCTGGAATTCAGTTTTTTTTTTTTTTCTTACAGATCCATACCTTAATTCTTCCACCTTTCCAAACACCTCTGAAACTAATATTTTGAAACATTCTGAGAGAGCTATGAGTTGCGGAGAAATAATTTTCAGTTTTATGAAGCTTGCCTTTTTAATGATATAAATAAATCAGTTTTAGCTTCAATTTGAAAAGAATTCTATTTATATATTCCACTGAAAAAAAAGTGCTTCTGTGAATGGAAAAATTGAAGATTTACAGTAGTTCCAATTGCCTGAACAAAAGTATTTATTGGAAAGAAAAAACCTTTTTTTTATGGTTATGAACTAGTGTAGTCGATTCAGAGGTGTTTTCAACTTCAGTAGTACACTTCAGCACATCGTATAACAATTACAATTTGAGTAATGGGGTTTTGTATTAGGTGATGAAAACTGATTTAAAGCTGACATAAATCTGATTATTAACCCTGCTAATATGGCATTCATGAATGTCACAGATATGGGAGAGTTCGCCAGCAACATGCCAAAGTTGGGTTCCTCCATGCAATCTGGTTTCCTGCATGCACTCTGGTTTCCTCCATACACTCTAGTGTCTGCCATGCACTCTGGTTTCCCTAGAAATAGGGAAAATAAATTTAGACTTTCCCCCTTCATAGAGAGGTCTTAATGATACCACAGAAACACTGTTAAAAGTTCTGGCATTTAACATTGCAGCAAAGGAGCAAAAATAACTACCTTAATTCCTCAGCCTTTTCACAAATGAAAGAGCAACTTTCATTGCAATTTATGCACATTTGTAATTTGATTTGGGAGACAATCCAGGACTTCCCAGAACGTATAATTTTATCCGTGTACACAAAATTATACCTCCAGAATATGCCTGAGTAAAAATCTTGCAAACGTTTGAATTTTTGAAGAATTGCAATAGAGAAATATGGTTGGTGACATCTGACAATAGAAGTGCAAAGCTGTCTGTGAAGATTTCTGTCACTCTGTATAGTATGATGACATCCTCTGTTGGCAGTGCATGACCTGAGCACAGGACGAGTGGGAGCTCCATTATCCTGCTGCGAGATTAGACTACGGGATTGGGAAGAAGGTAAGTAAAAAAAAATACAGTCTACTAAAATGTAGCTGCTACAGCAGCGATGCCGGATTGAAGTCGGTATTTTCAGCCTTTGTCAAGGCATATACAGCAGGTAAATGTGCTAAAGCGGCCTTGGGACAGTTTTTGAAGTCTCTTCATTTAAACACAGGTAAACAATTTTACAGTACATATGTAGCCCTTTTGTCTCAATTATTTTTAACTTCAATGCTGTAACAGTTTTTTATCCAGATTCTAAAACTAAATTCTTGATAAGTAGAATCTTCAAATTAAAATTTTGGTTTTTGCTTGACATTACTTGCAGCTGCATCAGGTAAAACCTGATTCGCTCGCATTGATTTGACTGGAGGCCTGAGTGTAAGCTGACATCAACTTTTGTGGGATGTCACATCTGTTAATTTGTCCTTGTTTCTGTTCAGGCTGATTTCACACATCTGACTTACTTTATAATTGTATAACAGGGGGCTACACAAGTGAGAATTCTGGGGATGAAAACAGCAATCCTCAAGGAGAGGTTCTGATTGGAGGAGGAAATGTTGCCGAGGGTTACTACAAAAATGAAGATCTGACCAAAGAGGACTTCACCAAAATCAAGGGCCAGTGGTATTTCTGTACCGGAGATATAGGAGAATTTGAACCAGACGGTTGTCTCAAGATTATAGGTCAGTAGTTCAACCTTTTCTTACCTTGTATAAATTTAAACAATTTTAAGAAAGGGTATAGAAAATGGCATGATCAAATTTAGCTTAAGAGTTAGGATATATGAGAATGAATTAACATTAGACTGTGTGCCACAACAACACACATGATACTTATCATAAAATCAGAGAAAGAAAAGAATCATAATGATAATGGGGAACTCATAAAACTCTTTCCCGCATGTATCAAAACGGTTCAAAACAACTAATGTACTCTTTCCTTCATTATGTGACAATTATTGGTGTAGAAGTGACCCTAAAACATGAATAGCACATGCACTGCAGCATCACAGAAGAAAACAGTGCATTTTACTGCCTTTCGGACCAAACTTTTACCTTGAGAATCTGCATTGTTTGAGAATTCTTTTCTATTACAATTCGTATTTTGTTTAGATTTTGTAATTTAAAAAAGGCAGTTAGTTCCATGCAAGCTGTGTTGTTAAGCCTTATTGTCTGGGCTCAGTTCCACAAAGTCGGCATATAAGAAGAACAATAAAGTCAGCATAATGGTTATGTCATAGATTGGTGAAACCTTGCGATCGTAAGCATTTGACGGTGTCTGACCAGATTATTCCAATCCTTCTAAGTTTTAGGACAGATATTAATATTGCTGAAAACAAACAATTACATTTGCCTCCCAGTTATGTTGAAAAGTAATGAGTGTGTTGTTCATTAGATGGTCTAACCATGTAAGAAAAGAGAAGATAAATATTCTTGTTATAATGACATGTATTTTGTTCAAAAAGAGCAGACCAGGTGTCACAGAGATTAGAAGAATTTGGCACCTGTATGTTGTGGTGTGCTTAAGTTGACTGAAAATTGTGCCATAGCAACATATCATGTGACCTGTTGCATTTGATGCCTCACAGTCATCAACTTTGAATATAGCAGGTATACACCAACAATTCTGGATACTTCGAGTTGTAGAAACTTCAAACATGCTCAACTTTGAGCAGCTGAGTCAGATGTTGGATGTTCTCGGTTTCTACCAGATGCTCATTTTCCAATGCTGATTTAGTGGGTGCAAAATTCGCGGAAATTTATTCGTATATTTCTTCCGAGAAACAGTGGAATTATGAATTTTATGACTTTAGACAGGTGTAAGCCTAAGATTGTGGACTGCAGGTTATTCTCCCAGGCTGTGCTTCGTTTCCTCCTCTCATAAAGCTGACCACTTTTGCTACCAGCTGGGGATTTCAACCAGCAGTCTCTGGGTTAGGAGTTACCATCCACCCCAGAGGTAGATAGCGCTTATATATCACCCTTTTACATTCACCCTTAGTTTCCTAGTCATGCCCTCATGACTACCCAGGAAAGGAGAATTGATCACACACCAAATCACGGCTGCTGTATAAGCCACCCAAGCAACCATGTTCGCAGCTCCAAGTGTGAGGGGGCTACCAGCTGGGGGGTTTGAACCAGCGATCTTTGGGTTACAAGTCAACACTTCTACCTTAGTTACTAGACTAAAGGGAAATTCCCTTCAGCTCAGAGGTAGATAGTGCTTATATATGACCCTGTTCCATTAATATGTTAAACCAGAATAAAATCAAACAAACAGTTGAACGTTAACATGTTGTTTATTCCAGATCGGAAGAAGGATCTGGTTAAGCTTCAGTCCGGAGAGTATGTTTCCCTGGGGAAGATTGAGACGGCCTTGAAGCTGTGTCCCATCGTGGATCAAGTTTGCGTGTTTGCCGACAGTCAGCACTCTTACACCGTTGTACTTATCGTGCCCAACAACAAAAACCTGCGTCAGGTGGCCTCGCGTATCGGTGAGGAATCCGAGGATGTACAAAAACTGTGCTCTAGCAAGAAAGTGGAGAAAGAAGCTGTTAAGCTCTTAACGGAATTTGGTCGCAAAGGTGAGGATGAGAGGTTATTACTGAGTAAAAATAGATTCAGTATAGCTGACATATGTGCCCTTTTTCACGAAACAGGAGTCTCTGTGGCTGAGTGATTAGTGTTCCGTAATGCTGGCCACTGTCATATAACAGAAATATTCTAGAGTATAGCGTGAAACACCTATTAAATAAATAAATAAGTCAATCATGAAGACCGGTTGTTCTCCTCCACCAGTAAAAGTGTCGGCCATTATGTAGGTGAAATATTCTTGAGTACAGTGCCAAAATCCCAGTCAGAGAAATTAAGATATAAGAGAAATATTCTTGAGTATAGCACCAAATCCAAATTGAATAAATAAATAAAGTGAAATATTCTTGAGCATAGCACCAAATCCCTATCAAATAAATAGATAAAATAACTGTAACACTTGCGTTTTGCTTCAGGTAAACTGGAGAAGTTTGAAATCCCGCAGAAGGTGTGTTTATGCTCAGAGCCATGGACACCAGACAGGGGACTGGTGACTGACGCTTACAAACTGAAGCGTAAACAGATCAACGAAACATTCAAGGACGAAATAAAACAAATGTATTCTAAATAACTTTCAGCGGTGACTTGAAGTTCCCGTGACATGTGTCTGTGTGTAAATAGGTACATATGTAAATGACCTTTGATATTATACACACATGTAGGTACGACCATTATGGATGATTCCTGTTTAGTGCCCGTGTGTCCGTTAGCGTGTTAAGTCACAACCATACATCACATTTTGTGCACATGACCACAAGGGTTTGTAAAGTGTGGCCCGTCTGTCTGTTTGCGTAGGCGATTGGTTGCAGAAACCCACTTAACAGACGAGACAGAGGCAAAGTTTAAAGCATATGAGAAACAGGTTTTAAGTTTTGTTTCATTAGTTGCTTTGTACAGCTTGTTGTCCCACTTTCATACGGGTTTCCTCATCTGATTGGTGGAGAACCATCACATGGCCAGCTCGTGAAATTTGGCACCTGTCCAGCACTTTTATGTATCAGTTGTGTCATGGGGCTTCTCTGTTCTTGAACATGTTATCAGTGATGGCTTTCATGATGACAAATGTTTGACGAACTGTTTGACCTATTAGAAGTATTAGCGATGTTATTAAGCTGGGGACACACCAGGCGGATTTTGTCCCTCATACAGGCCTACTTTGTAAATTTCTAAAAATCCGCCTTGTGTGTCAGTGCCAGGGAAGGTGTATTTCCCTGGCAATCCTGTCCACCCGGAAATTGGTGTCTGCTTAAAGTGTGTCTGCTCCAGTGAATTTCGGCGATCGAGGTGACCAATCAAACAATACGGAATTGTGTTGAAGTGTGAAATTTTATTTGTGTCACATGGTTTACTAGGTCACATGACATAACCAACTGACCACGATCAACAAGAAAATCAGCCTAGTGTGTCTGCCATTATGTAGGGAATATTGTCAGCCAATTTTCATGGGTGATTAAATTCGTCCCTATAAACGAAAAACTCTGTCTAGTATGTCCTCAGCTTTAGTATTATAAGACTGCTCTTTTGATATTTGTTGTGTGATGGGGAATTTCATGTCTCAGTAATGTCTTCTTGCTCTTTCTTGAGGAATTTCTTTTGACTTTCAAAAGCTTTTGTATAAAAGATTAGATTTGGCTCAAAAATGCTGAAAATCACAAATTATGCTAGTATCTGTCACTGGAGATCACAAAATTATGCTTTTTTTATGCTAGTATCTGTCTCAGAAGCCATGAGCCCTGGATTTCTCATTTGGATGGCTATTGATCGCAGACCCGTCCTGACACAGGGAACGCTGTAACAACATAATACATGTACTTTCATGTAATCCAGACAAAGTGAAAGACATTCAGTGAAAAGAGTCACATCTTCTAGAAACCAGACGAATTATTGACAAATCCAAAAAATCTGCTTTACAGTCCTGAAACACATTGAACCATGTAGTTATGTATGGCATACTGAATTCATATATATATATATATATATATATAAATATGAGTTAAGTAGTTCATGTTTGTATATTGGTCGTCATATAACTGAAAAATGGTGAAGTCCGACATTAAACCTCAGGCATGCACCTGTGTTCGTATATCTACATTACCTGTAGTATGTATATTTTGGTTGTAACCACCAAGGTATGGTAAATGCCCAAAATCCTCCCTCCCCCCTCCCCAAAAAATGCTGAATTTTACATTTTTTAAGGTGATTGTCCTCCTACCTTCCATACAAACCTCAGAACAACCTTCTAAGATCAATAGAACTTTCAGAATTGGGCAAAATATGCGACTTAGTCATGTGGAAGATTTTGGGTTATTTACAGTACTGTACAGCCATGCTGTTGTGCCATAGAATTATTGAAGACATTGTGCAAGATGTTGTCCGTCCGTCTGTCTGTCTGTCTGTCTGTCTGACTGACCGACCGACTGACTGTCTGACTGACTGCGTGTATGACATTATCAGCAATTTACACTCTGTATTTATGTACCAGAATACATTTTACTTCAGGGTTCACAGAAAAAATGCCAAATAGGACCTCAGTATGTGTAGCTGTTGGATCCGTTATAGAGTATATATTGATTCCCATGTATATATACTGATAGCACATAGCTATTCAAGAATTTTTATCTGTGCATATTTGTACCTGTACCAATAACCAGTGATTTTTGTTGTTGTTGGATTGCCTCCTCTCCGGTCGTAAGTGGGTCCGTCAACAACCAGCAGGGGGTCATGGGTTTCCCCCGGGCTCTGCACTGTTTCCTCCCACCATAATGCTTGCCACAGTCATATAAGTGAAGTATTCTCAAGTACGTCGTGAAACACCAATCAAATAAGTACAAATTTGTTGGATAAAGAGTGTTTACTTATGACATATTTTTGAGACCTTTGTATTGCTTAGCTTAATAAAATCACACAATTGACATTTGCTTACACAGACAATGTTATCACTAAACTCAGATTATTAAAAGTTGAAGAATGAGTTAATTTTATTTCATCTCCGTTTTAATTTGTTGTGGGTTTAGACATTTGTTTAATTGATGTTTACAGTGTACTGTGCTGAATTTTAGGGCGGAATTTGCATTTACTGGGTATCTCAGTTTCCCGAGAATAACTGAATAGTATTTTTTTGTATATTGTATAAATTGCTTATTTTAACATTTTAGATAACCTGGCATGCTGGGAATATTTTCTGTACAGGGCATTTCATCAGTATATACTCATTTAGTTGGCATGTTTGGCATTTTGAAATTACATATACCTACTCCTAAAGTACCAGATGTTCTTTAATTCGCTCTCCAGGTTTGTGATTTACATTGATGCACAGAAGCGAATTGTCGTCCCTTGATCACACAATATTACAGTACCAAATGAGTAGTGTACATTAATGTCAAGAAGTGTGTTATCACATCTCCCCTAGGATACGTACTGTTGTTATTCTAATCAGTGTTTTATTACATGTACATCTACTTGAAGCATTATAATGTTGGAGTCAGTCAATGTAATAGACATGCATTTAAAACTGAGCTCACAAAGGGAGATAATTAGCATCAAAAGTTGTTCATGTATTGTGCCAGGTACATGTACTTTGTTACAAATTGATGAGATTTTACTTTGACTTCAGGAAAAAAGACAAATTGAACCTCATGGAAAGTGTGTTTGATCTTAATTTTTATAGAATAATACCAGGCCTGTAAGTTAAAATGTAAAAAAAAAAAAAATTATATTGACTTTGCATTTAGAAATTTGTGAAATTATTGGTTATACACCATAAAATTGTTTCCATATACTAGTTGATATGTTAGCATTTCAAATACAATCAAGGTATTTTGTTAGTGCTAGTAGGATGGGAAATAAATACATTTCTCATATTTTTCATGAAGTTTGTTATGTAAGGTTACAGTTTTAATTTGTTGAAATTAGTGGATAGTAGTTCAGGTGTGATAAATTACAGAAATAAATGGACATTTTGTTATGTTAGCTGTCTTTGACACGTAAAAGTGGGATAGATCAAGCAAGTAAACCGGTTCCTATTTATTGTAATATCTTTTGATCATAGAATATTATGATGTAAGACTACATTGTTGTCGCCATGGTTACTTGTCAGTGTAACGTGAACCAGGAAAGCCTAGATGATTTATTGCCACGTCCGCGCTTCCACTTGCCAAAGAGTCCAAAATTTTCTAAACATTTTATATCTTATTAGATTATGATCTGCAAGTAGGCTGTATTTAAAGAGGTTCCCTTTAGTGTAGACTTGATAATTTAAATGGAGAAACGGAGAAGTGTAATATGGGAAAGGCTTAAGATGAACACTGGGTATTGTCAGATACAAATGTCCTACTAAATACAGATTATCCATTAAGTTGACTGCACATCCATTTTTATTGGTGGCAACACCTGCATTATGGTGGCCACACCTCTTTATGGTGGCAACACCAGCATTATGGTGGCAACACCTGCATTATGGTTTGCAACACCTCCTTTTTGGTGGCAACACCTCCATTATGGTGGCCACTCTTCTACTATGGTGGCAACACCTCCATTATGGTGGTAGCTCATCCATTCCATTGGTGGAAACTGTCAAGACTGGTCTTTCTTCACAACATGAATTGCACTAAGGTAATTTATTATCCAAAGTTGTTCAATTCAGTTATTGACTTAAACAATTATTTATGTTATTATAAGCAGTGGTGTGGCCTGTATGGTTTGTAGGTAAGCGTGATTTACAACGAAGGACCATTTTATCACAGTTACATATAGCAGCTATTTTACTTTCGTGTAAAACAAACATTATTTAAATATACATATGGCATGTGGGAAGAAATGTTTTTTTTTTTTTAATTTCGGGTGACAAAGTGAACAAAATTATGTGTCACTGTATGTGTGTATATATGTTTTTTTGTTTAGGATTATGTATTTTGCTTTGAATGTCTTTTTTTATTTGTTAATATTATGTTTGTTTCTTTGTTAATATTATGTTTGTTTCCTTTGTTCTTTCATATTGGTTTGGGAAAGGATTCCTGCCTCACATATGTTAATGCACATGGACATTTTTGTGTTGCCTGTACAAGTACAGGCCTGCTGTAACGGATGAAACTGTCAAAGTTGTTTGCTGTTACGCTTTTTTTTTCTTTTTGTTAAGTCTTCCTACATTTTCCTTAGCCTTTTTATTATCAACATAGTTTTTAAATAACATTGTGTAGGTAAAGGAAACAGAGCTGACATGATATTATAATCCCACAGAACAGTTCAAAATAAAATTTCAAAGGGGGATAACTTTGTGCCAGCCAGTATGTTAACTGCATACTCCCTAGCTCGCAGTGATATTCCAGTAGATTCTGAAGCTAGCAGGATATGGATAAAAATAGCTAGCTACCTTTGTATATACCAGAAAGCTAAACCTGACCTCAAACCAGTTATATACAATATTACACTAAGTAGACACTTTTTTTAGGTGTATTTGAATTAAATTGAAGTTTGCAGGATTTCATATCTTAATATAACTTGCTCTTCTTAATTCACAATGTTTTAATAACATGTACGTAAGAAATGATTCAAAAATTGAAAAATAAATTATTTTTGAAATGGTAACTCCTACTTAGAAACTGTGGTCAGTATCTTACCTGGAATATTTTGTACTTTTTACTTCTTTTTTTTGGTGGAATGTGATGTAATTTCAGTCCCATTGATATTGCATCAAATAACGTATTATAGCACATATTTTGTCAGGGTATTGTGAAGGAATTGTGTGCAAGAGTCCTACTGAGAATTGACAGTAAAATACCCAGATATTTTCTTGACCTTGATATTTATTTCTTTGATTATGTTGTGAGGTCAGGCATTATTGGTTTGCATGTAACTACCTGATTGCATGCATTGAGAAGAGAAATTAGCTACATTTTGTTGGAAATTGCTAGTTAGATACTTACCAGATATACAAGTTAATACCAGACCAAGTTAATAGCAAGTTAATTACATTTATAATGGGCTTATGCAGTGTATCAATAGTTAGGTATTGTAATTATAGTTATAGTATTGTTATTAACAATATATATTGCAAAATAAGAAGAAGAAAGAAAGAAAAAACTCAAAATTGAACCTTGAGTGCAGTGTTTAAAGCATTTGTATATGAAGTGTTCGTGTGCTGTGTATATAATAATGGAGTTGATATTGAAACATATTCATGGCTGTTTTGATTATTCAACCATTTCTATTGAAATATGTATAGGCCATAGACTCCAGGCAGCATGGTCTAATATATACAATGATTGACCTATTTCGAAACAGAATGTGACCACACTTTACATTGTTGTGATGAAAACTAATTACCTGTATCATTCCGGCATGGAAACTTAAGTAATGTATCAAAATCTACATTTTCTACACATTTGTAACTGCAGGCATATATGTCATCTAAGGAAAAACAGAAAGACAAATTATGAGTCTTGTTTGCTGCTACATTTCAAAGCTGTACGTTACTATGTTGTTACCAGCGTTGCAAAAACAAATGTTTTGATGGTTGATAGCATTGCAAATGAATGCTGCTGACCTGGGTAGGATTTAGAGCAAGATTTACCCTTTTGCTGTCAGTAACTTACTTGTAGGGTTCAGTGTTTAAAGTCCTAGATCATCCATCACATCATTCACGTACTGTATGAACTGAAGGAGAATGTGCGTACCCCCTTTATACAGCGCATGCTCTGCTCTCTAAATTTGTTTTACATCACCACCACCACTAACAAACTCTCCAGAAAAATTGTGAACATCACAAAGGTGACTGGCATCAGGGTAATAAGACAGGAAGTGATGTCCAGAAAACATAAACACTCACCCTTTGTGTCCTAATAACACTTTATATTCATGGATCCATTTTATCTGAAATATGCACAACACGATTCTAACCAACACCTGAGACAATTTTATTGACGAATGCTGATTAAATGGTTCTGTGCAGGGACACCAGTATTGAGGTTAAGCCTAAACAAACCTACGTGCATCGCTCAGACTCCAAATGTGTAGTGGTGGCAGTGATGTAATGTGAGCCAAGAGAACGGAACATGCGCTGCGAGGAGTATGGAAAATATGGGTAACTGGTTAAAAAAAAATGCTGTTGTGTTGTCTATTTGACCTCTTCTGTGAACTTGATTAAACACTCAGTGTATATATAGGTGACCTTGTATTCTGTGTTCTTTTATTTGTTACACCGCCTGAGTTATATGTTTGTTACCTGAAATAAGAAGTGGGGAGTATGCCTAAGGTCAAGTCGTTAGAGAGCTTGCCTTTCAATGGCAAGCACAGGAGGTGAGGGTTCAAACCTGACCTTGGATATGGGATTTGTAAATCCAATCCCTTGTTGTGAAGTATTGGTGTCAACAAGCAGTTGACGATTCTCGTGCAGCTGTTTGAGCAGTCTAATGTTCATTGACTATTTGTCTTCCAGCAGTATGATTTTCGTGTTTAAAGTTGCAAGTAATTGACAAAGTTCAGCGGTTTACCCCCTAGACTTGGTTTCCTCCACCCATAAAACTATTACCGCCATCAAAGTGAAAAATTTTGGAATAAGGCATTGAACAACAAGCAAATGCATAAACAGATAAATGAACTAGAAAGTGTGAATAAGAACTGGAGTCCACATCACTATCGTGCCGAATCTTGCCATGACTTGGATGGAAATGCCATTGCAGTGGATTAGTTCGAGATTCTTGACGGCATGGATGAATTCAACTGCTGCTGGTTCTATCACCTGCAATCCTGTCTCTACCCTGTAAGCCTGGCATTATTGGCCGCAATTATTGGCACACTCACAGTGGGCAGTGGGACCTAACAGCTTTAAGTGTATGTTTCAGACACTGTTGTTACATGTATGTGATCAAAATAATTTTGGAAGCAAAAAGAATGACAAATCTTTTACATAATTGTTTTTCTTGGGCGTCACTTGGTGACTTTAGTTTATCTCAGCATTGCGTGATGATAATTTGTTTTAACTGGGTGAGGTACATGCGATGGTGTTCTTAGCATGATATTTGAGTGAAGCAGCACTATAATCAGTCAACAGTATGTCATTTGGACTTTTTTACAAGAAAAAGCCATCAAGACATACAATATGTAGCTGAAGTAATATGCCCCTAGTAAGAGTAAAGCTGTGTTTATAAGCCTGTTTAAATGTTAAAATTTAAATTAAATCTAAATAAAAAAAATTCACATTGAAGAAGTTTTTATTTAATCCCATGTTGTCAATAAAACTGCAGTCCATTCCCATTAAACTGAGATATTCATATTTTAATATTTCAAACTGAACAAAAGAAAATTGTATCACTGTAAGACACTGGCAGATTTGTCATAGGAAGCTTTCGTGGTGAATGGTGAATATTATCAACCAATAGGTTAGCATCTTTTCTTGAATCGCGGGAAAACAAAATGGCAGCGCCCTTGTGAGAACACATGAAACCTGAGCGACTCGAAAATTTGAATGATTAGGACCATGGATGATGTCGAAGACGACTGGCTATTTGATAGCATCAGAAGGTAAGCTTAACTGAACGTTGTCCATAAACGACTCCTATTCTCATTACATCATACAAGGCGCAGCATATTGACAGTGATTCACAACAACAACAACGCTCTACTGTTTTTTTGCTGTAAACAATTGCATTGTCTTTCAGCTGCAAGTGCATTGTCTTCTTATTATAATAACATTGTCATGTAACAGCTACTAGATTGCCTTACAAATGCAACTGCTTTATTGTAGTATTGTGACTTTATCAGTGTTTAATAGCAGTTGTGTTGTTTCGGCTTGACGAAAATTTACACGGGCCTCCTTGGCTCAGTTGGTTGGCGCGTAATGATCCAGGAGCCTCTCACCAATGCAGTGGCTGTGGTGAATTGGTGAATTATTGAGTGAGTGAGTGAGTGCTTGGGGTTTAACGTCGTACTCAACAATTTTTCAGTCATATGACGACGAAGGAATCATTAGGGTGCATGTACGTATAATGTGCCTCCTTGTTGCAGGACGGATTTCCACCGCTCTTTTATTTAGTGCTGCTTCACTGAGACGACTTACCGAAGGCAAGTAAGCCGCCCCGCCCGAGCCATTATACTGATACGGGTCAACCAGTCGTTGCACTATCCCCTTCATGCTGAACGACAAGCGAGGAAGTTACAACTTCCTCTTTTAAAGTCTTAGGTGTGACTCGATCAAGGATTGATCCTGGATCTACCGGTCCCGAAGCGGACGCTCTACCAACTGTGCTATCCGGGCCGGTCGGTGAATTATTGAACCGATCACTTCAAACTCTGTGGCTGAGGTGGTTAGCATGTGAGCAAAGTGCAATGAGCCAGGAGCCTCTCACCATTGAGGTGGCTGTGAGTTCAAATCCATCTCATGCTGGCTTCCTCTCCGGTCGTACGTGGGAGGGTGTCCAGCAACCTGCGGATGGTCGTGGGTTTCTCCCGTGTTCCGCCCGGTTTCCTCCCACCATAATGCAGGTTGCCTTCATATAAGTGAAATATTCTTGAATACGACGTTAAACACCAATCAAATAAATTAAATAAATAGATAAATGAACAATATGTTTACATCTTTTAATTATTAGATTATACCCAATAGTTGTAAAGACTAGGTTGAACCTTTTGTTAGTAAATGAGCTCTTTCTCAGATGCTCAGTCATGTCAGTGTGAAAAGCTGATTGTTCAGTAAATTGACATCACTCTACCAAGGTGATCGAAAGCAACCTCAACTTGAAAATCCCCGAATCCCTTTTTCTATAAATTTAATTTTTAACTGTCTTGTTTCAGGTATAAGGCACTGTTAATGTTTGATCTACACAATGCTGCTACATCGTTAACATGGGTCAGTGATAAAAGTGAGTTATTCTGCATACATACACAATATGAAGTCACCATTGAAATTTTAGCCCATCAAGCAGTGCCGGTACTATTTTTCACAGGGAGTAAATGGGCAGCCACCAAGGGCTCTAAGTGTAAGCAAGAGCCCTTTTTAGTTGGACTCATAAAATGTACAGTATACGAGTGTGTACTTATTTCATTAGGTAGCAGAAATGATTTGGTGTTATCTGGTAGTTAATAGATAGGATTAAAGAAGGCAAATTTATTTATACATCAATGTAATAATGATAATTGAAAGATTGTTGTGGTTCCTTCGTTAGTTTTAAGTAAATTATCATCTTGGAATGTTCTGTTTTAAATATCACACATCCTAAAATTTGATTTGTTGGGTGATTTATCATTTAACCTTATGCATGGTTGACCCTTTTTCAGGTATATGTGCAAGTACTCAGGGAAAAGAGAAGTATGAAGTATTGGAGCTCTCATTACCAGAAAAAATCCTGACAACTACAGAAACAGAGGTGATTAAATTTTGTCTTAATTTCTCTTTGTTTTCTTCATACCGTAGCCTCAGAATATGCCGCAGACTAGCTGCCTGTTTGTTTGTCTGTGTGTCCATTCATGGCTACATCTACCTGGATCTGTGTGTGTGCCTCTTCATTATACTCAGTGCAGTAGTTCTGTTAATGTTTATACATATTCATTAAAAAGATCTGTCCAATGAGCTGTCAAAACCTGTAAATCAGTAAATTGTCATTGGCCATCCCAAAGTCTAGAAACAACATTACAATTTGTCTGTGCAGAATATAATCATGTTTCTATTTCACCTGAGCATGATTTCTACAAAGCTAAGTGTTAAATATTGTTAGAACTAATTTTTTCTTGTTTCAAGGCTGTCTTATTCAAATTGTTTTTTGTTTTTTGTTTTTTTTTTATCCCAGGGGTTATGTAGTGAGAGAGATTTCCGCATGTTATCCGGAGGGTTTAGCACAGAAGCTGTGAATGAAGTAAAGCACATTCCAGATACAAGGTGTGTAAAGTACCTTTAGAATTATTCATTAAAGTATTGTGAATGTGTCTTAGTAAAAGTCATTTTGAAGGTTGTGTAACCTGGAATTTATAGACTCTTCCTGCCCCACTATTTACTGGAGCCTGAGGGACAGTACGTTGTCAATGGCTATAGTAAAGCGCTCTTATGTTTGTTGAAGACAACTTGTCTTTGACGATTATGGCACTGATGTCTAACAAAGTTCATCAGTAACTTGCCAAAGATTAGTGGTTTAATCCATGCATTTTGGTTTCTTCCACTGATAAAACTGCCTTTGTGTAATTGAAAGTGTGGCATTGAACAATTATTCAATTAATATGGCAACCGTCATATATGTCATACATGTATATATTCCATGTAACACACCCGTATATATTTTTTTCTTTTTTGCAGTCCAAAGACTTTAATACATGTACTATAACTAATAAAAATGATTTTGTCTTTTATAGGTTAGTTGCAATGACAAAGAAGGAAACAAATGGTTTGTCAATATGGAGGTTAGGGGATTGTACTACAGGTGTGCCTTTGCTTAGTTTGACTTTCACAGTGTTTATCCAACAGATTGTGTCGTTTACTTAATGTTTTGATGATTACATGATTTAATACGTAGACAGGGTGTCATATACATGTATATTGATTGAGTGTATTGATGAATTATTGAACGGATCACTTCAAACTCCGTGGCTGAGGTGATTATCTTGTGTGCGAAGTGCAATGAGCCAGGAGCCTCTCACCATTGAGGTCGCTGTGAGTTCAAATCCAGCTAATGCTGACTTCCTCTCCGTCTTTACGTGGGAAGGTCTGCCAGCAACCTGCAGATGGTCGCAGGTTTCCCCTCAGCTCTGCAAGGTTTCCTTCCACATAGCTGCCATCGTATAAGTAAAATGTTCTTGAGCATAAAATCCAATGAAATAAATAAATAAACAAATTTTTGGAGTTTCCTTTTTAACATGTTTAATGAAATGTCAAAGTTATGTTTTGTATTCATATAGAAATGAAGATTGTTGTATAATAGTAATGTGTTTTCATTTCAGACTTGATTGATGAATGTGAGAAAATTGAAAATGCCAACCACATCAGGTAAGATGAACAAACTATTATAGCTGTGTAACGGTTGGTTGGTGAGCAGAAATCAATTCCTTGTCACCCAGGATATACTAGTATACAGATAGGGGATGAAGGAGTGTATTGATTTCACGGTCTCTGTACATCATAGTAAAAATTGTATGCTTTCATGTGATGTACACAATTAAGTAAGATTGTCTGTGTTTTAGGCAGCAGACCGTGGCTCAAATTCTGCTTCACAACAACCGACCTTGTCTCCTCCGTTGCTTGAATCTAAGCATATGAGGATCGGTCAAGTACTTATTTGCGCTGTGGTATTGTAAACACCAATCACATGTTGATAAAGGTCACCAATCAGTGAATAGATATAATATTGATAGCAACATCACAAATCAACCAGTTGATGGGTATAAGACCAAATAAATAAAGTCAGTATTGGCTGTAACACATACTTCTTTATTCTGATATAAATACTGAAGATCCAAGAGGATTTGTGATATTTCACAAATTCACTGATACACACACCTTTATACATAATGTGTTCTGGTGCATTTGGCTTGGTATTTAGCCTAGTGGAAGATGGCTCTCATTAACCTTACTCTCCATATCAAACTACGGTATTTTACCTACATAAAATATCCAACCATTCATTTATTTACCACTCAGTACACTGGTATTCACTATGGAATGTATTAATTATTATGTAGTAAGATACTTACAGTTTCTTATCCTTTGTGTCATCTGCAAATACTTGGAAAGCTTCTCTATTTATACCCAGCACACTATTGACCATGTGACCATGTGACCTGGGGCCTCCGTGGCTTAGTCGGTTAGCGCGCTAGCGCAGCGTAATGACCTAGGAGTCTCTCACCAATGCGGTCGCTGTGAGTTCAAGTCCAGCTCATGCTGGCTTCCTCTCCGGCCGTACGTGGGAAGGTCTGTCAGCAACCTGCGGATGGTTGTGGGTTTCTCCCAGGCTCTGCCCGGTTTCCTCAATCTTGAAACACCAATCAAATCAAATCAAATCAAACCATGTGACCTGAATTAACCAATCACATTCAAGCTTTACCGATCAGCCAGATTTGGGGAAGTAATTTCCTAGACAAGAATGCAGAAAACTAAAACAACAAAAGTATGGTTAACAGGAGCTTTTGTGCTTAGGAGAGCATTTTTCTTGAAGTTTATAAGTCTTGAACAAGAAAAACTGACCTAAAACTCTTGAGGAATCAGACAGCCGGGGATATGGCTATGCCCGTTTTCATATCACCACTTTGTCAGTAGCTAGCATTATGGTGGAAGGAAACCAGACAAAATCTGGGGGAAACCCACGGCCATCCGCAGGTTGCTTGCAGACCTTCCCACGTATATTGCACAGAATATGCATGGTGTCAAGCACTATAAAAGAGGTAATATGTCACATCAGGTCTCGAGGATCTTTTAAACTTGGCCTTGCGTTACCCTGGAGAATATACCACGTTTTGAACCAACTGAATATTTGGCACAGTCCAACACATAATCTGTACGCGTCCAACGAATCCATACAAAGATTTATAAAGTGAATTACGAGTAGTGTAATGTAATAAATATTACACAGTTATTACATTTAGCATTATTTCTTACAGTACACTGCACGTTCTGTGAAGAGATCAGGTCAGGTCTGGTGTCTGTATTCTGTGACTGTGATGTACCTGGTGTCTGTATATTGTGACTGTGTGATATACCTAGTGTTATTACTGTGACTGGGTGTCATGTCTGGTGTCATTATATTGTGACTGGGTGTCTTCAGCATAGTATTCCAGTAAGGCAGCTTATGTCAGTAAAAAAATCCAGGTTTTGGTGGTTAAAAGGTCTTCAAAATTGATTTCACATTGTCTGATTGATTTTATTTGCGGAAAATAAAACATATTGAATTTTTGTGTGCATTTAGAAGAGTCTTTTCTTGCGTTTTCAGCAAGTCTGCCACATTGGATTGTAGCTCTGACCAAGTTGTGTTTGGTTCGAGACTGAATGATATCTGCCTGGTGGACACATCAACCAATAAGGTTACAGGACACAGTCAAAGTAAGTGGCTCTCTTAACATCATATGAAATACATCAACGACACACACAAAAAAAAAAAAACACCAAACACAACGATTACCAACCTTACTACACAAGTACATTTGATCAAGGATGAGATCTTTGCCAAATGTCTGTGATGTTGACTTATTTTTTTTTTGTTTTTGGAGGGAAGGTTTTGTCTGAACCTACGATTACTTTTTCATGTTAACATGCTTCATTACAGCACGGGCTCCAGTATATCCCAATTCTCCCCAAAGCTATGGGGTTTCACCAGTCCGGAGCATAGGCCAGCTTGTCCAGTGTATTGGTGAACTGTCGTTGTGGTATTCATTTCCACACACATTGTCTTGTTGTGTATGAATTTTATGCATGCTCACTCCTGGTTTATCATTGAAAGGACCCAGGTCAGGTGATACCAAAGCCTTTAGCAACGATACTTGTTACTGCCTCACTTTGAGCTAAGCACTGAGAAGTTGAAACAATGAAACAGGACTGGTTGGCCTGAGGTCAGTATAATGTGACTGGGTGGGGTGTCATGTCTGGTGTCCTCTGCATGATACTTCAGTGGTTGGAGCGCTTTGGTAGCATGAACTGGCTCAGCCACGATAAGACAAAGTATAAGAACACACCTGAAGACTCCTCATTGCCATATGAGTGAAAAAGTGTTATATACAACGTAAAACTCAAAGCATACATACATATAATTGAAAGGATTACATCTGATGACTTTGAACAGTTTGGCATGTTTGGCAACGGAATGTTTGTCTTGCCAGCAACTTGGGGATGGTTGTAGGTTTCCTCTGGGCACTGCCCATTTTCCCCTCATCATAATGCTATTTGTCGTCGTATAAGTGAAATATTCTTGTGTACGGCATAGAATTCCAGTCAGTAAATCTATTTATTTATTTTTTTGATTGGTATTTTACTCCATACTAAAGAATATTTAACTTATATGACGGTGGCCAGCATCATAGTGAGAGAAAACCAGGCCAATCAAATAAATAAATAAATAAATAAATGTTGTCTTGTTCTTGGTTATATTTTCAGATTTTCTGGCTGGTCTTGTTCTTGGTTATATTTTCAGATTTTCTGGCTGACGATTGTCTGAACAAGTTATTTCTGTTGGATGACCATGTTTTACTGGCATGCTGCCAGAAAAACTGTAAAGTGTGGAGGCTAGATCTGCGAGAAGGGTTACACAAAGGAGAGTGCTTATATTCTAGGGAGACAACCTCTACTGCCATCACAGATCAGACTTGCAGCTACTGGACTTACGATATTGAGAAGAGTGCGGGATGCATAAGCGAGTCATCAGGAGTCCTCTCCCTTGGACCTGGAGGGAATGTGGTGAAAGTGGATTTACGAAATGCAAAGAAAAGTGCGTTTCTTGTGAAGCTAGCTGGAATGACATCTTGCGATTCACACGAGGAGGAATGCTATGGAATGCTAAAAACTTCTCCTACTCACAAAGATGTTGTGTCAGTGTCTGGTAAGTTCATTTAAGGGGCATATAGAAGTTAACAGTAACTTCACACAGTTTCTTTATGGATAACGACTTCAGTTTTTTTTTTTTCTTTCTAACATTTCGATGTACATTCCAACATGGTGGTTAAGCATGTGAAGATAGACCAAAAATATACTGAGTGTTTAGTGCACTTATCATGCTTGTATTTTGTGCAGTTATACTTTTTTACAATGTGTGTTTTATAACATACCTTATTATGTTATGATTGTATGTCTGTCCACACAACAGGTGTACACATAGTTCCCTTGTTTTCTATGCATTTCTCTGTTCTTCTTGTATATAATCAGTATTTTCTTGGTTGTGTCTTCACATGCTTGATAATGATGATAGAATGTAAATCAAAGGATTGCTGAAAATAGATCAGAAGTTATTATCATAAAGAAACTTTGTGAAATAACTTAATAGCCAGATTTAAAAGTTCCAGTATCACAATTCTTCAGTCACTTTCCAAAGGTTGGTGGTTGATGCCAGACACTCGGGTTTTCTCAACCCATAAAACAAACTGCCATTATACAAGTGAAAAACCTTCAATATAGTGTTAAATTTATTTGACCAGTGTTTCATGCCGTACTCAAGAATATTTTACGTATATGACGGCGGCCAGTATTATGGTTGGTGGAAACCGGGCAGAACCCGGGGGAAACCCACGACCATCCACAGGTTGCTGTCAGACCTTCCCATGTAGGGCCGAAGAGGAAGCCAGCATGAGCTGGACTTGAACTCGCAGTGACTGCATTGGTGAGAGGCTCCTGGGTCATTATGGTGTTAAACATCAGTCAAGTCAGTAAATAAACTCACTGCTGCGATGGAATAAATCTTTATTGTATGTACCCTAATTCTCCAACCTTCTCAACTGCCTCTGCAACCAATCTATAGAGGATATTGCACAGTGAAGGTCGAAGTATTTTTCAAGTGAGAGGTGAAAATGATAACCCTCGAAACAATATCGTGATTTTGTGTATCTGAACTGGTTTAATGGTTTTAGCTGTAGGCCTTCACAGTCTTGTGTACATAGCGCAACGTCACACATGACATCTTGTATGACGTTGTGTCTTGTTGCGTGACGTAAGAAATGTTAAAGTTGACTGAACTTGTATTATGAAGTCATTCTGTTAAGCTCAGATTGGAACGTCATAAAACAAAATGTTTCTTTTTGACGTCATGGCATCAGGATTTATACTAACAAAAGTGATATTTAACTTTAGCCAGTGAGATATCAATTTTATCACTGGAAGAAATCTACACATTTCACCTTTATAGATATAATAATTTTAAAAATGCTGAGAGAACAATGGTGTACAGAGAAATAATTTGCAAATTTTAATGACACAGCTTGCATCTGTAATGAAACAAACGGATCATTTATAGCGTTATTTCCACAATAATTGTATGCATAACTTTCTCAGAAAGAAGTGTTTTAGGAGCTGAAAAAGTTAAAGATTTACAGTAATTGAACTTTTCGTATGTTTATGTTTCAGGACTGGACCACTCTATTCATGTGTACAGTTTCAATAACATGGTGGACGGATCAGTCATCCAATCACATTTCACTCATGATGGTCACATGGCCTGCAGCAACCAATCAAAAACAGTTACTGTAACAGCTCATATTTGGCATCCATGGCAACCAGATCTGATTTTGTCTTCAGGCTCAGATGGTTCACTCCATGCTTGGCAGAGGGAGGGAACATGATCCTAAAATCTAGACCAACGTTGAAAACATGTTCATTGGGTCTAACTCGATGCACCCTCTAAAATGGGGTCCCAATTGGGGTTTAGATAGAAGGTTTATTGCAATAAAACTTGCAATACATGTAATTTAAAATGCCTGTTTTTCATCATTAGCTGGAAAGAACAAAATTCTCTTCCAACCTGCTCCTATCTATTGTTTCCCCATGAGGATAAATCGATATCATGTTTCAATGTTTGCGTCATATTTTGTTATTCTGTGTTATTCTATTTTGTCTCTGTGTGTAATTTTACATTTTGACTACCTTAAGAACAAAGGTTTACCAGCACATACCAAACAATGACGTCACATGCATCACATACATGTAATTATCATGTCTGACTCTTACCGTTGTTCCTCGGATGGTAACTGTTTGGGGTTGTATAATATGCATACCGTGTCCCAGTGTAACAGTCTACTTGTGCAGTAATTGTTCTGCGTTGTACAATATGCATACGGTGTCCCATTGTAACAGTCCACTCGTGCAGTAACCGTTCTGGGTTGTACAGTATGCATGCAGTGTCCCAGAGTAACAGTCTACTTGTGCGGTAACTGTTCTGGGTTGTACAAGATGTATACAGCCCCTAGCATAACAATCTACTCCTTAGATTATTATTACATACATTTTTTTACACTCTTGATTTATAATTTGTACATTAAATGTTTGGTAGAATAATTTGGGAATGTTATGTTTTGGTTGGAGGTGAAGGTCAGCTGGCATAGACCACCATATCTTGTTGTCTACGAGAAAGGACCTTGCATCATAATATGTATTTGTACCCCCACCAAGTAGATACAGTAGGTCATCTAAATTTCTAATGCGAGTTTGGCACTTTATAAGCATGAAAACGAACTCAACATTATGTTTAGATGCCTCTGATAAACAGGATACCAGTAACCCTGTGATCTACGGTCTAACCGTCAGACTGACCTCTCAACTCCAACCTACCTTGACCTGCACATGTATATATATATATATTAATGTGCATACATGTGGGCATACATGTAATATGTGTATTATACAGTATTATGTAATTGGGTTAATACCCATGTTCAGCACCTTAACTTGTTTAAATTACCTTTGTAAAAACCCAGCAGAGTATTTACGTGTCTTTGCCCAGCACACATTTAATACTTGTTTCCTCCAAAGGCCAGTCACATGTCCACCCAACAACATAAGACAGTCTCACAGGTGATCAAACCGCAAACAGGTTACATTAACATGGATAAATGCTTTATGAAGTGAAGGAGAAAACTTCAAACCTTGGAGTGTGCCCACTATGCTCACTGGTCTAACTCTTCCTCAAATTAGGCCACTGTAAAGGTTAAAGGTTCAAGGTTCAAATCCAACCCTGCCATCACCATCATTCTAAAATATAATGGACCTTACTTTCAACATGAAACATTTGAACACATGAAGGAAACAAGCTCCACAGAGCACACCTGAGATTTCTGGCACACCTGCAGTACACATGTCCATGTTTTCTCACGGTTGTAATCTTGTGATTCAGGCCTCCCTGCTTAGCATGTCAGAGTGACAAAATGACCCAGGATCCTCTCCCCACTGTGGTTGCTTTGCAGCCTTCAAAAATTAGCGTAAACACCAATGCGGTCACTGTAAGTTCGTCCAGCTCGCGCTGGCTTCCTCTCGACATGTGGGAAGGCCTGACAGCAACCTTTGGATTGTGAGTATCGCCCAGTTACCTCCTCCCATAATCCTAGTCAATATCGTACAAGTTAAATATTCTTGAGTATGGCGTAAAACAATGATGAAATAAAAAAAAAAATCAATCAATCATGCCGTCCAACACCATCAGGTTTTGCAGTCATTTCAAACTGTCACAAACCAGGAATATAACCGGCTGATATATATCCACTCTGACCCAGTCACATTAGCTGATCATTTTTTTAGGGATCAGGTGTTAAAATATATTGATCCTGAAGTGTGACTCTGACTTGGGCTGTGTTCTTTCATCATCTGGTGACAGTATATAACCCCCTCCCCCACAAACTGGAACAAGTTGTAAAAACCTGGGTTACACTATGAATGACATATAAAATTTACTGCTGGCATTAAATATTTTGGCTTGATTCTCAGTGTGTTAACATGTGTAGATGTGTAATAAGATTTGTGTGTAGGATTTGTTAAAAGGTGAAAAAACACATGACTACCAGCAAACAAGTGTGTGTGATTTGTATTAAGCCAGCAGTGTCTCTGTGATAAAAGTGAAAGTGAAAGTCCCACAGGTTCTACACAGAATCTATCTAACTGTCGTGACCCCACAAGGTATGCATATTTCACACTCAAAAACTGGGAGTTTAATCTCGTATATTTGAACAAACAAAATTAGCACAAACACACAGAATAATTGCCTGGTGAGACAGCTATCACAAATTCCGGTTCTAAACATCAATTCATGACTATTGAATCTCTTACACAATTCAAAATGTATTCATAGAGACCTTTACAATAAAAAAGAATTTAAAAAAAAAACTAATACTTAACTAAGATGCATCTTTCATCAGCTCCTATCAATATCATTTGGATCCCTTGGCAACATGCCAGCTGACAGTTTTTCGTTGAAAACGCGCTGTTGTTGCTTTGCCATGGCCATTCCCATGACAAATTGCCCCATGAAAATGACCAGGAAAGGCAGTTGAAATGGGCGTCCAGTCTTACTGAGCATGCTCAGCACCTGTCTGTGTTCCGTGATTGTAGGGACTGGGTACGTCCAGTTGCGTCGCGCCAGAACTATCGCCAATGGAGCGGCCAACGTGCACGGATACACTGCACCCAAGATGGCTTGTATGGTCCCCGCTCGTACTTGTCCGCACAACGGGCACGAGAATTCATCGACAAGAATCGTATTGCTAACCCAGAGCTGGTGTGTAATCATGCTTAGTGCAGCAGGTATGACTATGATGGGGACAAAGGTAGACGCTCGTCCAAATTTCTGCACATTAAATTTCTCCCGGAAATACATGTTGCACACGGCTCCAGATAAAGCGCTGAACGAGGCCAGTAGAGATGCACCGTGGATAAACGGCCACCTGGAATGGAGAAAATGTGCAAGGCAAATTACACAATATTCGTTTTCTCTGTACTCATGACGATACTTTCCGATTTTATTCGTATATGTTGAAATTAACTTATTGATTAATTGACATTAATCGATTAATAATCAGCACCATAATCAAGAATTTTCTGTTTTTGCAGACATAGGTTACTTCCGTTCTCATTAATTTACCTCCCTTGACAGGCATGCAAAAAAAAGCAAACTGCAATGACTGCAAAGTATATTCACCTTTGGTATAGATTTTAAAGGCAAAGATCTAGCATACAGTACATGTCAGATGAAAGGCCATTAAAGGCCAAGATAGCACCTGGCTAAAACATATTTCAATTGAAAGCAAGATACTCAAGCTTTCTAAAAAGTTATTTATTTATTTATTTGATTGGCGTTTTACGCTGTACTCAAGAATATTTCACTTGTACAATGGCAGCCAGCATTATGGTGAGAGGAAATTGTGCAGAGCCTGGGGGAATTCTAAAAAGTATCATACTTTATTATTTTAATGAGATTCACCGAATACCATGCAGAATAAAATGTGAATACTGCACAAATGGCTGGTGTGAATTTAGGCAGACATTTTCAGAATTTTACACAGATCTACAGCATATGACATCATTTTGAGATCCTCTACAATGATTTAGTTATGTATAGCCAAGGGGCATTTTCACACAATGTTGTGGGGCAGGTCTGTATCATTTACAAATCACCACATACATAAAATTAGTTGATTTACAAGCTGTTTAACATTCAACGATGATATCACAAATAATGTAACATGCCATTTCACCCCAAATCGCATTCATCTCCCTAGAAGACCCTACGCCTACTTAGACACGCTGTTCAAATTATAAAAATACATTTCTGTCATTTATTTTACTGTTCAGTCAGCATCTGCTAAATAACAAATGTCAGATTCAGTAAAAAATTCAATAGGGATGAGGAAGGTTGATTTGAATCATGGCATCTTAACGGACAATGCTTAAAATTAATTAAATCTAATGATATGATTTTTCTTCTCTAAATTTATGAGAATTTAAAAACTTAAATTTTGCTCCTTTGTTTTTGTTGCATACAAGGTATGATTTTTTTCTGTTTTCTTATATAACACACAGTAAAATTATTGAAATGTCGTGTTCAAGTCGAGGTCCTTTCTCGGACATCCGTGATAACGAGGTCAGCACAGCTCTCATCAGCCACCGTTGCTGATGCCTCAGTGATACTTAGATTTATTTCCATTTGTTTCAGAATTAAGCATGAATCTAATTGTACAAAAATTCTATTGAAATTCTGTAAATATTAAAAAGGGGTCAAAATCACCAGCACAACCCCTCAGGAGGCTATGACCTGAACCAGTAATTAATACCCCAGCTGTGCATCTGCAGGCTACTTAAATTATATATGGTATGGCAGGCTTAATGTATCAACAGTTCAAGCAGTGGAAGAAATATCCTTCCAGTATGTTCAATTTCTGAGAAAGCTATCTATCACCTGGACCTTCATTGCGAAGTCCACAACTTCTACCTGCTACAGGCTACTGCTTTGACCATTATACAAAAAATAACTTCAACACTAGAGAGCTAGAGTAAACGTGACTTCACCTTGCTGACAATGGAGACGTGCTGAAGCTGTATCAAGACGAAATTTCACTAAACTTATTGTGTTGAAAAAAAAATCTAAAAAAACATTTAATGCTGGTTAATGGTAGTCTTTCAGTGGACATAGACATTAGTCAGGTGCTGACCTAGTAAAACGCATTTAAACATTTGGTTTCTACCGTGGCCTTCTATGACCATATTGGGATCAGTGATGCCACAGCTTTTTTGCCATTCGACACAAGCAAATGGCTATATTTCATCATTCAAAATGCGTCTTCATTTAGAGCTATGTATGCATTCAACAAATGGACCTTGAAACAAAATATTTCAAGCCAAAAATATTGCTCTGACGTCCCTGATATCCTCTGAGTCCCACCAGAGCAACACAGAATTCTGTTTTAAATTCATTTTAGTCATTTAAAAAAATCCTAAAAACATAAATTAAACTATTTTCCTGCACAGTGTTTAATGATTTTTCATTTGATTAACACTTTATTTTTCTTTGCTTTTAATCTGTACAAAAAGCTTAATGTGTATGTCACACTGGACTTGAGTAAGTGAGTGAGTGATGAGTGAGTGAGTGAATGCCTGGGACTTAATGTTGTGCTTAACAATTTTTCAGTCATATGGTGACAAAGGAGTCCTCAGAGTGCATGTAATGTGCCTTCTTATTGCAGGACGGATTTCAATCCCTCTTTTATCTAGTGCTGCTTCACTGAGACAACTTACCGAAGGCAAGTAAGCCGCCCCAACCGAGCCATTACACTGATACGGATCAACCAGTCATTGCACTGTCCCCCTCAGTGTGACCCGACCCTGGATTAAACCTGGATCTACCACCCCTGAAGCGCAAGCTCTAACAGCTGTGTCATCAGGGCCGGTAATCTGGACTTTAATCTATTTATGTACTTTTAATTATTTGACATGTTTTACTCTGAACTCAAGAATATTTCACTTGCATTTTGGTGGGAGCATTTTGCACGAACAGGAAATCACTTGCCCATTTTGAATTTGCGTAACCTTTAGGTGAACTGAATGGAGTCCCTGATATCTAAATCTCAAAGCTGAGCTAAATTTCAAAATGGTGCCTGTACGTTTTGGAAATTTCCACTTTATAGTGGCTTACATTTCGCTCCTTGGTTTCCAGTTTCTTATTGTTGTCCATTGAACCTTCAATACTTCCTGCCTGTCAAGTGGAACGGCGCCTTCTGGTATCCCGTAAGGGGAGGTAACTCTCTGTAACTGTCCACCCCGCGTTGTAACCTGTGATTCTGGATTCATGGTCAACTTCCTGGCCTTGCTGCTGTCATAAAATTACCTGCACATACAAAAATCAACAAGTAAATCACTTACTTTTGCACTCATTTATTTATTTTATTTAGTTCATTGGGGTTTTACAACGTACTAAAGACTACTTCACTTGTCTGACAGATCGCTAGCATTATGTTATTTATTCGATTGGTGTTTTATACCATACTCAAGAATATTTCACTTATACAACAGCGGCAACAACATACAACAAAACTGGGCAGAGAAAGCGGGAATCCCACAAGTCGACCATCCACAGACTGCGGGCGGGCCTTACCACGCACGACCGGAAAAAAAGTTAGCCTTAGCTGACTGGATCTCGCATCGATCACATTGGTGTGAGAGCTTGGGATTATTGTGTCCTGCTAGCACTTACCGCTAGTTTTCTGGTCAGATGTAGTCCATCTGTTTTAAAATTTCATGGAGATGTACTAGGTTAGATCATGCAATCATTACATATAGGATACATATCAAGCATTCCTTAATATTGTACAGGCTGTCTGTTCATAATGCTAAGGACACCCAACTCCTTAATTTTCCATCCGACTGTTTTTGGAAATTGATGCTGGCAACAGAGCAATTTTCATTTTCATTACTTTCAAATAATGTCATCTTTCTGGAAAAGCAGGAAATAATGATTTCCAAAGTGCAGGACAAAATGTCAGGCAGGCAGGAAGAGGGAAAAAGGAATCCAGTGGACATGATATGCCCAACAAATGTCAAAGGCAGTCTGAAATCAGTCTTTGCTTTGAAAACTCCTGACTGACTAATGTAGTTGAAATAAATAAAACGTTAGTTATTTATGGGCTTGTAAATATCAGATCAATTATGATGGCATTATGAATGCCACTATTAACGTGTCGTTTAACTGAACGGTGAGTATGATACGGCCTCTGAAACTGATTTAGTACTGGTAATCACAATAAATTTGTAAGATTTGATGGGAAAATGTTCTTCGTTGTGCTAATGTTTGAAAAATAATGTCTTTGAGGACGTCTTGTAGTAACCAAAAACCTTTAACGCACGCCCTCTTCGAATGTCGCACTGTCAGTGATGTTTTTTCGTGACATTAATTACGATATTAACTGCCCATTTGCCGTCGCCATGTGGAAAAGTGCTTTCGAGACCGGAACAGGAAATACACACATATCTGTATGCGCGCAACGAAGCTAACTGGGTCAAGTTAAGCGTCTTTGAGGGAAACAACATTTAACCCAATTAATAAAATAGGTCACAGCTTGATTCAAAACTGGATGGTGGTGTATGCCCTTTTCGTGAAAAACTGGCTATAAAATTTTCTAGGCTTTGGGCCTTAGTTAGCGTAAAATAGATGAGAATAGCATGCACAGCATCCGAGGATTAACAGGTGCGCGAAATACCGCTACATGCTCTTCTGTGTTCGGGAGGTACACAAGTCAAGTTCCACCGCAGGGAGCAATCATTTCACTGCCGCGATTGAACTTGTGATTGTTAGTTGACACAGGAGTGATTGTTGCGCCAAAAACAAGCACATCTCCTCATATCTCTTTATTTTTATGTATGACATCTCACTGCTTAGCTGTATTTCCATGAACTAAAACTGAAATATATAATTTTGCAATAAAATAAAGGTGTGTCCCCGGTGATGGACACGTGATATCGAAACCTTTTCCTGTCACCGCCATTTTGAAAGTCGAGAAACTGATAACAAACCACTAAATGTGGCTTGTTGACGAATGCTGGACCAGATTTTGTCTACCTGCAAATCATTGCTAGCCTGACCTGAAACGCACATTCCAATCTTGACGGCTTTGCGACCGTCGTTTGCGGTTTGAGTTAAATTCTCGATTTCCCTCCGTGGGAGGATCTTACTTCACAACGCTGACCAACATGCCGGTTCGAAAGCAAGGTAAGATAACAATATACGACTCTCTTTACTCGCATGGTTGTTCTTCGTTTGACTTGAATATTGCTCACTCGACACGGTCCGTTATGCTTGTACTAAGTCTCATTTTCACGTTCATGTTGCGTTGAGAAGTACGAAATCAAAACAGATAATATTGCATTACGAGTTCTAAAAATGCGCATCTCAGAAAACATAACAGGTAATGTTTTACGATTTTACACCCTGGTGTGATCCATTATAGCGACTTGCTGACTGCGTACATGTTACACACTCTGTGCTGTTGAGCTTGACCTCCCTAGCTGGTTTGCAATGGCAGCCATCTTTGAGGTAAGTTTGTGTATTTCCCACTGGGTGTCCATTGATAGAGGTGTCATAATCTGGGCAGAGGCCCTTGGCTGGTAAGGGCAGAGACCATTGGCTGGTAAGGGCATACAATGGGCAGATTCAATATACACAAACTTACCATTGCAAACTGTCTATGCATAATGCAGAAACGGAAACCAGAAGTAGAATTGACTCATTGATGAAAGAGAAATAAACACCTGCTGATTTGTGAATTGTTTGAGCTCCGGTGATTAAAATATCTATGCAATATGCACTGCATTTAGTAGGACCTCACCCCACAGCATTCTTAGGCATTTTGTGCTTGATGATTTACAAGACTAAGTTTATTGGTTTATGTAACTCCATAAAAATCATTTCAGAACAGAACTACATATATGTATAGTGGTAGGTAACTGTTACATGTATACTGCGAGATTAATGGCATTGTTTAGGGCCCGTAAATTGTAAGGTTATGGCAATTAAGGATCTCTCATTGAATGGGTATTTAAACAAGTTTCCGATGGAAATTTAAAAAGTTGCAGAACAAAGTACAGTGTATACTATATAAAATATACATAAGAAATTAATGAGTGCTTCAAACAAATCCAAACAGCCTATTCTATGTAATTAGAATATCTAAAAAGTTGAAAGTAATCACCCTGTTTGTGTTTTTTTTGTAAAGGAAAGAGACCAGTTTTATTAGAAAGATGATGAGTATATGAAAAAGCCGATAGTCCATTGTACGTGTATATGGGTATGCATAGTGTGATTGTATTCTTGTGGCTATAAGAGTGACTTGTATATGTAAATTTGAATGATCTAATCAAGTGACCGCTTTCATTATGCTAACAATTAAACAGTGTAAGACCTGTTGTGAATATATGTCTTTATGGAAATTTCATCAAATTTGACAACAGCTGTTATAGGCTGGTTGGTATAGATTTGCTCAGCTTATGGCAAAAGTTTTCCATCTGACAGTGAGGTCAAGTGTTCAAAGCCCTTTCCTGCAGGATCCACTGCAGCCTTGCATTAGGAGGATTGTCAAATACTTGATGTGGTGCAATGTTTCCTGTTCCCAGTCTGACACTCAAAGTACATGTTTTCTGGGTGCCTTTTTTTTTGTTTGTCCTGCATGATATGAATACAAATGAGGATAACCACTGTTGAAGCTGGATATCATGTTTTATGGGACAAGTAGGTCAGATTGCCTACAACGTGTACATGCATGTGTGGAGATACTTAGACATGTTTTCTATATTATGGTCGTTATTTCGTACACTTTAGGGAAATAGGGCTGGCCTATTTGAGATATAAACATTCACATGTTTTTTCAATCTTCAAGTGTATGTAAATGTAGTTACTCTAATATTCAACCTTTCCGCATATGAAAAAGCGACTAAGGGGGTTAGCATGCCGGCACAATGATCCAGGAGCCTCCCACCAATGCGATTGCTGTGAGTTCAAGTCCAGCTTATGCTGGCTTCCTCTCCAGCCGTACGTGGAAAGGTCTACAGCAACCTGCGGATGGCCGTGGGTTTCCACAGAGCTGTGCCCAGTGTCCCCCCACCATAATACTCGCCGCCATCATATAAGTGAAAAACACAAATAAATAAATAAAAGTACAAAGGTGATTGTCATTTCCATACTGCATTATTCTTATGGCTGTGGCAGTGGTTGGCATGGCTTGCTTATGTGATCTTACATGAAGTAAGGCCTTGTATGCCAAAGGTCTGTGGTTTACCTCATTAACCATACTGCAAATGGAAAACCTTGAGTATGGCATTAAATAACAGTAAAATGTATGGATAGGCATAGCTTGAATTTATTTGAGGAGAAAAAAAAGTCTAGAATGAAGCTTTAATTCTGAAAACTATACAACTGCACTCACAACATTGTCTAAATTATTGACTTTCCCCCCCCAAAAGTTAGAATAAAAAAGTGTTTTTAGTGTAGATGCCAAACATGAATGAATGACGTCATGTGCCTGTGATGTTACATTTAAATGTATTTGAACATACCTGTATTTTAGTAATTCTTAAAAAAAAATCTTTGTTGGGCCTGACCCTGTTAGAAGAAAAATTGGGTTGGTTGTTTGGTAGTGAATTCTTACTTAATTTTCCGTAAAATAAATATTGGGATTGAAAAAAATGAACATTGTGGTAGAAAAAACAACACTATCAGATTGATATTCCCAATAAAAACTTTAGGGAAATGCCTTTTTTTTTTTTTTTAGGATGATCCAGAGGACATTGTACTGAATTATTTGTGATGTTAGAGTGCCCACCGTGTTCCATTGGAGATGAGGGCTCAAGCGTACACTAAATCTTCAACCTTTTCAACCACTTTAGCAATTTTTTCAGCGGAAGTTATGCATTCAGTTATTATGAAAAGGACACAGAAAATGATTTGTTTGTGTCACCCAAGGTGCAAGCTTCATAAAACTGTGGAAATTACTTTTCTACACTCATTGCCCTCCCACTCCCAGAATGTTTCAAAATATTGGTTGCACAGGTGGTTGAAAAGGTTTAAGAATTAGGTTGTGTGACTTGGCTTGTATTTGAAATGCTACAGCTTTTGCATTGTAAATATTTTTGGTGTTTTCTTAAGGTAGTTTTAACATTTTGCAACATTTAGCATTTTTTTTGATTACATACATGTACATCTTGAAGTAGACAACACAGATCCTTCTTGCTTAGAAAGAGTGACCTGCTAGAAGAGTGAGATAAGTACTGTAAATAACCTTAATTGATGTCCATGATTCAGTTACTCATTTTGCATGATTCTGAGAGTTCTGTTGTTCTTAGAAAGGTGTTTTGAGGTTTGTTAGGAAGGTATGATGATGAGTACACAGCTTGAGCTCCAATCAAAAAACTAAATACATTTTAGCATGTCTTAAAACTCCGCGTCTGCCTCATGAGAAAATACAGCCTCTCAAATCAAGCATGACACAATTCTGTATAGTAGATGAAAGTTTTGCTCCTACTCTTACCAGGTTCATTTGTTATAACCTTTAAAGTATACATTAGTAAATAAACAGCTGTTACAGTTAGTACCACAGGTGTGCTGATTTTCGCTTACAGACGAACACAGATCTGTTTAGACATACATGTATGTACACATGCCACAAGGCTGTTGCTTACTGGTGCCAGTATTATTGTCAGAGATGGCGCATATTTACATATTATCTGATGCGCTCATCACAAGATGACAAGAAACATAAGCTATTTGCCCTATGATTTAATGCTCTAGTGTATTGGATCTGTATTCATGTATAATTGATCGGTATCTGTGTGTATGGCTTGTTTACCTGGGATCCTTGACCAAGCTGACTCTACAACCTTTAGAGGGATTTTTTTGTACATGTCGGCAACATTTGACATATGTTTGCATGTACATAGGCTTTGTCACAGTTTGAGAGCATTTATTCTGTGTAGATTGGTGATTGAATGAGTTTCATAGACACAACAAGTTAGCTAACATATTTATGTGACCTTAAACAAACCTTTTGTGGAAAACCAGCTCAAGATAAATTGGACACCAGTAGGGGTTACAAATTTGTGACAGCGCAGTTTCTGGTATATGTAAGATTTTTTTCTTTATCCTCTAAGTCATTAAACAGGTAATGAACTTTCAAAATTATGGGGTTTTTTTTTGTAGTTTATTTATTTACTTTTATTCGTTATCTTATAACCTGTTTGGTTCAAAAAACATCATTAAACTGTAAACATGGCATTCTACTGTGCTATAAGGCAGCAACTTCATGCATGGAGAGCTACTGTGCTAAAAAAAAAACAAAAAAAAAGCAGCTTCACTCTCAGAATACCGTTCATGATCGCATAGGGATACTCTACAGGGGGCCTCCATGGCAGGGGGAATTAGCACACCTGCACCGCATAATTAGCACACCTGCACCGCATAATGACATAGGAGCCTCTCACAAATGTGGAAACTGTGAGTTCAAGTCCAGCTCATGCTGGCTTCCTCTCCAGTCAAACATGGGAAGGCCTTCCAGCAACCTGCAGGTGGTTGTAGGTTTTCGCCGAGCTCTGCTCGCTTTCCTCCCACCATAATGCTGGCTGTGGCAGTATAAGTGAAATATTCTTAGTACGGCGTAAAACACCAATCAGAGAAATAAACTTCATCCCGTAAAGTGGCAACAGTGGTAAAGGAGTTAAGTACAATAAGCTGAATCAGCATGACTTTATAAAGGTGAGATTTTGTTGAAAATTATGCCTTTTTGCCACATTTCTTTGTGACACCTCCCATACACACACCCACATCCCCTCCTGTGTATCTTCTAAACCTGCGTGAACTTGTGAGACTCCTGAAACTAAGATTCGGCTTATAGTCACTGCTTTGAGGATGAAGACTTTGGATGGCTTTTTCAATAATTCAGAGGCTGTAATTGATGTCAGATTGATAAAGGGAGTATTTACCCGTTTTGAATGATATCTACATGTGGTAAAACTCAGGTCGCAGACGCTGATGAGCACTAGCAGGTGCACATTGGGCAGCTCAGCGCCTCCAGTTCTGCTGCTGATGCGATCTGATTATTGTTTTAGATCTAGTTGATACGGGAAGGCACATGACCTGCATAGTGTAAACCGTCTTGAGGAGGTAATGAATGGGTTTTGAAAAAAAATGAATAAAAAAGAAATGAGTTCAAACCCGGATACTTGCTGCTTAAATTCTGTCTGATGCAGCTTTACATGTTTGATTCGATGTTAAATTGTTTGTGAAAAAACGAAAATTGAATGTGACACTAAATTGAGAATTTTTGCATTTTCTAAATCTAGAAATAATGAATTGTGTACTGGGGATTTTCCTGTTAAGTGATACGAATCAGTAGTGATCATTTTGTTCTCGTTCTGAACTTCAAAGTTTATTGAAGTATTATGCTTTTGTGGATTAGGGCAGCCTATATATTTGCACATGTAAAGGGCGTCCCAGAAGTCGTGCACCATCCTGATTTTCTTTTTTATTCTATGTTTCAGATTTAATACTGATTTTAAATTTTTTTTCTCTCTTTTAGAGTTAATTATGGCTAATAAACTAACAGTACAAGAAAGAGTTGAATTGGTTTTTATGTGTGGAAGAGATGGGGCAACGCACCACTCTGTAGCTCAAGGATTCAATCTCAACCTGGATGGTGCGCGACTTCTGGAACACCCTGTATACCATAGCAATGAGAAAAAAGGCAGTAAATTACTAAAGTAAAAAACGAACATTGATTTGCAATCACAGTGCTCCAAGTAAATGATTAGTTGCTTACTGTAAAACACATATTGCGATACCACATTTGTGTGCATGTTCAGACTCTGTATGCACGTGAAGAGTTATATGTTAACAGAGTTGGTATTGTATGCATACATGTGTAAGTCAAAAGTGACTCTGACTATCTGGAACGCGTATTACCGTTGGTCATTGTCTGCAAATGGCCACATTCAATTAATGTTGTGTTTCTTGTCCCTAACACTTGTGTAAAGCTATATAGATGCACAGGAAACTCATGAGCATTTTGCTACACATATTTAGCGGTCTTGAAATCTGTAGTTTTGTGGATTCTACATTAAGCCTGGAAATAACTATCAGTTGTTGCAGGACATAATTGCAAATCCTCCAGCTATTCGCATTATGAAAATAGTTACAATGTTATTTACATGGCAGTTTTTTCTTGTACCAAATAGTCAAAATACTATTTGATGGGGAGGACAGTGTCCTTGTCTGGCTGCTTATTTCTAGACTTGTACAGCAACGTGTTAGCTACAGGAAAAAAAACTTGAAAAAAAAAAGCCTCTGAACTTACATGTAGTAAGGCAGAGGAAAAGAAACACAGAAACATCTAAACATGGCCTTACATGCTGATGTACAACATCTATGCTGTACTGCTTGTACTTTTCCACGTATCCACATGCCCTACACGCTCTAGTGACTTTGTGAGAAAGTATTAATAACGTGGGATTTTTGTGGTTGTTTGGCATTGAATGGCTCAGCGTCTTCTTTTTTTACCTGCTGTGGTATGTGACCTGACCTAGGGTAAGGGCAGTTGTGACCTTCAGAGGACTTGTCTTTTGTGAATGAACTCCTTGCCATTTTGTATTACAGCACTGTCTATATATTATCATATGGGAAAGGGCTGTGATCTGGTGGTTAGAGATCCTTGACTTCCAGTTACTAGGACATGATGCGAGTTCAATCCCTTGGACAGGGAATTTGTAGATTGCACCTGTTCTCACTGCTTGTAGGGCCGCAGTGATAACAAGTGGCCCACAATGCTCTTTGTGCACTCTAACATTCTAACAGACCACCTGCCCTCCACCAATGTGGTGTGAAAAATTTGTTAGTAAGACAGTAAACAACAATGAAACAAATAAATAAAACAAATATTTGTTATACATTGGAGATATTCTAAAGTAAGAAGTTTTAAATATGTGTAATATCAGAAGTCCATTACCTAGAAGTATACAACTTCCCTATAGCTAGTCTCCATGGCATAGTACATTTTATGTCATCTGTAGAAGCTCACGCCACGTGGTGGAGAAATATGCCAACCTCTTGGGTGGAAATTGTGAACTGAATCGTGAGAAATCTAATTGTAAACAGCAGCTACTAGAACTGGCCACACCTTGAAACCGAAACTCTGTTTTTTAAAAACTACGATTTCCCTGATCATTGTAGCTTTGCTATGTTAAGAACCCACTGACCATTTCTGTATTTCCAAGCAACTATAAAACAATTATTATCAAAGACATTGTTGTCCTTGTACTAAATTTTCTGTTGTTGTAATTTTTTAAAGTCTATTTCAACACAACCCGCGCTTGGAACCTATCATGCATCAGCCGTTTCTCAAACGTTTGCTGCGCAATAGAGAGAGAGAGAAAAATACATGGCTGTGCAGATGTGCCACATGATGTGTTAGAGATGGAAGAAAAGTGTAAAGTGCTGTGGAGACTAGCTATAAGGAAGTTGCATATTTCCAGGTAATGGACTTCTGGTAATAGGCATAATGTTCAGAGCTAGTAACCTGGATAGATGTACTTAATATCAAAGAGACATAGAGAATATCATAAGAGACATAGAGAATCGCAAACACAGCCTCTCCTAATGTCAGGAATGGTTTAATCTTATTTGACTTTCAAAAAATTTGATTGATTTCCAAACTTGAATTACGCTTATGCTTAACATGATACGACGGATGTGGTTGTAATTATGTTACACAAAGTACGTCTACAATTCTTAAGTCGCGACCTGTGTTCAGTGAACTGGTGCTGTATGCTAGATGGTGATCAATGTGGCTTTTGCCTAATTTACTTATACCGACCTGCTCCTCGCAATTTATCGGGAAAATATTTTATTGGTTTATTGAATTTTTGTGTTGTAACTGAAATGCTTTATTCGGTTAATGCTCACATAATCTTTTTACCTCAAGGCAATTTCGTTTTACATCATTATAAATCGATGGTGCTGACCTTGCTGAAAATAAACTCATTTGTCATGTTTATATGTAATTGTATATTTTTTTTTGAGGCAAAGAAAAATCATCCAAAAGAGCTTGTGTAATTCTAATAGAATATAATAAACTTTTTTTCTTTTTGTCATCAGACTGACAGTTGAGAAATAGATTAGCCAACCTGTCCTTCATCTTCAGTTCATAAAGAAATTGAGTGTGTTGATATTGATTTTTGAATGAGAGATGCGGTTTTTACTTCATCAAAGTTGTTCAGATTATAATCACAATACATCAGTTATTTATATGTTCTTTAATTGTTGAAATTCTCATAAAGTAACATTTTTTAAATTTTTTTCGTCTTATTATCTTTGTTATTATAAAATGCATCCTGGTTCTAGACAATGCAATAATGAAGACCTCTTTGTGGTACTGTAGGTTGTATTTTAAAGAAATAAACCTGCAGGCGTATGCGGTAGGGAACTGTTAACATCAGCAACCAAATCAAGATTAGAGATGGTTTTTTGTGTGTAGAAAGGCTGAGTTTGTTGATGTGCTGAAGAATGGGAATGCGATATGATCAGATATATTCTTTTGATCAAATAAGTGGACTAGAGTATTGATTCTGGTGGAATCCTATGCTGTAGCAGTTTAAATTATCAAGCTGAGAATTAGGTCTGCTGTTAACTTCATGCAACATTGTTTATTTGGTGACTGCTTGACCTAGAATTTAGCTTTCAGTTTGATATGATTAGTGTCACTCTTTGTGTACACATATATATATATACACATATACTAATGCATTTCACCCCAAAAATTTTTTATTTTTCAAGTAACACATTTTGCTTAATTCCAGTTCATTTGTCTGCCTTGTGGATTCTTGTGAAGTTTCATTAATTGTTTATCACAAATACCAATTGGTGCTGTCTAAGAATTAAATCTTTTAAGCATTTGGTGTTGGCCGCCGTCGTATAAGCGAAATATTCTTGAGTATGGCGTAAAACACCAATCAAATAAATAAGTAAATTTTAAGCATGTAGCGTATACTTACTTGACTTATAATTTAGAGCACTGTGTAATTTTCTGAATCCAGTTTATATTTACATAGATTTTTCTGTCAAACATTAACATATGCATATTTTCATAGTATTTTTAATCCCCATATTTTCATGGGGATTATTATTCTCATATGTTTACAATGTTTGTTATTGTCATTTTTTCATTGTGTTTGCAATTCCAGTGTTTTCATGGTGTTTGCAATCATTATTCATTTTCCATGGTGTTTATACATATAATCCCCATATTTTCATGGTGTTTATACATGTAATCCCCATATTTTTCATGGTTTTTGCACATGTAATCCCCATATTTTCATGGGGATTGTTATTCACCTACATGTATTTTCATGGTGTTTACGGCAGCTGCATGGCTGAACACTAAGTGTGAACATTTCTGTTACCAGGTGTCATGCAACATTAATCCCTTTATGTTGCATGACACCTGGTAAATTTTCAGGTGTCTAACCATACTGAATATTCATGGTTCTGACCTCACGCTAGATAAATCAAAGCAGAACGAACACAAAACAGGTTTAGCGTAGCACTGATAAAAGGTACATCGAACGAGACTCACCAGAGTATTGACAATGTCACTTCGCTTATAATTGTCATTAGTGAATTACATGCAGGCTTGCGTGTCCCACTGCCCTCGCCATGGCTGCATTGTCATGTCATTTTGTTATGACTGGTCCACAGTAGATTATGTTACGGGGACATGACAAGGTGTTCTCATTGGTTCATTTTCCTTCTGTATTATTCATTTTTCTGCCTTAACACATTCTTATTCACTTGGGAAAGGCCTGGGCAAGAGGGCTGAAAGCTTTTCAAAGTAAAACATTTAACATGAAGATAATCAGAAATTTGACTTTTATTTATTCAGCATAACACATTTATGCCTCTTAAATAACAAAATATCAGTCATCAGCTTGGTAGCACTCTGTTACTGAGTCAAAAAAAAAACATCACACCAACAGAATAATACACCTACTTGCATGTAGAGGCTTTGTTTTTTCTTGTGCAATATTCATGCAGTGTGCAATATTAAAGTGAAACTAGTCCCAAAAGGGTTTGAATGTACATGTATGATAATTTTATTTACTAATCTTGGCTAACATTGACCTAACACTGCACTATGAAGATTAAAATGGGAAAGTACATTTTGTACAATTCTGTACATGCAGATACATATATACTGTACAGAAATTGTCCAGGTCTGTAAGGATTGTTTTGTCAAGTTTTAAACCCGAATCACTAATTTCCTGGAAGTTGCAATGTAAGGTCCGTCACGTGTTAATATATGTACGTAAGTACACTATACTATGTACATATAAAGCGTAATAAGTCATTTTAATAAGCAGGCTGACACGTTGAATATGGTGTTTCTTGCTTTACAAACATTGTGAGTACCCTCATTCCTCCGCATTTTTTCTTGTGAAAGAGCAACTTTTAGTGCAGTTTATGCCCATTTTTATTTTGATTTGGTAGACCAAACTGCATTGATTGGATTGGCCAATTTCAGGGCTTCACAAAAACTATAATTTTATTATTCTACACGGAGTAATGCCGTCAGAATATGGTTAAATATACACCTTGCAAACATGGGAAAAGGTTGAAGAATTACAGTATATATATACATGTAGGTTAAATACTTATGAGAAACTGGTTTGACTCCGATGCAGTGCCTTTGTTTCAGCTTTAAGAATGTGTTTCCGACTTTTACAAATGTGTTTCCAACCAATGTAATATTCACCTTTCTTAGATTTCACAGTGTGATGTCATCTTGTTTAAACAAGTGCATATGTAGCTATAGGTTAGCGGTGATGCGACTCCAATATCCCCAAAGTGCATCAAACCCATGCACAGCTCATGACTCTTCCCCAGTGGTTTTGGGGCTCTCGATCAACCTTAGATCTATACTCTAGATGTAGAGATGTACAATGTATTTGACCGTGTGGAGGTCGCCACCCTGGGGTCTGTCTGGGAGAGGTTAGTCCCGTGTGACATTGTGTCAGAACTGTCACTATGGATGGACCGTCTTGTACTTAGGGCTGCCGGTGGCCCTCCGCCATCATCATACATTATTCGGAGAGCTACCGGCTGGATCAGACAGGCAGATGGTTTGCCAGGCAGTGGAACCCAAGATAGGAGTAAACAGTTTAGGATGTGTTGTTTCAAATACAAATCGAATACTATGCAGATAATAATGGGCGGCTTTTATTTTCACAGATAATGTGATGGACATTCTTAAAGAGTACGTAATAAGATTAGGTAATAGGTATACTGTGGTGTTATGTATTGACTTGACCCAGCAAGCTTTTAGAAAGTTTGTCTTGCCAAGGGTCCGTGGTTTACCCGAGCCCTCCAGTTTCTGGCATTTATGTTGGCCAATAAAAACAACAAAAATTCTTCAACTGCCTATGCCACAAATATGGTGGAACATTCTGAGAGAACTGTTGGGTGTAGAGAAATAATACACCTATTTTTGTGAGGCACAGATCTTTAATGACTCGAACATTATTTTCATATGCATAAATTCAGCTAAAAACAGTGTGTTAGACAAGATTGAAGGTTTGCTCTTGAAAAGGTCAAAGATTTATAGTAGGTGCAATGTGGTATACAGTTGTTGACTTCTCAGGAATACAAATGTGTGTAGAGTGAAGAAAACAGAATGTGCTTTCCTAAACGTAGTTCTACTGTAACACTGCAGCCATATCCATGTTCAGAGCAGCCAATATCCCAGTAGCTTGTAATGGTAAGCCAGCCAGCACTTAGGGGCTGCTGACCATGGTACTTTGGATCAATACTGCGCTGGCAGGTGGCAGAGGTTGGCCATCTGGTAACACCTCCTTACCTCCCCCTTAGCGGTCAGTTGATGGACAGCCTGTGTCCGCAATGGTCAGTCTCTGACCAATAACCAACGTTTAAACCTCAGGCGTGATTTTGGCACCCTGATATGATTAACTTTAGCATGTGATAAGTGCATTCCATTAGCACTGACCACTCATTCTCTGCTGGGACATTTATATGGGTCACACACCAAGAGCAATATGGAGTACGAAAATCTCAGATAAATACTACAGAGTTAAATACTACAGTGGTAAATTCATTTACAGGTCATGCATCGCCGTGCCATGGGGCATTGGGCCGTCAATGAATAACAAGATCATACTGAAATGTGTGCGTATTTTTATGGTGTTTAAGTAATAATATCAGCTTTTTTTGTGTAAATATGGTTATAATTGTAAAACATAGAAGCCTTTGATAGCGGATCCTGCACATGTTCGCTTTTAATACATGTATGTACATGTGGTTGCCAAATAAAGCCCGCCCAGAAGCCTCTCACAGTCGCTGTGAGTTCAAGTCTAGCTCATGCTGGCTTCCTCTCCAGCCATATGTGGGAAGATCTGTCAGCAACCTGGGGATTGTCGAGGGTTTCTCCTGGACTCTGCCCTGTTTCCTCCCAGCATAATGCTGGCCGCTGTCGCATAAGTGAAATATTCTAGAGTAAGGTGTAAATCACCAAACAAGTAAATAAATAAATAAATCAAATAAAGCCCTAGACATGCTCGAGAGCAGTAGCCCCAGACACTCTCATTTCATACCCATGTACCCTAATTCCTCAACCTTTTTGCCAATGAAAGAGCAACTTTTAGTGCATTTTATGCACATTTTTAAGTTGATTTTGGAGACAAAACAACGTTGGTTGAATTGGCCAGTTTCAGGGCTTCACAAAAAGTTTTATCAGTCAACACAGAATGATGCTCAATGCCTTCAGCATATGCTTGCTGAATGAACGCCTTGCAAACATGAGAAATGGTTGAAGAATCACAGTAGTGGGATTTATACTTGTGAAAATGATAAATCCCTACAGAGCCTCAGTGCCTGGCCCTATTGCATTGGAAGAGGGACTCTACTGTAAAAAAAAAAAAGAAAAGAAAAAAAAGTGCACCCCCTAGTGAGCCCCGTCCCAAGTCTAGTCATCTTGATAGCGAGACATTCTTTAAGGCAAACTCACCTGGTCCAGTCATATCCGGGGAATGTTGACAACACTACCTGAGATAGTGTTATCAGTATAGATTTGCTGACCTATATTATGGCTTGTAGTAAATGGTGAATATTTTAGTAAATCCTTAGCAAATGATCTTTCACTGATTCATGTACTTTCATATGTAATATTTACTGCGCCATAATACATACCTGTACAGGTGTGCAAGTGATGTCACAGCCGATTTTTATTTCTGTCGTAGAATTTTATTTTATCATAGAATTTATATATATCATAGAATTCATATATATATATATTTATATATATATATATATGTATAAAGAATATTTGAGCTGAATCTAAACTTGTCCTGATTGAGATAAACTTGTTGAGAAGTCAACGTGTCCTTGAGAAGATTTCCGGAAGATTACCTCAGTCAAGAACGTGTCGGCTTGCTGGTGACTGGTACACCACAGCAGCATCTACTATCCCTGCCGTACATGTGTTAAGATTTTACAGAAAAGATTTTAGAGACCTCAAACCTGTTATTTTGAGATGTAGCAAGTTCGGATACATTGTACAAAAACACAGTGTTTGTACATGTATTATATAGCATACGATACATATCCACATAGTAGTGCTGGCTTTAAAGTGCTACTTAAGTACTACAAAAAGCTAGGCAGAAATATGTGGGAACAGAGCTAGCAGCAGGGTTCAAAAAGATTTATGATGAATAACATTAACCCGTAGTCCTCAAAAACAAAATCTTCTGCGGTTTCCGGAAAATTTTCCTGATGTGACATGATAATGTTCCTTATGTGATGATGTAAGGTAGATGTGACGTTGAGTCAGGTGGATGTGACGTTGAGTCAGGTGGATGTGACGTTGAGTCAGGTGGATGTGACGTTGAGTCAGGTAGACATGACGTTGAGTAAGGTAGATGTGACGTTGAGTAAGGTAGACATGACGTTGAGTCAGGTAGATGTGACGTTGAGTAAGGTAGACATGACGTTGAGTCAGGTAGATGTGACGTTGAGTCAGGTAGATGTGACGTTGAGTCAGGTGGATGAGACGTTGAGTAAGGTAGATGTGACGTTGAGTCAGGTGGATGTGACGTTGAGTCAGGTGGATGTGACGTTGAGTCAGGTGGATGAGACGTTGAGTCAGGTAGATGTGATGTTGAGTAAGGTAGATGTGACATTGAGTAAGGCAGTTATGCTGGAATGACGTCATCCGCGTTTTAAAGTGTGACGTCATTTGTTGCTATACGTCAGGGATGGGTGACACCAAGTGTTCTTGCATGATGTCATACCAGGCAAAATTGGAAACGACAGAAAACTTTTGTTTCCGTACTATCCTCCGAAACTAGTGACAGTGGTTTTAATACATTGCTATTTTATTTTCATTGCTGTTCCAATTTTTTTGACCTCTAAAGCATCTCTTATTTTTTTTCAATGGAGTTTATGGGTACAGGTATCACAAAAATGACGCTAAAATGATTTGTTTGTGTCTTTTACGATGCAGACTTCTCTACACCCCGTTTTTCTGTCAAAATGTTGGTTGAAAATGTTGAAGAATCAGGGTAGATGAATAAACTACATTCAGAAATTTATAAATTGTGAGTCAATTCATTACTGAAAAATTTAATACATGTACATCAGTTAAACACATGACACAGCTCCACATGTGAAATAGAAGAGTTACACGTAAGTTACTTACGATAACTACAGTAAATGACCTAAACTCTCGCCCCCACAAAAAGTGCATTTTTAGAAGAAATTGAATGTCCAAAAATGAAACTTTTGGTGCAGAAACATACATTTTGAAATGATATATTGCTCTGTCTTACAACCATACATCCGGCTGTACATGGGAAGGTCTGCTGGCAACCTGCGGATGGTTGTGGGTTTCCCGCGGGCTCTGCCTGGTTTCCTCCCATCATAATGCTAGCCGCCATTGTATAAGTGAAATATTCTTGGGCAAGACGTAAAACACCAACCAGATAAATAAATACAACCATACATGTACCTCCATATTGAGAATCTAGCAAAATGTGTAGCCTCATCAATAACTGTTTCAGATTCATGTATGATATGGCAACTTTCAACATGATTTAGACACCACTTTCTGCTTGATTTTGGAGGCAAAAATACATGGGTTGGGCTGGCCAAGTTCAGGGCTTAACAGAAAGCATAAGTTTATCATTCCATACAGAATACTGCCCTCATAATTTAAATATGCTGAAGTAAACATGTTTCAAACATGCTAAATTACAGTACGTCGTGAGCAAAATTAATGTTATTTGCGGTACGGTACGTGTACCATGCGTACAGCCAGATACAGTGAGCCTTTTATTAAGTTATTTTCCAAATGATGGATGTGCATTGTTTCATGAAGGGTATTTATTGGCTGGATATCTCCTCCAAGCTGGACGTAGATATAAGCAGACTGCACGCGCATGCATGGCATGTAGTGAGCCCTGTTGGAGAGCCCTATTGAGATGTGATGTTTTTACCGATAAGCAGTTGATTACTGTACATCATTGAACATCGGTGTCTTTCATTCATTGTGAATTCGATGCCAACACATTTTCCATTACATACATCATAATGGGTAGTTTTGATAAAGGATTTACTGTAAATCAATATTTTTTTTGTAACAAGCACAGCGTAAATTTCTGTCTGCTAGACAACTCCTGTTTCAGGAAAACTAGGGCGTTGTTATCCGTCAACTTCTTTGTGGCCGTCCTGACATCGATTTGGCGATGTTAGAGAGAAGATTAGTGGTTCTGGCTCCAATTTTACGCTGTTTTTGTTTTTTCACCTCTGTGAGCGAAGATCACGATAAAGTATATTTTTGTAAGCATTTTTGGCTGGCTGGCAAACTGAATGCTGACAGTGTAGTACTGGCATTTGCTACCAGGTATGCTTTCCATGGGGCTCGTTTCATGAAGTTTTGTGAGGGGGCCGAGATGGTTAGCATGCAAGGGGGCACAATTATCCAGGAGTCTCCCATCAATGCTGTCGTTGTGAGTTCAAGTCCAACTCCTGCTGGCTTTCTTTCCGGCTGTGGGTGGGAAGGTCTGCTAGCAACCTGTGGATGGTCGTGGGTTTCCTTGGGCTCTTCTCGGTTTCCTCCCAGCATAATGCCAATTCTTGAGTACGAAGTAAAACAACAACCATTTAAATAAGTAAATAAATAAATACATGGAGTAAAGTTTTGTGTGTTTTACATTTACATGTAGAGCTATTTTTTTCTTCATCATTGGGGCACAGTCCATGTGGAGTTTCCTGGTGTTATCAAGTTTTAAAGGTGATAAGTACTGAGGTAATGATCATTTAGGCTAAAGTAAGTAAGTAAATAAATAATCTGGTCAGCGGACTGTTTAGTGTGTACCCAGCCACATCCAGTGCTCAGGTGATAAAAAAAAAAACATAACTGACTTGCAACATTTTATAATAATATTGTTCGAGCTTTAGTATTTTCAAAAGTTGTATTTTCATCTGTTCAGAATAAGGAGTACTTGTAGGGGAAAGTGATATTTTATACCAGGAATGAGTTGACTTGGGATCATAAGGGTGTGCTTGCAACTCGCCACAGTTGACCTACGTGGATTACTGATGTCCAGAAGGTCAACAAATGACGAGCACCTGGCTAATGGCTGACGGTATTCAGTTTTGGTTTGCAGATGTTGACTAAGTGTAAGTCTTCAACATTTTCAACCACCAAAAGACTTTTATCAGTGGAAGTGTTAGGCCATATTCAGCTGATTTCATGTTTCTTATTCCCAGAAGTGGGAAGGTCTTCCAGCAACCTGCCGATGGTCGTGGGTTTCCCCGCTGTCTCTGCCCCGTTTCCTCCCAACATAATCCTGGCCGCCATGGTATAACTGAAATATTCTTGAGTAGGGCGTAAAACACCAATCAAATAAAAAAAATAAGTCAAATTTTTTCCCAGCACTTGAGCAAACCTGTGTGGCATTGTGACAAGCACAACACAAGAACATTTGCAAGTATCATATGTTGTCTCATATGTTGTATCGGAAAAAATTTTTAAAGTAAAAGAAATCTAAAATATGAAGTAAGATTCATCATTCAGATAACTGAAAACTATGCATACAAATACTTTCATTTATTTCATCAGACTTTTTTTAAGAGTGTTGAAAGGCATTCAACAGGATTAGAGTTGAAAAAACTTCATGTGATGTCAGAGTTCCTAAACTTTGATAGTATGGCCCATAAAGCCCAGCTTAGAATTCAGACGTTCAAACGCCTTCAGCTGTTCTAAAAAAATAAATGAAGGGATATTTATGTATAGTATTAAGTGGTCTTTTTACTGATGCCTACCTAGATTTTTAGACGTCTTTTTCCTTTAAATAAATTCTAATTCTGCAAGTACATTTACATGTACTAGAGATGGCACGTAGAACCATTAGTGAAAATGAAAGGAAAGTGAAATACTGATATAATGATACTGACAGAACATTAACACAAAAAGCAGTTATAAGTGTTCTTGTTTTCCCAGTTTTGTGGATTTTCTATGTAGTTGCACAGGAGATTAGGGGGAAAAGCTATGCAGTAGAAAAAACACACCCCTGAACCTACATGTATGTGTAAGATTGCTGAAAGACAGGAAACAGACAATCGTCTGAATATGGCCTTATCATGAGTGCGTCACTGACAAGCATTCCCCTAGTCCTGTGCACAGGTTAATTGCCCAAGTGGGAAACACACCAGTTTTGTGGATTTTCTATGTAGTTGCACAGGAGATTAGGGGGAAAAGCTATGCAGTAGAAAAAACACACCCCTGAACCTACATGTATGTGTAAGATTGCTGAAAGACAGGAAACAGACAATCGTCTGAATATGGCCTTATCATGAGTGCGTCACTGACAAGCATTCCCCTAGTCCTGTGCACAGGTTAATTGCCCAAGTGGGAAACACACCAGTTTCGCGGATTTTCTATGTAGATGCACCTGAGATTAGGGGGAAAAGCTATGCAGTAGAAAAAACACACCTCTGAACCTACATGTATGTGTAAGATTGCTGAAAGACAGGAAACAGACAATCGTCTGAATATGGCCTTATCATGAGTGCGTCACTGACAAGCATTCCCCTAGTCCTGTGCACAGGTTAATTGCCCAAGTGGGAAACACACCAGTTTCGCGGATTTTCTATGTAGATGCACCTGAGATTAGGGGAAAAAGCTATGCAGTAGAAAAAACACACCTCTGAACCTACATGTATGTGTAAGATTGCTGAAAGACAGGAAACAGAAAATCGTCTGAATATGGCCTTATCATGAGTATGTCACTGACAAGCATTCCCCTAGTCCTGTGCACAGGTTAATTGCCCAAGTAGGAAACACACCTGAGACCGTAAGTTTGACCTTTACGATTGGCTATAGATTATTGCAGGACATATTAAGTACCCTATCCTACATCTAGCTGCTCAATTGGAAATAACTCCAACCTGCCCTGTGGCTTTTATGGCAGGGCCCAGTGGAAAATTCCTGAACCAGAAAGTGCTTTTTTTTTATTGCCATTTGCAATCTTCTCCATCATGTTTTGAGGACAGAAGGAATATGCTATTTTGATGATTGATCAGTGCGTTGCAGTTGTATAGTAGTAGTGCATATGAAACCCTTTAGGTTAAATAATGGCTGCAAAATGTCTGGAGAAATGATCATGAAGATGAAAAAATTCGGTTTTCAAATCTTTGGTTTTTTGAATCATATTTATTATTTACACAGTGTTTTAAGAAGAAGAAGAAAAACATAATATTTGGTGAATCTGAATCCCAAAATGCTTTCAAAGATGACTTCTATCAACAGTACATATTCTTCAACCGTTTTGCATGTTTGCAATGTTTTTATTCAGACTCTAACTGCATTATTCTGTGCGGACTGACAAAATTTTGTTTTCTTGTGAAGCCCTGAGATTGGACAACCCAACCAGTGTAGTTTTGTCTCCAAAATCAAATTATACATGTGCATAAGTGGCACTGAAAGTTGCTTTTCTATATGCGAAAAGGTTGAGGAATTATGGTATAGTCCGAAAGCCTGTTAAACCAGGTTACAGTGTACCTTTGCCTTAAAACAGACTGGCCACACTGCAACTTCCCAGCTTATAAGCATTGGCCCCTAGCTGGGACGTACACTCAGTCAATTATATTCTCATATTGACTTGTTATGTGCACTGGGTAGCTAAGTCTTCGGAAACTCCTTCATCTGCCTCCACCAAATTTTCTTATGATCTGCCCAAATTGGTCTGTACATTGCCTTCCTTTGTGTCGAGTGCGTCCCCGAAAAATTTGGCTCCTGGCCTTTCGGGATGGAAATTGAGCTGTTGCGAGCGCGTTTGATGACTTTGTTTTTTGGGTGTGGATATGAGGTGTTCGACGCTCATATTAGTGGAAAGAAATTTACACTCCCTGTCAGGTAACAAGTTCAAGTTATGAACATTCCAGAAAGGGAGGTAGAACGTCACTCCAGACAAAATGACCTAGAACCCGAACTTATTAACTAGGTCATGCTGGTAACTAGGTCATGCTGGTAACTAGGTCATACTGGTAACAAGGATACGTAGTGATGTCTTCTCTTATCTAACTGTATGATGGCAGCCTTGCTACAAATGTCTGCCTTGTAAGTGTGGGACGGAGCTCAATTCCAAGTCGGATCCTGCCAAAAACTTTTCAATAAATGCCAGTCTTGAAACTTTCTTGCTTATGGCTCTCAGTATAACGAGAATATAACGTTAATAATTAGGCCATTTAAAATACTTGGAATACTTGGCAAACTATCATATTTTTGTTCAATTTCTTTGTTACTTTTAATGCGACTTGATTTATAGTTTGGGCGCTGAAGAGTTTAAGAGCTCAAACGTTTTCCAGAAGTGATACGGCTCTAAATATGGCCAGGATGATATGTCTAGATGGCACATCAGATCATGTGCCCTGTTGAGGCAGCACCAAAAAAATCATCAGAACGAAAGACTGCTTCGTGTACAAAGAGATAGTGAGTTGACGCATACAGTGTTGTGTTTCAAAGGAACGCTCGGCCCAAGGTAATTTCATCAAACCAGTCATCTCATTTGGTTATCTTGATAGCTCTCAACGATATGACCTCTTGATATGAGCATGTCTAGGAGGAGGATATTAAAATTGTGTCGCCTCAGTCTGACACATGCCATGTTAGTATGTGTACAGTATTGATGAAGATTATTAGATAACCAAATCCTATATTGATCGTGACAGAAATTTGTCCCAAAGCTGAAATGGTGAGTTTGACAGTTTTGAACAAAAGCGATGAAGCAAGACAGGTTTGAGGTTGAAGATTGCATTGTGCTGACAAAATTAAGTAAGCACATATCTCCAATCTAGGATCTTTTAAGACAGATATGCATAAAACCCTTTTTGCCTTGTAAGTTTAATCAAATGCTGAATTGAATCATACAATCGTCTTGAGGGGTAGGTACATGACATATGTCAGATCGCATGAATTGGCTTACATTATTATCAAGTGTTCTAGGAACTTGAAGGAAAAGTTTTGGATTATATGTATAGGTACAGTGTGATTATATTGCCACAGTACAGAAATCATGTGAATTCATGCTGTCTATCTACATTTATCTGTTGTCAGAATTCAAGTTTTGTGTTGTAAGTGCATGTGCTGCACATGAGAAGAATTATAAAGTTCTGGGAATATATATCGCACAAAAGTTTTTGTCAGATTTAAACTTTAGATTTTGACCGTTGTAAATTGTTATTCCCTGAGTTTTTGCTGTTTGTTAATGTTTTTAGGTGTCTTCATGACAATAAATGGTTAGCGATGCTCTTGTGACCATTTGCAGAGCAACTTGTCTTTCAAAGTATGGTGTGCACATCTGTATGAAACCCGCAGAAAAGTTTGTCAGGAACTTGCCAACAGCCAGTGGTTTATGCCAGGCACTCTGGTTTCCCTCCCCCCATAGGCCTTACTGCCATTATAGAAGTGAGAAATTCTTGAAACTGGTGTTAAACAGGCATCAAATAAATTGAAACATAAAACTATTGCACAAAAGTTTCCAAAAAAACTAGAAGGAAAAAGAGTTTGTATGTTGCTCTACATAGGTGTTCCTGGTAGTATCTGCAGTACTGGGTGGTTTGTCTGTCTTGGACTACAGGAAGAGAGCATAGAGACGTTATTTGTCTCTAGCTCATTTCTCATTCTGACAGTGTTATCTGTCAAGCATGGAGTTGCTTGATGATCTATTTCGCTGCAGTGTGAAGTTTTTATCCTGTAGATTTTTCATCAGTACAGTTTGCCTGGCAAAGTTTAAGATGGAGGAGATACTCTACATCCATCAACATTGTGAGAATCAAGGCGCTGTTAAATTACTATGTTTGTATATGTACAATTCAGGTTTATTTATTTGATTGATGTTTTACACCGTACTCAAGAATATTTGTACAACTCAGATAAAATAGGGCTGTGTACAATATGCATGTATTTTGTTTAAATTTTTAGTATTGTTTTGTCGATTGCCCTATGTGATGTTCGAATTAATTAAAAAGATGAGAAAAGTCGCATTATGGTAATTCCTCAGCATTTTTGCAACTTTCAGTGCAATTTATAAACAATTTAAATATGAGTTTGGAGACAAATCTGCATTGGTTAGATTAGCCAATTTGAAGGCTTTAAAAAAAGTATAATTTTATCAGTCTACAAAGAATGATGTTCTCAGATTTTGCTTGAATAAAAACCTTTCAAACATGTGAAAAGGTTGAAGAATTACAGTATACCTTTTTCCAGTACCAACAATACCAGTGTTGTTAATTTGTGTAAAACTTAGCATCAGTTAGACTGACAAAATTATACTTTTTGTGAAGCTCTGAGATTGGCCAATCCAACCAATGTAGTTTTTGTCTACGAAATATAATCATAAATGTGAATAAAATGCACTTTGAGTTGCTCTTTCATGTGCGAAAAGGCTGAGGAATACTAGTCATTTGTTGTTCATTTCTGTTTTTACTCAGGTATTAATGAAGCAGAAATGAATGGCCAAAAACAACAAGATCAGAATTGAATAGGACTGTTACAAGTTTCTCTGTGAAGTTTTATGTTAGTGTCAATACACCGACTCCATTAAACTCTCTGGCTTGCACTGGCAGTGTGGAGAAGACTGTCGCTAGGGACCATTGCCAAAACGGCAAAAAAGAAAGAGGTTAAAAAATGTGTGACCTTGTGATAAAGATGCCAGAACATGCCATGTTTCACAGTGTAGTATTGAAGGCTCTGCACCAAATGGCCATTTTCACATTATTCATTGGTACATGTAAATTTGTTTTATAGGTTTTAAAATGTCTTGGAAAACTTCTTTGGTACTTTGCTTCCTTGGCTTGGTGCTCCACAAAAGGGGGATATGCCAAGTGCATGTGCTGGTTGACCTGATGTCTGTTTTGTCAGAATTGCATAAATTTCTGCATTGTGTTTCAGCATGTCATTTAAGTGAGGCGGCATATGTGAATATATATAGATGCATTTGTGCCTGCTGATGTCACCATAATAATGTTGAAAATGATGCTTGAGCCTAAGCGGACAAGAAAACAAACCATCCATTTGTTGAGAAAATCTGAATTGACGCATGTGAAACAGCACAGTTCTTTACAGGAATTGTGAACTTTGTTATATAAAATGCATTACCTGACCTCAGAAGTCAACATTTATCCTACATGTATATGTACAAATACATGTTTATTGGGAGAAGTTGGAGCAATTCTGCACTTCATGTGAAAAATTAATTTTGTTAAGATTGTTGTTTTATGGGCAGAATAAATCATTTTTCATTGTCAAAGTCGGGTAGAAAAAGAAAGAATGAAACTTCTCCAGCAATTTTTGCTAGTGAAGACATATTTACATAATCGTAAAGCCTTTAAAAATAGGAAACTTGTAAAAATGTCAAGCTGGCACAAAATAGAAATGGGCAAATTATATTTATTCCATTTTTGGATTTTTTAGTGTCGGCTTGCGTGTAAAATGCTAAATAAAATTGGTGTCAATTTAGGAATAAAATATGATCCCTTATGCGAATCTGATATATGCCATGTTGTCCAGTATTAACTCTTCAGCTATATCGCATCTCTTGTTTTTTTTGTTTTCTCACAGACGCCCACCGGGCGCTCGAGCTGTTAGAAGACTACCACACCCGACTGACAAGCGCTCAGGACAAACCCCTCAAAATCGCCATTGAGCGCGTCATCAGGATCTTCAAGAGCAGACTTTTCCAGGCTCTGCTAGGTTAGTAACTCAACTTGATTTAGTTTTACTAATATTTGGGAAAATACAAGAAAACTCTCACAATCAGTTACCCTAATTCCTCAACCACTTTTGCATATGAAAAAGCAACTTTTTAATTTGATTTTGGAAACAAAACTACTTTAGTCATGTTGGTCTCTTACAGGACGTTACAAAGAGTATGATTGTAGTAGTTTGAACAGAAAAATGCCTTCAGAATATGCTTGAATAAACACTTAGCAAACATGCGAAAAGGTTGAAGAATTACAGTACTCTGGAAAAGAAAGTTCATTGCCTGTGGCCCCCTGGCCAATGAGATCCAGCAATCCTGTTGATCACTGGTGTGGTTTTGCTCACAAGTTTAATACTGTGCTGTCTGTTACCTGACACAAAGCAGGTCAAGGTCAAGGGGAACAAGGTGAATAGGGATACCTGTTGTAGTCCATGCAATATTACCTCCAGTTATTGAAGAGCTCTGGCAGGCCTTCGTCATTGTTTTTGAGCAGGTGTGTGATTATCATATCCCATAAAAAAAAAACAACAAAACACTAGAAGTGTGATTAGCACACCTAGTTTCATTCTTCCCAGACTTTTTCTCTTGTGTCTCACTAGCACACCTAGACTTTGCTTGAGGAGTGTGATAGCACACCTCCAGATTCAGAGTCCAACTGCTTTGGGTCCTACTGCATGGTCAAGATGGTCTGTTTCACCCAAACATGTGCACACCTGTTTATTTGTATGTGAACTGTGCTTATTGAACAGTTTATACCTGTTTGCAAAAAATAGTAAAAAAACACACAGGAGTATGGTCAAAGGAAGCCTTAAAAATTCAGATTGTTTTGAAGTAACAGGAAAGTGAAGTACCCTGAAATGACCGTAAAGTTTCGCCCGCAAAAGTGCATTTCTAGAGGCAAATAAATGTCATAAAATACTATTTTCAGTGCTGAAACTAGCAATTTTCTGGCAGAATATCAATCCGTGTTCCGAGCAAACCTCAAAGCACCTTTCTAAAATCAATAAAATTCTCAGAATCAGGATAAATGGGCAAGTTAGGCACGGACGAAATTTATGGTCATGGGGTATAACTAGATTCGGTTCAGTCCCACTCTTAGACAGACAGGAATGTTCAAGATTCAATCCCCGGCTTACATTAATCATGGTGGTTTTTAAGACTGGAAATAAAAATTATTTTGGGGGCCTCCATGGCCAAGGTGGTTAGCACGCAATGACTTAGAAGCCTCCCACCAGTGAGTTCAAGTCCAGCTCATGATGGCTGCCTCGCCGGCCATAAATGGGATAGCCTGGCAAAAACCTGCAGATGGTCGTGGGCTTCCCTCAGGCTTTGCCAGGTTTCCTCCCACCATAATGCTGGCTGCCATCGTATAAGCGAAATATTCATGAGTACGGCGTAAAGCGTCGATCAAATTCAATAAATAAATTAAAATTATTGGGATTTAGACCTTTGAAGAATGACACTGTTCTCCGACTAAAACTACGGCTTGAATTACATTACATGTATGATGGTTTCTTACATCAAAGATTCCTTGCATCTTGTTAGCTTCTTGCATCAAAGATTTCAATTGATGGATACCCTTTAGTTAACATACACATCTCCATGTTCAAACCCAGATATCAGATTTTCCAAGGATTCATTATTTATGCAGATACTGCCTACATAACAGCATCACAGTGTTGAATATTTTAAGGAAGGGCAGACATTCTACCAGTAAAACAGCTCTAAACCCCCCCTGAGGTTTATATTTCATTTTGTAAGCTTTTCTATAAAAGCTTGGACTTGTTGACACACCGATGTTAACGCTTGTTGATGTGATTGCATGTTGTTTTGCAGATATCCAGGAGTTTTATGAAATCACACTGCTGGACGACAGTAAAACCACGCACCAGAAAACACTGGAGACTTTACAGATAGCCAGCAAGTGGGAGCATGAACCACCTGTCACCAACAACGTGCCCAAATATGATGTGAGTGTGATTAATATTGTGTAGCATTTGTGAATCTATCAATGCCATGTGATTTCCTACGCTGATTAGTCTTGTAAGTATGCGTTAAACTTTTGTGTGTTTTTGTGCCTTACAGAAGAGTGTGTTTTAAAGGAAGATGAAGAAAGGTATGCTAAAACAGTGAAAAAAAATTCATTCCTGACACATAATTTATATTTCTCAGTACTGTAACCCGTCTGTTTCGTGCATATTTTCCATCAATGGTCGGAGATCTTGGGGGAAATGACGTTATTGAGCAACACGGGCACCAGCTTAACACCCCTACTTCAGGTTCTCGCCCCAACAAAGTTGATTTGACAGCTATCACTGTTGATACTTAATTCCTTTAAGCAGGATATTTAATTTCTGGATTTTGTGGATACCTTATGAAAACTGTAGCTTAAAGTCATTTGTATACATGTACATGTACACCTTGAAAAGAAAGTCCAAAAACTTTTGTAGTTTTATGTGTCAGGCCCTTGTCATATACTCCATATTAAGATATAAAAACCAAGTGCTTGATATATCCTTTAAGACAGGTGTAGTAGAGCAGGTACAAGATTGGAAAAGCTACATGTAATTTTTGTGTATGTGTATTTTTGTCAACAAAGGGCACTTTTTATTCAGTATTAACTAGGAAGTTCAGTATCCAGGTATCAGACTCAGGGTTGACCAAAAAAAAATCGGCCCTGCTATTTGTGGAAATCTTATAGCAGGACTCTGGACTTATATTAAACAGTTCCCATCTGGCTTGTTAGCTGAGTTACATGTATTAAAGCTATGGGGTCTGGCAGCAACCTGCAGATGGTCCTGAGTTTGCCCCGGGCTCTGCCCGGTTTCCTCTCACCATAATGCTGTCCGCCATCGTATAAGTGAAATATTCTTGAGTACGGCGTAAAACACCAATCAGATAAGTACATAAATAAAGCTATGGGGCTACACATACATACATTTATTTATTTATTGCTAGTGCAACACAATGACCCAGGGGCCTCTCATGGGAGCTGTGAGTCCATCTTAGGTTTTCTTCCTCTCTGAGCTCTGCCTGGTTTCCTTCCACCATAGTATAAGTGAAATGTTCTTGAGTAAGGCATAAAACACTAATCATTTAAATAAATATATACACAATCATGATGTGCAAACATGTATTAAGTGGAGAGAAAAATTGAGTAAATGACCTAAAGTCTCGCCCTAGGACTTAGAAAGCGTATCCCAGGATTCATTGCGCTAGTTGTGGTTGTTACTGACTGGGTGCCGTGGGAGACCATCGGTGGTCAAGGGATTATTCTGACAGTTCAAGAATGTAATAAACAAGCTCACACTTCACTGAGCAGTCAGTCTATGCTCCTTCCACCAACAGTTCATGTTGTCCTCAGTCGTAGTGATAATAACTTTAGTACATGCACTTCGCAACAGGTTGACTGTTTTGTTATTGTTATTTTGTGATAAATGGGAATTTCAGAGAAAACCCTGTGGAGATTAAGCGTGAGTACTTGGTACCTTTACGCATGTGCATTGTCCTGTCAAATATCCATTTTTAATCTGCAGGGGTGTCTGTATACAAAGATGTAGCAGAATTTAGCACACCACGAACCAGTACTTGTAAACTAGGCCTACCAGGAGACGAGCTGAGGATGTCAAATTGTGATCAAAGTGACACCTACACGCGTGTGTTTGCGCCGCTCAGCTAAACATTTCGTGTTCATTCTGGCATAATTTGAAAGACTCTCAGCTTCTGCCCATATTTTGAAAACATGAATACTTAAAATACTTAATACTTAGTCGAGTCCCCCCAGATGAAAATTTAGTCCCACAGATTGGTTTTATCGACATGTAGATGCAAGCCATTTACAGTCAAAGGACTCGAGGTCTCCATGTGTCTACCCATTGATCATGTGATTTTTTTCATCTGTCGCTGGCGACACGTAAATCAGGTGTGGGGCAAAACTGTATGCAGAAAATCATAAATCATACATTTTATTTTGATATAAAGCCCATGATGGTGGTGTGCGAACTCTGAACTCAGACAAATCCTATCTCCCAATATTTCGGACTTTCACAGAGTGCTACCAAAAAGGGGTAAAAGTAAATCAAGGTAGTTTTTGGAAAGCTTGCCTGGAGTATGTTTTCTGTGTTTAATGGGAGATTCCTGATATAAAGACACGAGAAAAAGAAGTCGTCTGCAATAGCAGGACAGTTTCGACTGTAAAGCAACAAATGGGCATGCAGGCTAGCTTAGTAAATTGCAAAGTTAAATCAACATTTTTCTTTGTTTGATGAAAAAACAATCAGGAATTCATATTTGTTTTGTATCTTTCAAGCTTAATACCTCAGGTTTATTTGTTACTCTTTACTTGTACCTGTCTGTAGAGGGGTAATTTATACATTTAAACTTTATTAAAAAATCCTTGGTCTTGGATAACGTAAAGAAACTAAATTACAAATCTCAATAAAACTGTAGTATTCCCCCCCCCCTCCAATCACCCCACCCATTTTTTTTTTTTTTTTTTTTGAAATGCCTGTTAGGTTAGGCCCAATGGGAATATTTTTAATAACGGCCTTATTTGATTTTGTTTATATTATTTCACAATAATTATTCCAGTTTGCTAAGATAAGTGTATGTACATGATGTAATGAATAATTTCACATTTATAGCTACATTTAAACTGTAGTCATCACTTTTGTACCTGTGTTTTCTTCTCTGCAGAACTTGACAGATGAGGAGCTACCGCCCCCTCCCCCAGAACTGACAGCTGACAAACAAGCTGTGTCCATGCAGTCTGCGCGGATGATTGACAGTAACTCAGTGAGACTGATGACCACGCCCCCTGTCAACAATACATACCAGCCTGATGACGATGATTCCCATCTCCCACCTCCTGTAAGTCTCTTCTTTCTTTTTGTTCCACTTCATTTTTCCATAATGGCAACATATGTTCATATTTTGTTGCATTTTGTTTTTTTCCCATTGGGAATGCAGTTACAGTAAATCACTTGATCAACAACTGATCACTCTGTTGGTGCCCTCATGCGTAATTTTATGTCACAGCAAATCACATGTATGCAAGCGTAACTTTTCAAGATTTTCACCAACCATCACTCTTCTGTAGTATAATTCCCACAACAGGGTCATTACATACCTGTCAACTCTCCCGATATTGTTGGGCACCTCCCGATTTGGAGATTTATTTCCTGACCTCCCGATTCATACTAACAACCTCCCGACAACAAGGTCCACTAGTGGACTCAGTCTGATGGAGCGATTCCAAAGCGCCAAGCCGTCCGCATTCATGTTTCCCTCCCCCAACAAACCTCCCTCTCTGACATTTCCCAAAGTTGACATGTAGGGGTAATTAGTGGGTGAAACCTTCTGTAAAATGATAGGTGTTGATTATACACATTTCTGTTTTGCTGTTCCTTTCTTTACATTGACTCGTGTGTTGCGAATTAATGTCTTCAACTGGAAAGGTAGAAGAAAAAAAAACATGGAGGCTTTCATTTCGACTGTATGTATTCAAATGATGCTGTTTAATATGGTTCCTAGCATTCAACAATGTGTAGCACCCTGTGAAAACAGCTTAAAGAAGAATAGAAAGCAACCTAATACGATAAAGAATACGTGAAAAAATATGCATGTACAGGAACATCTACATGTATTCAATGAGAAGACTTGTTGATGTTCAAGGGGACATAAGCTGACTGGATGCAGCATTTGTTTAGTGGATTGCTTCCCTTGTTTAAGGCCGTTTTAATACACAGTGTAGTTAAGAAGCAATCTCCTGTCTACAAGACCAGTTGGGGTGATATATAATGAGTTTATGACTGTCAGGGTGAAGTATACCAACTTCTCCCATTACTTCAGTGGCCGTGAAGATGAAAACACATGCTTGAATAATATCATTATTAAGAGATATTTCGTGATGCAGTTTTATGAATGTTGAGTATTTCCTGTTTAAAATAGTTGTGAAAACAGCGTTAATTAATAGTGTTTGAAGTTGCGATATGTTAATATTTACGTGATGGAATCTGTGGCCATGTTTGTATTTAGTATTGTACTTGCGTTTAGTTCTGGTAACAGTGTACACACGTATGTATTGATGTCGATCATGTACAAGTTACAGCGCTTACGCTAACAGTCTCAATCTACTGATAGTGGCATTTTTATATTGTGATGCATTTTTCTTCTTTTGATCACCCATCATTTGTTCACGTATTACGGTAATTATTTAGTCAAAGATGAGATTATTCAGAAATATTTTTTTTATTATACAGTCTCCGGAAATGTCTTATCTCTCTTACACCATTGCAACGTTTTAAGATTTGGACAGGTGTTTGAATAAACAGGTAAAGAAATACCCTTTTAGGCTATCCGATTTCAGTGATAGATCAACATATTTAGATGTTTGTGTCAACATTGGCAAGAGAGTGTGTGGATCTTGAGATGTACAAATATTAATTTTTGATTTTCCTATGTTGGAAAGCAGCCAACACCCGAAACCACTTTCCTTGGGTCCTCGAATTTTACAATTCAAGTTGATCAGACTTTGTGCTTTCATCAGTTGGCATTTTTTTGTAGTTTTGATATAACAAGGGGCATAACTCTTGCTGCCTTATAACGTCTACTTTCTCCCTAATTTTTTCCCCCCATCTGTGTAGCATTATGTCCATGCCCATGTTTATCACACATGTGCCTGTGTTTAACTGCTTAAAGAGAGTCTGTTCCATCTATTAGCCTAGTTGGCTGCACGTAGTTTGGGCATCCTACATCTTGAAGACATCACGGAAATAAGAGCGTGTTAAACTGGATGCCATTAGCACCTATAGCCGACAGACCAGCTTCCCAGACCTCAGGCATGACCAGGTATTAAATGCTCAGGTCTGGTTGTTCTTAGCACACATACATGTACTTGTCTGTACAGATACATCTGTAGTGGTTATTCTCCGGGTCCATATCCACCTGAGTTGCCACTGAAAAGCCCCAGCAAGCCCCTGCAGCCACCGATTCCTGTCTACCCTATACATGTTACATGTTAGAACCCCACTGAGCCTATGTCTAATAATAGACCATACAGCTCCCAAAGCCTCTTCCTTTTCTTCTTTCTCTCTCCAGCATGGACCCATGTGTGAGTATATAGCCAGTCCTTTCTATGTCCATACTCACTAGCTTTGTCGCCCTTTCCTCCCACCCCAGTACAGGCAACCATTCCCCCAGTGGAGCGTCCATGTCGCCCTTCACTGCACGATATTTCAGCTCCTATCCAAGGCTACCTCCTGTATGCATATTGTGATGGCTTAACAGTTCGGCCATCAGCCCCACACAGGATTTTTTCAGTCTGATCTGTGTAGTGTTTGTCGGCAGCAGTGTCGATGGGAAAATCAGCACAATTTTTTGGCTAGCGACCTTGGGAATAACCCCTGCGATTCACTGCTCAGTGTCTTATCCTACCATTCCTTCTCCCAGACGTCTGATTTCCGGAGTTGGTGTAGGCTTCTAATCTAGATATCCATCTCTTTCAAGTTATCTGAAAATATGAGTTTGCCTATAAAGGTAACGGTTTCTCCGTGAAATCCTTATCTACTGAATAACTTCTACAAACAGCCAGAGCCTAAACACTTGTCACACAACTGTTGATCATGTTACCTATATGTACAACCTAAAAATATACATGTATGTATTTATCACACCATGTACTTGTATACATTCAGCGCTATCTTTTCTTTTTGTCTCTAAAATGTGGGTGTCTGTATAGTAATGATGATACCCTTTGATCCCTCTCTATCTCTCAGCTGAATATAGATCTATAAATAGTCAGAGCTCTGATCCATTTGCCGTCCCAGCCTTCAGTATAATTCTGTAGACAGCCAGTGTTCAGTCTGATATGGCAGCCCATCTGAAATAGCTGGACCACCTCAACCAACCTAGACAGCTTTTCATACAGGCAGCGTAATTTAAGACCACTCTTTTTTTTTTTAGCAACATACGTATGCTCAATCAAACCTCAAAATGCTGATGTACATTTTTCATCAAGTAACACGATGGTAAACGGAGGTAATACAATGCAAAAGAATGCATCAAATGCTAAAATATGGCCTCCCCTAGTTTCTTGACCTTATTGATCACCTTCCTATAGTGATATTTCCACACTTGACAAGGCCTACCCTATTTTTTCTAAAATTTGGGACACCTGGTCAGCTCATTTTAGGCAATATATATGTAATTCTAACAATATTATTCTAGGAATATTGAGTTTCTTTTTTCTCACATGGTTAGACCATCTAATGATCAACATACTCATATCTCTACTTTTCCAAAAGGCTGGTAAAGAAATGTAATATTCTACATTCAAACCTACTAATATCTGTCCCAAAGTTTAGATGAATCCGAGTAATCCAAGAAAATTTACACTGTCTACACACTCGTACTTACTCTAATTCTCTACTCTAACCTTTTGAACTGCCTCTTCAACCATTATTTTGAAACATTCTGAGAGAACTACCTAATTCATCTAAATTTGGGGGGGGGGGTGCAGATATTTGTAGTGCTGAAAGCAGAATATTGTATTTCTTTCCCAGCTTTTCAGAAAAGTGAATATATGAGCATGTCGTTCATTAGATTGTCAAACCACGTGAGGAAAAAGAAAAAAGAAACTGAATGCTACATTTACATGTATGCTGGCTAAAACGAGCCGATCACATGTCCCAAAACGTAGAAGAAATAGGGTATGGGATGTAGAGTAATAAAAGGTACAGTTTTCTGAAGTTTTCATTCTTAGTGACACAAGCAAATCATTTTTAGTGACATTTTTGTAGCAAATGTATGCATGAATTCCATTGAAAAAGGCACGTTAGCGGTTGAATAGAGTGAATAAATATTTTGGTGTACAAATCTGATGAAACTTTGATATTGCGGCCTTGCAAAAATTGACAAGTAATGACTGCGTTTTAAAGATTACATGAACTCCTAGTCTTTGCCATTTCCATGGAGATGGCATGAGATGTATGTACACATTATCAGCAGATCAGATGCTTAAAAGCATATAGATCTGGACCTACCCGTATTCCTCAACGTTTTCGCATCTAAAAGAGCAACTTTTCAGCCCAGATTTATGCAGGGTTTTAATTTCATTTTGGAGACAAAACGACATTGATTGAATTGAACGATTTCAGGCTTCACAGAAAGTATAATTTTATCAGTATACGCAGAATAATTTTATTTATTTATTTGATTGGGGTTTTACGCCGTACTTATACGACCGCAGCAAGAATAATGGTGGGAGGAAACTGGGCAGAGCCCGGGGGAAAGCCACAACCAAAGCAGGTTGCTGGCAGACCTTACCACGTACGACCGGAGAGAACACAGGACGATGCCCTCAGAATTTGCTAGAATATAGACATCTTGCAGACATACGCAAAGGTTGAAGAATTTCCATTGGCACAGTTATGTTACCATAACCCTTTATAGTTGGATTCATATATTACAGAATGCAATGCGTTTTTGAGACCATTTTGTTGACCAATGCATGCATAGTCTATTACTGGATGATAAACGCAGTTCAGTCGTGAAGAGAAATGGAAAACACATAAATGATGCATCTTATAGCATTTCATATATAACCCATATAAAGTTTACTGTACTTCCCATAAAAATATAACTGGAAAATTGAACACTCAAATGAAGATGATTTGACATTACTGTTTGCAGATGAATTTTATTTGTTTCCAGTAGGACACCATCCTTCCCACCAAATACACCTCATAAAATCTTTCTAAGATCTCAAGGTCTCAAGAACAGAAAAAATGAGCAACTTTAATAATTATTTGACAAAATTTTTGAGTCAAATACAGTATGTATACATGTATACATCTGATTTGTGATTTTGCAGCATGCTGCACAGATATTAATAACTGCTTATATTTGATATTCTTCAAGTAATGGACTCTTAATAATGCATGTACATTTGCCGTTTGCTTTCATATACCTGTATATATCTGTACAGAGAAACGTTATTTGTTCCAGATGGAAAACTGGGGAGATTGTATAGCGGTACTTATAAAACCTAGACAGATATTCAATATTTGTGGTCATCAACTGAACATTAAGTCTAGGGTCTAAGTACATCACTGTTTCCTGTGGGAGAAACAACCCTACAATTGGTTCTAGCCGAGATTAACCTGTATCCATCTGCAGGAAGTAGCTGTATAAAGTGCATGATATACATGTGTGTCAGACAAATTTTTGACATCCTGTGTATGTCATATCTATTAACTTGTTTTCCTCCCCCCCCCCCCCCCCTAAGGCTTGCCACAGTCATGTAAGTGAAATATTTTTGAGTACGTTGTAAAACACCTATGAAATGAAGAAATAAATAACTTAACTTGTGCTGTTCACTTCACGAAGGACCTCAGTGCAAAATAAGTTGGAATTTTTGCCAGATGTCATGTTTTGGGCTTGGAAAATGTACAGCAGAGTTGTAGGATGAAGCTTTATATGTCTTGGGCTTTTTACGTGGAAGACAACTCCATAAAGAGGCAGGCATACACAGTTTAAAAAGTGAGCCTTCCAACTGGTAATTAATAGGTTTCTGGTTGAAACATTTGGATACATTTATATTATTGGAGATTTGTCTGTAAGTCACAAAAGATGTGAGTTCAGTTCCATTCTCAGACATGCAGTCTGCTAGATTCTTCTGCTTCCATTGTTCTTGGTGACCTTTGTTGCAACAAGTGGTCATTGGTGCTATTATGTGGTCTTACATGAAGTCCCCAGGATTCTACTGTCTGCCATTATATAATTGAATACTGATAAGGAGTTGTTAAAATTGGATTCTGTTTTGCCTTTATTTTTTATGATGAATGGCTGCAAGTATGTTCACATATTTCAATGCATTTCTACAAAAACCCATTTTGTTGACTACTGGGTACTGTACACTCATTCTATTCATCATGCACTCTCTGTGCATTCAACATATCAGTGACACGCTTACTCTGCACTCACAATCTTTATTTTTATACTCTTAATTTGCACACACTATTGTATTTATACACTTACTTTGCACTCACCATTTTGTGATATACTCAGTTTGCACTCACCATTTTATTGTCACACTCACTTTGCACTCACATTCTTCAAACTACACTCTTTTGTGCACTCAGCCTCATCAAGCCGAGGTGCACTAATTCCTCCTCTTGTATGATGGACAATTTGGAGTTGTCAGTGTTATCGGAGTCAAAGGTTTCTGTTTATAAGAGAAATGGAACGAGACCGATAAGTGAAAAATTATGACCGTGGAAAAATCAATTGTTATTGAATTTCGGAGAGTTATTAATGGCAACATTGTTAGGAAGTGCTCAGATATGAGAACCCCCTAGTATTCCCGTCTCTTCTCCAGAGGATGTAATCAAGTTTGATTGAATTCATGGTATTTGCACATGGACACACTAAATGTGGTTTGGTATTGTGATTTCCTTTTGTATGCGGAATTTGAATGTAGTTTTCTGTGTTCTTTCTTTCAATGAATACACACGTCTTTGTCTAATGTGAAAGGGGTTGCTTTTTATGATACATACAATCACCAGAGCAAGTATTGTTCAGAAAGAGGGCGCTTCTAGTTATGGTAGTTATGGTAACTTACAATTCTGCCGAACCAGTTGCGTTATCATTTCACAATAACATTTTTACTATCACATACAGTCATTATGGGTGTCCACCCATTTGGTTAATTTGCCGCATTGTAATTGTAATTTCCTTCTGATCCATTTCTTTTTTTTATTAGCTACATGCACCATGATTTTTACCATAGCAATGCCGATAGGTAGAAAGATTGTTGAGGAATTCTTCTCCAGTTGTGAACAGACTATTGATTGGAGATATATAGAAACATTGCTTATGAATATTGTTTGAATATTTTTCTGAAATTCACAACAAAAAAAACAACATATAAGGCAAGAAAGAAATATTTATTTGAGGTAACTTTGGCAACCCTATGAAAGTAGGCCCTATAAAAGTTTTTGTTTTGTTTTTGTTTTTTTTGTTGTTTTTTTGTAATTTTTTTTTCACCAAAATCAGAATTTTTGGTCTTTTTTTTTTGCCTGCATTTTTCATCGAAAGCTAGCTGTGATTAGATAAATTTCAGCAGATGTGAAATGTCAATCTATATATAATAGGAATATTAATTTTTTGCAAGGAAAAAGTTCGATTTGTACAGTTGTTGTTTCCGTGAAGCAGTGAGATCCAAGGAATCAAGATGGTGGTGTACTTTTCACAGTTGCTGTATAATTTTGCTCATGTAGCAATAGTTCATCAGCAGGGCAGCAGGGAGCTATGTGTTTTTACCAAGTTTGGAACCAAATTTGGAACTGAATTGTTTAGGTTCAAATATTCCCCATTGAGTGTAGTACATGTATACTGACGTTTTTAAAAACGTTATGTTGCTCTCAGAATGGAATTAAACTCGGACAGCTTTCGATTAACAGGTCTCAAATGTTTATCCAGAATGCCGGATCCTTTTATAATTGGATTACGGCAAGCTGTCTTTCATAGCAAGAACAATGCTTGATGTCATCGCCAGAGGTAATGAACGCTAATGGACAAACATGGTGGATGACAAATGAGAAATTAAAATTGGCACAGCTTATCTGCCCGTCCCCCTGAAGCCCGGGGAAAGTGCATTTGCAGGGCTGCGGTAATAATACATGAAGCAATTTCGGGTGCTGTTGACAGTTCATACGAGCCCAGCATCAGGTCGGGCCTCTTGTTGATGTAGGGGACAGGCAGGGAATATTGGCATGACAAACACGTGGGAGGATATAGTGAAATTTTGGCTCCGAATCGCCATCCTCGCAGTTGAGTGGGTTCTCTCGGGAGAAGGTTTCTGTTCTGGCAAACTGTGCCCCCCCATTAGCGAGCTGCCATGATATTTGACATGGAGGGGACCTCAGAGAGACCCATGTGATATGAAAGGTTTTCTGGTGATTTATGATTGGTGTAAGGGGCTTATTGCTTTGGGTTCAAAGTGTCTGGGTTTTTAGCATTATTGTCATGCTTATAATTTAAAAAAAAGAAAGGAAACATATATTTTACGTATAACTTAACATACATATACAGACTCAAAAGGAAATTAGGACTTACACAAATTGTTTTCTGATGAGGTGTGAGCTTTCCAAACAAATTTTTCTTTAGATCTTGAAGATGTGTGAATTGAGTCTTTTTTTAAAAAATATTAAGCTAACCTAATACCCATTAATGAGAGACTTGTCACTATTTCAATCTCTTGGTTTTTTTGGAAGAAAAAAAAAATAGAAATGTCTGTGTAATAGAAATACAGAAGCCATTGTGCCTTTGCACTAAAAAGATGTAAGAGTTTTCAAATTTAGACGTTTACCTGCAAATTCTGCAATTAAAGTTAAAATGGAAGAATTCATATCCCTTTAAACTTTTTGCAAATGATCGATCAGTGCAGAATGAAGCCAAAAAATAGCGTCTGAATAAACTGAGTGGTCAGATAAAACTGTGTTTGGTGAGAAAATCAACAGCAAAGCAAGCCGAGGGTCATAGTTTAGTTCTCTGTTGGGCGGTGGATGTCACGTGGTGAAATGTCCTTTTCTGAACGATCAAACGGAAATATATATACTCTTTTTAAAATGAAATTGAGGAGAGTTGTTAGTAAGGAGGTAAGAAATGCCATTCGTCTCCAGTTGTTTGTCCGTGCTTGTTGCATTTGTGGATACTTGTATGTGTGTAATGTAAATCTTCCACCTTATGAAACGCTAAAGCACATTTTTTTCAGTGAAATATATGCATATAATGATGATGAAAGTGACCATAAAGTGACTTGTTTACGTTACTAAAGATGCAAGCGTGATAAAGCTGTGTAAGTTTTCACAGCCCAGCGTGTGCCCTAATGTTGATGCATTAGGACAGGTATGACTGTATGTCCGCTGATAACACGGGAGAGTGCAAGCAAATATAAGCTATGGTACTTTGCTGGCACGGTTTGCCGATGGAGTGACTTACCGCAATGTCGAAAGAAACACAGGACGTGAAAACTTTTTTTCGAATATGATGGTTCGACTTTGCAGTCTTTTCAGTTTGAATGACGGAGGTATTTTGAGGTGTCATACGTGTTCCGAGCATCTTGTGGTGATCACATCAGTTACACAAAACCCATGTATTAGACAAATATTTCACTGCTATCATTGTCTTGTTTGAAGTTAAGCTTTAATGACTGTGATTGGTTTGAATATCCACGTGTTCAAAAAATTAACTAAGATAAATGATCCAAAATAACACAAATGATCAGTTACACAAAACCCATGTATTAGACAAATGTTTCACTGCTATCATCGTCTTGTTTGAAGTTAAGCTTTACTGACTGTGATTGGTTTGAATATCCACATGTTCAAAAAATTAACTAAGATAAATGATCCAAAATAACACATGATCAGTTACACAAAACCCATGTATTAGACAAATATTTCACTGCTGTCATTGTCTTGTTTGAAGTTAAGCTTTAATGACTGTGATTGGTTTGAATATCCACATGTTCAAAAAATTAACTAAGATAAATGGTCCAAAATTTCGTCCATGTCTAAATTGCTTATTTGGCCTAATTGTGAGAGTTCTCTTGATGGGGTGTAGAGTAAGAATTTTACACAGTTTTTCTGAAGCTTGCCTCTTTGGTAAAATCATTTTTATTGTCATTTTTGTAATAAATGTAATCATGAATTCCACTGAAAAGAGTGCTTTAATGGTTGATAAGGATGAAGTAATAACAGTATTATTCCTACAAGAAGTAAACCGTCCCCCTGAGTAGTACATACATGTACGAATACATATGAGTTCATGCAAAAGGCGCTAATGAGTTATAATGAGCTGGAAGTTTCCCGCTAATTGGCTGCATAAACGAAAAAGCTAATTATGAAGTCTGGTAGTGGTCTGTATATTAGCCCCTGATTAGTATTGTCCATTCTCTATATGAGAATGTGCCAATTAGTTTTGATGTCAATTAACTGTTGATTAAGACTAACCAGTCTGTTGGAAAAGTAATACGTGAACGTGAACAGAAGGCAACGCAGCACCACATGCTCATCAGACTAAGTTGTCGTGACAAGGAGTGGCAGAGAGTCGCACTCTTCTTGTTTGCTTAACCTTAATTGCGTGGATTTCTTTTGCATGAAGATCAATTACTCCGCTGTTGCAGACTAATGGGGCTTACCTAACCACATACATGTCCTTTTTTTTTTTTCCTTTTTTCCTTTTTCGTGTATCCTTGGTTCGAACAGAGAAGAAATGTTCCCCGCAAAAATCGATGAAATTGATGTCGATTTGGTCGTTTCCCTTTTTTCTGGAGATTTTTTTCCTGGGGATTTTTTCTTTTCTCTTATTCTGTCTGTTATTTTTTCCCCTTTTTGTGTTTTTTTTTTTTTTTATATCTTTTGCCCCCGACATTTGACATTTGTGCTCAAGATGGCATGATGAGTGTAATACAGTTTTTGGTCTGCCGATCAGTGTTTGTCTCCATCCAAATTCTTGTCCGTGCCTCACTCATGTTGTAGTTCATTTTTACCTTTTTATGAAATTAACACAATTGCATAAATTGACTTCAGCTCGAAATGAAATTAACTAGACTGTCCATGGTAAGGCGCATATTTCACAAGTGTGTAATCTCATCAGTCTAAACAGTACAACACATTGTTCACCAGGGGCTGTTGTTTTTTGTTTTTTTTTTTTTTGTTGTTGTTTTTTTTTTTTTAATTTGCCTATTTGTATGCACTTGGAATGATGAAAGAATTAATGGTGTTTAAAACATGTTTTTGTGTTTACAGTAAGACTCAAATGACTTGATATCTTTAGCATAGAAGTTGTACATGTCGCCTGTTTTGGACAAACGAAACTTTTCTTTGATGTACAAAATCCCTCTGTTTAGACTTCTTACACTAAAACCCCCAGCCAGCATGTCTTTTCTTGGAACAATTACTCTAAGAGCAATCAGTCTTAGTGGGTAGATGCCATTAGCTTGACCTTTTGTAGACTCCCCATCTGTGTGGACAGGGGCGGAACTTGATCAGCTAATCAGAGACTGGAAGACAATGCTGGCCGTGAATAATAGATGAGCGCCGCACCGGCAAGTGTTTCTTAGGGGAATCATCCTTCAGGGGTTCTTCTGTTCTATTCTTATCTTTGGCTACACCTGCCCTCTTTTCATGGGCTGTTTTTTTTCCCTCTTACGACGAAGATCAGTGAAGAGCGTACATGACCATTATTTTCTGTTTGATGGACACAAGAGGCTGAGGGTCTGTTTTATACTATGAGGTATCCCCTGACAGCTCAGCAAAGCCAAACTCTGGTCAAGTTAATAAAAAGTCAAGAAGAAAATCATCAGCTTGGGGGTGTTGCACAGCACAAAAGAGTGGTCAAACAGGGGGAGGGAATTCTGTAATTAATATCGCGCCTTTCACAGTCACACAGGGACCATTATAACGCAGAACGCAGCCCTATGTTTTAATGGACAGCTCGTGGAGCATCGCTTGGCAGCCGCCTCCAGGCATACAGTCACATCTCTGTTAACCCATGCCAGAATTCTCCATTTCTGCTCAATTTATTTGTAAAACATGGCACTATAGACTGTGTGTAAGTTGAGTGATTTTGACATATTAATGCCTGTAGGCTATTTGGAAGATTTTAAGGATTCCTGCAAATGGATGGAATTTGATAGATTTTTTTTTTAAAACTCCTCATTAGGCCACATCTATGTGTATGCCCACGAATACAGAAACCTAAATCTGTCTGACAACACCTTTTTCTGGACTTGACAAGGGAACAGCCCAGGACTGAACTGATGAAATTCAATCTTAGACTCTAAGACTTCTCATCTATGAAGACTGTGGTCGGATTTCATCCAGACAGGATAGGTGGAGCGCAGATCATGTAAAGTGGTATTAAAGTCATCATAGTCCAAAGATCTGTCTCTACACGTGGTTCTGCAAACCCCTCGTGATTTGGGTGAGGAATTACTGCCAATGTAGATTCTGGGACATCGTGTGTGTATCAGTGTGTGTTGGGTACACCCAGCCGGCGTGAGAGGGCAATAGGTGATGGCACAGCGAGCTTCATTGTTTCCTATCATCTCTTATCTTGGACGGGCTCCAGAGGAGTTCACAACCCCTTTGTAGACTTGCCAGCAAGTCCGTAGTGATCTCCAAATCAGAAGTTTATACCAAAAGACGTTGGTCATGTTACTTCATGTGACACGCGAAACACGAAAGCTTTGGTGCATTGTTTCATGTGATGACAATAGGATGATATCACCAGAGCCAACCCTCTAACCTCAGCTTACTTTGATGACATATAATAGCTAATCACAAGTGTGCCTTTTGCAGGCCTTGACATTTGAGAACATTCCTAATCTGTAACATTCTCTTTGGAACACAAAACGTGCTCTTGACAGGATTAATCGTAGTTAATAGACTCGAGTAGGACTTCTCATGCGGACCAGCAGATGGTTTGATAATTGGCCTGTCTGTAAACTCCGACCCCTGCCATCAGTTGTGTCTGATCATTGCCCTGAAGGAAGCAGCAGGTGACTGTGACGTGCAGAAGCGAAAAGTTATGACTTGTGTTTTCAGCAGTCAACAGGAGCCCATCGTCAGTGTAGGAGAGGTCAGGTGGATATCAGTCTAAACATGCCACCCTGGAAACTCTAGTGCACAGTGTGACACTGGACGTAGATATACTAAACAACGGAAACAAGCTACCCTGGAGAGAATAGTGCTCAGTGCAACAGTGGAAGTAGGTATACATGACAGCCAAAACATGCAACCCTGGAGACTCGAGTGCTCAGTGTAACAGTGGATGTAGAGTGGATTATCAATAGACTTTTTCTGATTGGTGAAATTGTCGCAAAGTTTCATGACTCAGATGAGGATGCCTGTTATATGCTCTCAGGGTAGTGTTTTCGCGACTGTCTTAGCTTTTGTGAGCTCAGAGTTTATAACGGTAAATCAATGAAGACATACAAGTAAATGCTTACAACAACAACAACCTGGACAGGTTAAGACGGTTATTTTGTCCTATTTTTCCATTGTGTAATAAATCAGCTAGGGTGAGATTAAAGCATTTACAAGCAATTAATTTCTTAATTAATTACAAGAAATTAATTTCTTAATGTTTTTTTTTTGTGTTTGTTTTTAAAGAGAAATTCCACCAAAAACTGAAGCAGGCATGTGGCTGTGAGGACATATATGACATTTTCTGGGATAAATTTTTCTGTTCCGTATAGGATTATCAGAGTAGGAGATATCCCTGCAGCAATTCGATCCAAATTGGAATGAATTTGCTCCACGTTTAACCAAAAAAAAAAAAAAGAGTAAAATCCTGAAAATTGGCAACACGTCTAGGGAATATCATGTATGCGACAGAGATTAATTGGTGGGTTAATTTGGTCATGCATATTCACGTCTGATTGCTGACTTTGTGGACGCGCCCCGTCCGTGTGAAATCCGTGTGGATTATATGAGAATGATCAGCGGGATGTATCAGAGATTCCCAGACGTCTACCAGAATTTAGCACCAGTCCAATCAGAGCGATGATAAATCACCAGATTTTCATGCCTGTTGAACTCGACACTTTTCCGTAGTATCAGCCCCTGCCAAGGACAAGTTTTAATGACAATATCGCTGTCAAACCTCAAGTAGGTTGGAGGCAATTTGACTTCTAATTAGTATTCCGCAATGTGATATTTGAAACAGGAATGTGGAACGCTGTGCAAGGAAGTAAGCTGGGCCAGTTGTAATCTTCTTTGGTACCATAACCATTGAGTTCTCCCTGCAGATAATCGTTGGTATTACCCATGCCATCTCCAGGCTGATAAGTTCTATGTCGTAATTTCCGCAGCAGTTATGATTGAGTCCTTCACAGGAAACCACTAGAATTGAAATAAATCTATTGACAGGCACAAATTTAGCAAGAAAAAAAGCTCGCAATTTGAAACATGTCCAATAATAATACTTGTTTAAATGATCATGGGTACAGAGCTTAGATCGATGCATTGGCAATAGCAAGATATTGGTAACAATTTTTCCCTTCATCATTTTTGCTTTTTTTTTTTTTTCTTTCCTTGTTTCGACCGGGAAAATGATATGAGCTAAGGTTAGATCCGCTACATGGCTAGAGTAAAACACTAGGCCCCCTGATGGAAAGGTGGATGAAGAATTCATGATCAGCACCCTGCATCAGACAAGCCAGCTAACCTGAAGTTAGCTTAGGTTGTAGGTGACAAGAGAGTTGCACAAGGATTTGATGGTGTTCCACGGCTAACACAGTAGCATTTTGTCACACACATAAACCCTAATCAGTGTAAGTGGCAAGCCTCGTATGTACGCAGCTCATACAGGAGCAGATAGTAGTAACAGAAGCTGTGTACGTGTTCCCGCCAAAGACTGGCCCAGTGAGCGCTGATATCTCCATGCACGAAGATAGATGATTTGTCTGCACGCGACATGACAGCGTTAAACACTTGACATGTAAGCAATCACATCGGAATTGCGGAAAATTCAATGGTTTTATTTTTTGGCCCCCAATTTCTCAGTGAAAAACAGCTGGTCTGTGTTATGCTTAAAGCTGCCTTCCAGGCCATGGGGGAGGCTGAAGGCAATAATACAGCTGTGTTAAAGGCCACTGGTTTTTCCTCATGTTGATAGGGATGAAATTTCTAGAGGTACTTGCCAGTGGTAAAACCAATGCCGTGTTCCCTGCCTGGATTAACTGACATTTGAACCTCGGGATAACAAGCATGCCATCGGATACAACTGAAATCTATTTAAAAATTCAGTGATAAATTTAATTACGGCTTTTTTTGCCCCCACCCAACCCTCTCCCCCTAGTGGAGTTGATGTTGTGGAAAAGTGTGTTGAACTGTGGAGCCAATTACAGCTCACGAGAGCCACCAGGCTTCGACGCTACATCGGATGCATCTGTTTTTCTGTGTATTGTTTTGACAGGAACTCCAATATTCTTGACTTTATTCAACCATCCCAAGATCTCTACTTCGGATGGATACCAGCAGGGGTGCAAGGAGATTGGGGACTTCCACTCGACACAGAAAACATCTCTGAAAAAACTGTGTGAGAAAAAGAAAAAAAAACAGCTTCACCTCCTAGTGTTAGGAGGTTGAGTGAATTTTTGGAATGGGTCACGAATTCTGCATGTAATGTGATCCGGTTGCATTGTGCCACGTTTTATAGTCAGTGAAAGGTGAAGTTCTTCAGGGAAAAAAATTCAAAGATATTTGTAGGAAATTATACCAGAGGTCTCGTTGGAGTTGAAAGATTTGTAATTGTCAGTGCATTCAACCAGTGACTATTTTTTTTTTAATATTCCCATGCCAACCTCTAGGCGCATGTGAAAACGGCTGAGGAGCGAAAAAAATTAGGAGGTGTCGGAAACCCCGCTGTGCTAATTTGAATCCCGTCAGATCCATGGTGACAGGAAAGATATGTTACTCTTCAGAAGTGGAGGTGTGAAAGCTTAATTGGGGTTGATAGGCCATTTAGTACCTCACTCACGTATCAACTCTTCTCGAACCTCTTGTGAAGCAAAGAGTAGATGGGTCACCTGTTCTTTTGTCATGAAAGTACTAAAGCCGTAGCATGGAGTATAATTGAACAGCACGGCCCTGTGAGGCTTTTTGCTCTTACCTCGACCATCTGAGCTGTGAATGGCCTGGAAAATACGTCGAGAGATTGCACAGAATTATACTTCAGGCATTAGGCGGAATAATTATCAGTGACTCGGCGATTTATCATGATGGCAGCGCTTATATTGGCCAGCAGTGTTGTTGTTGCTGACTGATATTTCGTGTGCGCGTGTTGTGTTTTTTTGGTTTCCCCTGTCCCTATCTCTGCTCCGGCTATGGTATGCCTAAGGGTTCAGGAGAACACCATTTCCCATGACGTCCATGTGCTTAGGGTTTGGCGCATTTTATTGGCAAGGAAACTTCTTTGGCTACGACTTTGGTTCGTAATGCTCTCCTGGTGGCAGCGTACCAAGCCACGCGGGAAAGTCGTCAGCTTTCGCAAATATGTTGACACCATTACATATGATGCTGGATGGTTTAGCAACATGGTTGTAAGTTACCTCCCCTTTGTTTTGTTTTTTTTTCTTACTTGTGCTGCTGCTGTGCCTGTTGTTGTTATTGTGACAGCTTATCGTGGTATGGTCTTGCATTGTCGGATTGATATCAGTAGTTGCATCATGTTAAATTGATATCAGTAATTGTATCATGTTGTATTGATATCAGTAATTGTATCATGTTGTAAATATGTAACATTAATCAAAGCTAAAATATATTGTCATTTGATTGCCCTATGAAACACCAATTCTGAATATCGGGCCAATTGAGCCCAGTGGGACTGGTGCCCAGTATTAATCATATAATACATGACATGGTGCTTCTCTTAGGTGTGATGCACTTTTCATTATTGTCATTAATAATAATTAATACACACGTCCTTCAGTTCTTACGAGCAGTTGTCTTAATTAATATCATGAAATTCAATGAATATTTTGTTCTGTTGCATCACCCAAGGTGTTTTTCTTTCCAGGAAAAACTTTTATAGGCAACAAAATATCAAACCTGTACAGCAGATATATTATTACTTCACAATTTTAATGTGCAGTGTGTGTTTATATACTGGTTTTGTTACTACAGATTTATGTAAGAGCGAATAAAAATGCTAACTGGAAGTGTTTAGAGACATGTAACAAAAAACAAAGGCTTTGTTTTAAACTTCAAGCTACACCTATATCTTTACATTAAGACGCAAGAGTTCCACATGAACTTTCGTTGAAATTTTGGTTGAAGTTTGGCTTTTCTTCTTCACCATGTCTATTGTGTGATTTTAAGTTTAAACTGGGACTGTTATATAAGTTAATATTTTGGACATATAATTTTCTAGCGCATTAAGGGTTGTAACTTTCGTGTAAAAATAACTTGATTTAAATGTACGGCTTTGTTCAATGGGAAGTCATCGATTTATTTCATTGGTTGTCGCGTCGTCTTTTCTTAATACAGACACACCACTTAACATTCCAATAAGTTCTCTTATTATGAGGTGGTGAAGGTTTTGTACATGCGGGACACAGGTGATTTGGCCCTGAATTTGATACCCCATTTATAGCTGGCGCTATCACAATCTCCCACCACAATCACAGCCACTTGATTGTGTCATGAACAGTCCAATAGAGACATTACCAGGGACATTCAAATACAATTTATTTATGAAAGGCACCATTTCTTTTTTTTTTTTCTTGCATCACGCTATTTATATTGAAGGCACTTTGATGAATGCTTTGGTTTTGCCCAGTTCACCAGAAACATGTTCTGCCCACAAACCATGCTCTGAACGTCAAACTGACAATTGCAAATGGCTTCATTTTCAGAAAGAAAAAAAAAAGTAAGGTTTCATTTTTCACGATTTTGGTCGTGAGCCATTGATGGCAGTGGGTGCGATTTCTGATTGATGGACCTGCATCAGACAAGCTGGCAAGTGTTTCTCTTCAAGAGAGAACACAATGATTAGTCGTTGGCCGTCTGTTTTCGACGAGAACTCTTCAGCCTCTGTAACAGGCTCGGCAGTCTCCACTCGCACTTTGGGTAACACCTTCATTACGAAACTGTCACTCTGGTTAACTCAAGCCCTCATCATCAAGCACTGACTTTTATCTTCGACCACGGAAAACATCAATGAAAGAAAAGCTCACAGGCACTAGAAGCAAGTCCTCAGAGTGTCTCTTTGACAGATGCAAACACACTCAAGGCTATCAAGTTGCGTTATTAGGATATATGGAACATAAAAGGTTGATCAAGTTTCAAGGGTCCGTGGTGACATGTTTTTCATTAAGGTTTTTTCAGATTTGCTGGACTGTCCTTTTCAACTGCAGTGGTTGACTGATGCAAAAACGATTCTATCAGTTCTTTATTTTAAACTCCTTTGTCAGAGCTTTGTTGGTCAGTTCTGTATCTGGACCACCTCTTTTCGTGGAAATTCAAGATGTCATCTTGACTTTCACTGCATCTTTCTGTTGAGGATAATGCAACCATTTTTGTTTTGTTTTGTTTTTTGTCCCTGTGATGTTTTCTCACCTGTGGTAAAAGAGCTTTTCTGATACAACTTCCCTCTGGCCTAATCACTTAAGGCTTACTGATTGTGAGGTTGTGACAGAAAAAGAGGTTAAGAGTCAAGTCAAGAGCTTAGAAATATACCCAAAAATCAAAGAACCTGCCATATAGGAACTGAGTATTGGTAATTCTGTGTGTTGAATTTGATGTAAACAGATGAGTGAATTCATTACACAGCATGTTGAGAGCACTAGCAAACAAAATACCTAGCAGAAAATAAAATGAAATAAAAATAAAGAACGAAAAAAAAAAGAATATAATGCAATTATTTAAATTTATATAAAGTTTATATCATAGTTTTTTTCAAAGGTTTACACACTGTTGGCATACATGTATACCCAAAATAATCTTTGTGTACAGAAATGCCTTTTCTTTGCTTCTTTTTGGTTAAGAGCTGAAGTTGAAAAAAAGGGGAATTTGAAGTTACTATCATGTGGTGAAATTCCATCAGTTCATTGAAGAACCAGCTTTTCACAATGATCATCTGAGCATGGGCTCATTGACTAAGAAAACTGCCAAAAAAAAAATGTTAAATAAAAAGCTAAAGTATACTTCTAAAATGTTTGTAACACTACATCATCTTCTGCCAGATCATACCTTGTAATTCTCTTAGAATAATACTAACACTGAAGTTTGTCTTGTAAAAATTCACTTCTGGAGCATATAAAGGGTTTAAAAGGATACTTTTGATGCCAACATTTCTTATGACAAATTAATAAGACTTTGCAAAAAAAAACTCTTCAGTGACCATTTTAGGTGTATAAATCAACCAGCATCAAGCAAAATGTGTCACTTGAAAAATGCTAAACACTGTGAAAAACAGTGTGTGATCCAAACTGCAATAGCCTCATAGTTTTTCTTACAGGCTTGTAATATTTGTTCTCATTGGCATACTGTTGTCTCTGTTGGAAAGGTGTAGTCTTGCCTGTATATCAGTCATATGATCGTCAATAACAAGTATTGATCAAGTTCCAGTCGATAGATGATGGATATTGAACTCACTGTATATCATACGTGATACCGTTATCAGCAGAATACATGTATGAATGAGTAATCGCTGTTTTGTTACTGCCTCGTTGGCATATCGAATGTTATTGAACCTTTATAATTACCCTCAGTCGACCCTTATGTTGCCCTTTCCCAATACACCCTTTACATTGATTATTGGACTTTATTATGACCTCGCTTGATGAAATGTTGTCCCAGATTTACTTGGACGTCCAAGGCATTGTCTTGAAATGTTAGTTCTGGTGATGCTCTGGTCAGGATTAAGGTTTGTGGAGCGTTCCTCTTCGCCCAGGTGAAGAGGTCATGTTGGCTTAGAATAGCCCACAAAAGGAAACTGTTGTGTTCTGCTTTGATTGGATTGGCCGTTGATGAATGTTAACTAAGGGTGCTGCGTTGATCCTATTATAAATCAACCCATCTGCGTCCAGGCTGTGGATAATCTCAAGGTTTGCGCTCGTTTACGAATTCTTCCAAGACGGACTGCTGTTCCTCTGCAGTCCTCGACTAAAAAGAGGAAGGAGATGTCATGAAGGAACCTGGACTCAAATTAGTCCCCTTGTCACCTGACAATTGGGGAGTCGGCGCGTCTTGGCAGGGAGGGTAAAAAGTTCCTGTTAACTGCATTTGGCGGACATGAGGTTGAGTGGAGTTGGTGGGTGGTTAGGTTGGAGGGAGGAAAGGTGGGGGGAGTAGGAACAGCATAAAGAACTGTTACCTTAAGTGACATGGAAAATTTGCCCGCATTCATTGTGTTAAATGGAGTCCGTTGTTAAACTAGTGAGGTCCATGATAGGGTGATCTCCAGGTCACATATTGGGTCGGGCGAGTAAATTGGTTGCTGAAGTTAATATCAAGATCTGACAGATCCAGTACAGCTGGGGTGATGAACACTTGAACTTCTGGTCATACGATGAAAAGTGACGATAGCCTTGTTTCGCCGCAGAGAGCGCCTGTTGGCGTCCATACAGGTACAGGTATATTTGCCTATGGTACATGGCTATGCTGAGCAGTACGACCTTGGACTCAAATGATGGGACAAGCCTTGGGGAAGCGAAAAATTCATCCATATATAAATCTAACAGTAGGTTTGGTTTATCAGTTTATTTTATAATAGCTGTGCCTTTGACTTTATTGAGATCTCGTAGATTGGATTTGTTTTTGAAGTTTCTTGTTTTTTTTCAAGAACAGCAAAACAAAATGGCTTCACAAAATTCTGTAATTGAGATGTTCAAGATCCAGCTAGATTCAAATGGCCGTCTGGTTTTAATGTTGGAATTATTGTTTATTCCACTGGTGCCTTATGTGATATTTCTGTGGAATAGTTGGCATAATCTACCATGTCTTAATGAACTCATCCAGAAAGTTACTCCCTCAGGTGGTATAATTCCAGTAAGACATGTGCTTAATTCGAAAATTTTATCCAGGCATTCCTCTGCCCAGTTACACAGCGGCTGGTACCTGGATGTGATTAATTGTAAATTGTGAGGGAATTATAAGATTTGTATTTTGTGTATTTTTCCCGATTGATGCCTCCTTAGATAAATGAGTCCCAAGATAAATTAAGAACAGACTTTCCCCCGGAGTACAAAACACTGATTCTGTTGGGAGCCATTTGTAAAGCAGCAAAGTTAATCCTTTATTCGAAAGGATTAAACTTCTCAAAATCTAACAATTCTTTTCTGCTAAGAAAGCCGTAAAATTTAATTACGGTTGTCACTAGAAAACTCTCCCAAGGTGAATTTCAGCAGCTCTTTTGTGAACTTTGCACAAGTTCTGCTTTTTACCGTAAAATTGAGGCATTGTTATAGCGTTATTTGTCCCTAATTGTCACAGGATTTCTTATCAGTGCAATTGTCTATCACACCATAAATCTTGGCAGTAAAAAAGTTAAGGATGTAAGTAATTATGTGAATTTGACTTTTTCAAGGTTAAATCAGTTTTTCTTGTCCGATGAGATCAGATTTTCTTCATGTCTTCATTTCTGTAATCATTTCAAATTAGCCTCTAGTATTATAAATCCTGAAGCCATTTTGTTGTACGGTTAAGCCTTGATAGGCTCAATTGACGCCAGAGACTTCTTTGGTTCAAAGTAAGGCATTTTGGGAAAAAGTTTCAAATTGAGAATTTAAGTGCCCACCTGTTAAATGGAAGAAAATGCTGTGTGTGTGTGTGTTTTTATTAAAAGATTAAATTGATTTATTGCTTGATTCATTGGACACGTTGGACAATGTTTAGTCTTTGTGCATGGGTGAATTTAGACAGTGAGTAGCGTTGAACTAAGTAGAAGATGTCAAACATTAGATATATATATATATATATATACAAAGGTCCTGTGAGACATATTTACATGTGTGTAACTTTTTATGGTTTTAATGCTCGTGGCGTGTCCACATGGGCTTCTAATTTGCACAGTATTAAAGTAACAAAGTTCATTCTTTGTTCACTGTTGGTACATAATTTGAAATATGATTAAGTCACTTATTGTCATATAAATCTAGTTTGACAATTCAGACAATTCTTTGTCATTTAATCAGTATGCTATAGCTCTGATCCCTGATGACTCCATGCAAGATGACTTGAACAACATTGGTCATGTTTCTAGCATTTGATGAAGACTTAAAATTACAATGTATTACGTAAAATTTGGTTTGTGAGTAAGTTGTTCATTTTGCCTGAGGTTTATTGATTTTAAAAAGGTGTTTTAAGGTATGTTTTACAACTAGAAAGTAGGTTGATATTCTACAGGTAAAATGTATGTTTCACATCAGAAGCAATATTAATGGGCTTTTCTGGCTTTTACAAGATGGAAGTGAAGCAATTGATATATTATGCATTATTAAGTATAGTACAATGAATGTGTGGTTAAAATGAAATACGATACTTTGTGAACTCTACAAGTTTTAATTTGACCAACATGTTTGGCGGCAGTTAATTGAAGATCTGTCTGTGCCTGATGAGTGACAGATTTGCTGTGTCGTAATTGTTTGCCTGGTAAACAAAGAAAAAAAAAGCCTGATTGTCAGCTATTGATTAGACATAATGAAACTAGGAGCCGTGGTCGAGGATGTTGTCAGACTTATTTTCTGTTATAATAATCTGATGGCACCAAGCGTGCGGGAGTAATCTCCAGCATGTTCGTTTTCTGTTACGTCCAGCTTTAATTGAGTCCCTCAGTATGTCATACCTCAGTCAATTTGCTGGCATTTCAAAGTGATAGTTTTTGTTTCCATCTAATTGCATCTTTTCTGTTGTTATCAAACTGAAATTTTTATGTCATATAATGTTTCTTTTGGCTTTTTATGTGGACTGCTGTGAGTACCCCTTGATGATGCTTTTAACCAAATATCATCTTTTTTTTTTTTTTTCTTAATGGACAGAAAAGATTCATGGTGATACTGTAGTACATTTGGTGCAACTATTATGGATTGGTTTTATTTATGGTTCATGGAACAAGTGACATAATTAAGCTTTCATATATTGACTCTTTCTTAGCATCGCTTCTGTGGGCCTTATGTGAAGTTAGAATAGGCTGATTAGGCTGACACAAAATATTAAACATAAAGGATTTAAAGTTAAAAAGTATATAAACGAGTTTATATGACGGGACCCAGTTAATATACTTTAGCTAATTATGGTATTATGTCATATATTCATGATTTAAAAAAAACAAACAGGAACTAATAAAGATGTACAGACATTATATGCAACAGCAGCAGTTTTAGTTGATATTTAATGTAATGTTACACAGTTATTTTTGGGCCAAATACACAACTGAAGGCTCGGCTTAAAGCCTTAAGACAAGTTCTGAACAACCAGGCCCAGATGTCTTTGATATGGCAGCCATCTTGTCATGTTACAGTACTTCCTTGGATTTTATTACATCTTCAGGCGTACAAAGGTGAATTTGATATCTGAACCCTTTGTTTTCTTTTGCCCTAATTCCTCAAACTTTTCGCATATGATAGATCAACTTTCAATGCAATTTCCCACTTTTATAGTTTGATTTTGAAGGCAAAACTACATTTTTTTTTCGGGCGGCCAGTTTCAGGGCTTCAAAAAAATTCTTTTTTTTTTTTAACCAGTCTAAACAAAATGATTCCTTCAGAATAAGGTTGAAGAATTAGATTAAGTGAAATATTCTTCATTCCAGAATTAAACAACAATCCACAGAAATTAGTGGATTAAACCACCAATTTAAAATTGTGCTCTAGCTAGGCTTGGACTCTAATGGTATGGAGGTACTGTAATGTCTTGTTTCAGTCATAAAGAATGTATGATACAAACATTTACCATCATACAAAACATCCTGTACTATTTTTGAATGATTTGCTTGAAGAATGGAAAGTGAATTTAAAAACCTGCTTTTTGATTACTGGAAATACTTATAGAAGTAGTTCCTGTGACGTCGAAAGTTTGGTGTCAATTGAATGGCAAGTGTAGGGTTTTGAAACTCATTATAAGAATTGTCATCAGAAAGGAAGTACTGAAAGTCTTCAGCCTTTTAAACCACAACAGCACTTTTAAAGTGGAGTTTATGTATACAGTTTTAGTTTGTGTCACTTAAGGTGCAAGATTCATAAAACTTTGCAGATTAATTCTCTACATCCCATAGTCCTCTCAGAATGTTTCAAAATATTGGTTGCAAAGGTGGTTTAAAAGTGGAAAAAGTTTGTTGTTATAAAAGTTTTGTAAATACACATACAATTCCTGACATGTTCAGGTTGATATTTGAGTCTATTCATGTAATTGAAAATAATGTGCCTAAGATGTATATATGTCTAAGGCAGTGGATTTTGTTGTTCAGTATTAGGATTCTAGGGCTTTCCTGGGTGAAATTTGAAACTTCTTTTGTTCCCTACTTGCACTTTCAGCCAATGTAATTACTTGTTCATCCATACATGAGCCACATGGTGTTTAGCTAGACTTTATCAACTGCAAAACAACAGACGTTTTTGGTATTGAGGGCCTCTGGCATCTACACTGTTTCCCATTAGAATTTATACTTGAAACCAGAGAAATGTTTCTGTTGGTTATATATATTGGAAGCCTTTGATATTTGGGACCAGACAGCTATGGATTGGTGTCTGGCATGTTCTTGATAGCCTCTAGTTCCCTCTAATCTGATTTGACAGGGTTATTATATTAGGAAACCAGAGCTGCCTTAATGTCATTGAATCTTGCTGTGTTGCGTTGCTCTGTCAGTGTTTAGACAGTGGATAAGGTAACCTGATGGAGTGACATTATGATTCTATGGCTGTTGAGCAAAGGTTAATGCAAGGGTGTATCTAGGCTTTGATCTAATGATGATTCGAGTCAACTCGCGCTAAAACCGCTGGGAGGAATTATCTGCGATCAAATTTTCAAATGGACGTACTGGCTCATCTGCCGAAAGAAAAATTGACAACCACCTTCCACCCACATGCTGCCTCACCCCCTTCCTTAAAATTAAATCACAAAAAAAAAACATTTATTCTCATAATATTTTCAATTTCTGTAAATGAAACCACACGTAACTGGATGAACCTGTACATTTGTGTGAAAGGCGTACTTAAGGCTGTACACAAGTTAACCATGTGTGCTTGTAACGGATAAAAGGATCACAGGGTAGAATCTCCCCTGACATGTTTTCACCAATACTCCCGTTTCTCTACGGAGCAATAATTTACTATTTTAGTACAGACTGTGTCGACTAATGACTTGTGGAAGCACGCTTATGTACAGGCTTCGGACCATCAAAAGTAGGTGCCTCATTCAGTTTTTACCCTTCCTGCTGCGGTAATGGTCTCTGAGATGAATTGATCCCGTCAGAGAAAGCAGTTTTGAGCAGAAGTCAAATTTGCTTCTGCAGGAAGATGCTGAGACTGGAACCTTGATTTTTATTGGGGGAATTCTGTATCTGTCACAGGTGTTTTGTGTCTAGCTGCTGTGGCTTGGGTTTAACACTTGGTTTCTGGCATCTGATTTGGATCTAGAACCAAAGCGCATAGTGCTTGTTGACGGCTTTATATCAACAGGTTCTGTTTAATGATCCCACTAATAGGAGTATTACGTTAGTTTATAGAGGAGATGGTCACAGAGACTCAAGGTAAAGCAAAGAAACCTCTCAACAGCATGGTTTTGACTGAGCGTAAAAACAGAAGTTCAAATATTACAACAGAGTCTACTAAGTCTACAGAGTTACTAATCTTATACCTATTCAACCACCCTGTGGCCCCTTGTTTTCGAACATTCTGAGAGGAATTTCTGTGGGAGAAATAATCTGCATAAATTTATGAAGCTTGTATCTTTAGTGACACAAACAAGTTATTTTTGCTGTCGTTATACTAATTATTGTGTGCTTAAATTCCTCTGAAAAAAGTGTACAAGAGTTAGTAAAGATTTAGAGGTTTAATATTTATAGTAGTTCATGCTTGATATTTAGACAATATTTCTGTTCTATAATTCTGTAATATTTTGACTGTAGATTAGTGGCCTGACTTCTGTTCTTCCCCATTTTTAAACATTTTCAAAGTTTTCAGTCTTCACTACATCAAATCCAAGCTTTTGAATTGTTGCATATGTTTTATTGGGGTGTTTGTTATGATTTGTATTGAATGGGGTTCCATTTGATTTGTATTAATTTAAAAAAAAGAAAAAAAAAAGACTTTGATACCATGTTAACACATTGACTGGGAAACTTTTGGCAGAAAAAAAAAAACATGGCTTTAAAAATCATACCTTTTTTTAATGTGACGTTTTAATTATTCAAACGGAGTGTGTATTCTTTCTAACAAATTTCAAGAAGACGCATGCATCCCATGGTTCCAGAAGGGTCACAGAGAAGCCTAGTGGCAAACTGCTGGTCAATTTTTTCCCTGCCATGGATTTGAGATTCAAATCCGACATCAACATTACTGAGCAAACTTGAAGGCTTAAGGGGGGCCTCCGTGTCTCAGTTGGTTAGCGCGCTACTGCAGCCTAATGACCCAGAAGCCTCTCACCAATGCAGTCGCTGTGAATTCAAGTCCGGCTCATGCTGGCTTCCTCTCGGATATAAGTGATAAGGCCTTGCCAGCAGCCTGCGGATGTTCATGGGTTTCCTCCGAGCTCTGCTCGGTTTCCTCCCACAGTAATGCTGACCGCCGTTGTATAAGTGAAATATTCTTGAGTACAGCATGAAACACCAATCGAATAAAGGCTTAAGAGTGAGCATTCAGGTCACACAGCTCTTAGGGCCGAATATAAAGACATTTGATGCACTTAGCAGACCCCAAAATTACAGCATGCCCAATAAAAGCCGAAATTATGAAGAATTTTGCATGATGAATTTGACTTAAATTATGGGGAAAAAACTCTTTATATTCATGTATACCGATGATTGATTTATTATGATGATTTATTAGTATAAAGTATGATTTATTAGTATAAAGTTTAACACTATATTTTGGTGTCAAGTTCAGGGTTTTTACTATCTATAAGTATTTTATCTCAAAGATATAGATATATTAGCCCAAATTAGCTGACTAAAAGGGTGTCCAAGATAAAAGGTTGTTTTTTTTTTCAAGGGTTTGATTATCGAAAGATTATTAATATGTGGCTTGGTGAGTAAAGATACATAAAGGCTTAGCACAAGGGTATATTAAGCGATTCACAGAAGAGCATATTGCTGGCATAGTCAGCCATTATTCCTTTACTGAAAGACCCGTTGGTCATGAAACATTTGGGTGCATGTTACTGGTGCATGCTGGGGTTCGTCACAAAATGGCTACAAGCTACATGTACCTGAAGCCTGCTATGGTTGTGAAAAAAGAAACTGAGTAGGTAGCAGCCTGCTTTGACCAAAGTTGATTAAATTATATCTTGTCTTGCAGATGGCTGCTGTTCCAGATGAGCCATCTGCCAATGTACACACATTTGCACTGTCCATTACACTTTTGAATAGATGATACATTATGACCACATTTTGATTTGGCAAAAAGCAGAAAAAGTGAAAAATGTTCAGGAAAATGATCTATATTACGTTTTGCTGAAGAAAGTTGTAGTTGCTCATGGCAATTTGCCTGCGTAGTATTTTGTACATTGATTTACTCAGGCTGTAAGATAAGACAGGAGTCTATGGGCAGAGATAGATCACTACTAACAGTCAGTTGCTCCCCAGATGGTTCGTCTGCGGCATTATCATTGAGGTTCTTTCTGTTCTTTCTTGGTGAATCCCAGATGGCGTGAAGCTGGCCATAGTTGGCCGGAAATGGTCTGCCGACTCCTTGCCGACTTAAGGGCATTATTAGACATGGTAGTTAGTAAAGATGTTCAGCTACGCATATCTTTTTATGAAATGGACTCGGGGATTTCATGTACCGTGGTTCTTGTGTGAACTTCTGCTTTTTCCTGATTGAGGGCGGGGGTTGGGGTGGGGGAAGCTTTTACTCAGCATTGACATTTAGAACTCTTGGAACGTGGCATTGGCATCATTCATTCACATACATGTAGCCTCAACTGGATGTCCCCCAGAAATTTAGTGGACTTGTCTTGACCAGATAATCAACCAGACCTAGCCAATCAAGATCCAGAGCTGCAGGAATATTTAATGGTGTTCCCGATTCGTCAGTTATAAATAAAACATTGAGGCATTTCAGATTTTGCCGTCTGGTCACCTGTTTACAAGATGCTTATGGTCAGGCTTATAAAACAACATTTCTGGGTCCATTCTGCAAAACCGTTTTTAACTTAAGTCAGAAGTTGAAACCTTATGTTAAGATAAAACCTTTGAGGTGGTCTAAATTTAAATTTAAATTTCTATGGCATAGTAATAACAGCTACTATTTGTTCTTTCAAGTTTGAATTATGTAAGAAGTGGCCCCAGACATAAATTTCAACTAGCAAGAAGTGACTTGAAAGTTGAATGGTAATAAATGGAATAGTCAAAAATTAAACTCTTAACTAACACAAGATACGTTTGATTATAAGTTGAGAATAGTTAGCAGCAAAGGTTTCAGTGATTCTTTTCCGTCATTTCACATATATTGAGCTGTCAGTCTATTTTTTTTCCTGATTTTTGCCCAAAAGGGGCATTATACTAATCCAGACTCTGTTATTCCTGGAACCCATTTGGTACTTGACACAATTGGTTCGATGATTTGTGTCACCCCGCAGGCTGTCTATGTCTGAGAGACAGGTGCGTCTGACACAGTCTCCTCTGTCCCTGGAGGAATAATAAAAAAAACTCCCCTCCACAGCTAACCCCCAACTCTCCATAACTGCACGGCACTAAAACTTGGCATTTCACCACATCAGTGGATAATGGTTTGTTTTCTTTTCATCTCGGCTCTGAACTTTGATCATTGATTGAATTGGTCGAGAATTCATCGAGAACGTATCTCAGCTTTTGTTTTGGGCTTTTATCTGAAGAGTTTTGTTGTGGTTTTAGATGTGCAGAGTATTTCATTAATGTCAAGTTCATGATTCTTTCATAAATTATGACAAATAAATGAATTTGTTTTTATTTTCGTATGTAATCTAAGTGGTTATTTGCCCTTGATTTTTTTGTTTGTTTTTTTTTTGTTACATGTACATGTATTGTTACTCATACATGTACTGTTACTCATACATGTATTGTTACACATACGTGTATTGTTACTCATACATGTATTATTATTCAGACCCAAGTGCATCAGTAATGGTTGATCCAAAAATTCATCCCACTGATATTCTTTCATTCAGCTCTGAGCTAAAGTGTCTTGATAATATCTCTGTATAGATGAATTTTGCTTTAGAAGGCCATAAAATAACATTTAACATGGTGAACAGTGTCCATTACCCGATAGAAGAGCTTCATAAAATGTATTGCTCATCATAAAGACTGGACAGAATTTCTAGCCTTTTCTCAGTGTAAACACAGCTTTGATATGGAAATTAATGATAGGTATTGACAGATGTGAGCCTTTTACTGATGGAAAAAGCTCGCTGATGTTAGTGGACTTTAGACCAAAGCAGGACAAGGGTTCAAGCCCTTGTCTGGGTTTTCTGGTGACTGACCACTCTCTTTCTGTTAAGCCTGCAAATCTGGTCTGCCTATTGCCAAATGGCTTTGACATCCCCAAATGGACATTGCTTGTCTTCCTGTAATCTCTCAATAGAGACAGTTGTAGCTTTACCGGATGAGATATGAGAAGAGCCTTGTAGAAAATCTACACTTTCGCATTAAAGATGTTGGCCATGGAGTAATCTAGTTTGCCCTAAATTCATTACTGCTGCCTCCGAAGGGATAAAATGTAATTGTTCTGGATTGCCTTCAACGTAATTTTCCAAGATGGATGATTGTATTGTTTGAATGCTGTTTGTCTGTAGCACGGGCAGTGAAAGGTGGATGGTGGTCGGGTATCTGCGGTGGTAGCACCAAAGATTTTGTCTTTGTTGCCACAAACACAGATTCAGAATTTGGGATAATATTGCTACATCAGCCAGTTGGAAAAGATGAATGATTCATACCAGTCATTGTGAAGGAACAATTATGAAGTAACATACTCTGTTGTTTCAAGGAAGCCATTCTGTGGGTAGTTTTTTTTCCATGCCAGGTACCCAAGTCTGTCAGATTGAAGGCAGGACCTTATTAAGTTGCCAAGCAGTGCAAATGATAATCCCGTTTCGAAAGGCCGATTTTGTTGCTATCTGTGTGTTAATAATTCAAGTGTCGTACTGATTGAAAAGGTTCTGCCTGCTCGTAAACTCTGAACGAGTCTCCCTTCTTTCTAGAAATCTAAGAGATTAAAGCAAGTCAAGGAGAAGGAAGGTTGGGAAAAAAAATCCCTACTCATTCTTTTGCAACCAGGAGAGGGGCAGTTGCGTAAAGAAATAATTAGTTTGATCTTCGGCTGACAGGCTCTTAGTTTATTCCATTCAGATTCAGAAGGGATTACAGATGATGCTATGACTGATGGAGGTGGTTCACCAGAAGGAATCAGTGGGCTCTCGTGCCTCAGGTAGGATGAGATGAGATAGAAATGGTGTGTCCCAGGACTGGTTGATCTCTGTTTCCCCCACCCCTCACCAACACATTCTTAAGTCTTCACTGTGGCATTTGGATGGGATTTCCAGTGGATTTGAGCGACCTCTTTGCCTGTGCCTTGGAGTGTAGCTCGTGCTTTGTGCTGACCATATTGTTCTGATGTGACTTCTGGGGAAGTGAGATGTTTTGGAGAAATCACTGGACAGTTGATTCCAAAGCGTTCACCTTAGATTTTGGCTGTCTTTCCGATAGACTGAATAATTGCTGGGTGCCTTGGACCTTTCAAGGTAGACCAGATAGTTTTCCTTCGGTTGGCAGAGTGAGAATGATGCTAAGAAAATCGGTGAACATATGAATCAGGATTCAAATCGTCCCACATCAAGAGGTCATATTACAATGGACATTTGCCTGGTTTGACCATTTAGGCTTTGTTTTGTGTGACAGTTTTTTTTTTCAAGAAACAAGCCGCTTCTCTCTCCTCAGGGACAGTAGTCATCGTTACTTTATGATGGTGCAAACATTTGTTTATGTGAATTTTTCTGACAAATCCTTGGTGCGTCTTCCATGATGAAATATAAGAATATTTAAGGGTCTACACGGAAATGAGGAAAAAGAAGATGAACATTAACCTCAAACAATGAAATTTAGGAATTTCATATTGCTTAATATTGATTGCACAAAAGTGAAAAAATTCTGTTAATTTGAACCCACGTACAAATAGGCAAGCAGTGGATGTGCGAATTCGAACCATATTAATTGGTCAAGGACCGGTGGGTTTAGCTTAAGGAAGGAGATCTGGGTGGCCATTGGATGATCATCATCAAACATTCACATGTTCACTGGACAGAAGGCAGACGTTTCTTTGCCGCTGACTTCACCCAAGACGATAATTGCCAAAAAGGTAGAAACGTTTTGGCCAGGCAAGCCAGTCAGTCTCTGTAGTCAATCAAGCCCATGGGGTAACCCGATAAGACGTTTCGTCTTAGGTTGGCAATGACTGTGAATTCTCCCCTTTGGCTGCCAACAATAAGACATTAAGGTATCACCTTTTGTAGGATAGGCTGAAAAGGCGTCCAAGCCTTCAGTGGGTTTTTACAGGGGTTTTCCGAGATCAGGGTGCTAAGAGATGTCAGTAATCAACCAACTCTGTGCCGAACTCACTTTCTTGAGTTAGAGGGAAAAATCCAGTCATTTTGGGATTTGCAATCGTGAGTTGAGGAACAGTTTTGATGCGTTCTTCTTATTCCTTGAGCTGTGATGACATTTCTCTTGGTCAGAAAGGTTACAGGCAACATGCAGACCATTAGGACATTGGATTATATAACAGCGTGTTACTATGGATTCTGTAACCGTGTGTCACTACCTCTCCATTTTTGTCAACAAGATAAAATGCTTTCATACTCTACAGAGGCTCTTGGTAAAGACATTCTGTATGGGCCAGCCCTGTGTGTTGGTATGAGGGCTATAAAACAACAGTTGTACTGATAGTATCTGAATATTGCCCTGGAAAGGACTTGAAACTTGTGAAATTGGCTGCAGTTTTTTTTTTGTTTTTTGTTTTTTTCTTTTTTTTCTCTCCCAGAGAAGAATTTTGGGATGAAATATTCATGCGCTTACATGATATGTATATGAATATTGGAGATAGTCTGCTGATAGTTATCTCCGGTTTAAGCAGTAAACTTGTCATTTGGAAGCAGTCATTTTTTTTTTTTTTTTTTTTTTTTTTTTTTGAGAAATTTTATACTTTTCTTCCTGTAATGAAACATTCATGCCATATTGTGAAAGTCCAGATGTATCACTCTGAATGTGCTCGGATCATATCCTGAGGAATAGATGCGTACATATTACCAAAGTGTTCTGCAGGCAAGGAAATGTGATCTAGTTTGAATTCCTCTACATTCGGCTGTAAACAGACGAAGCCTTTTAAGGGATGGAGAAAAGCTAGCTTTCTAAAGATGCATAGTTTCTGTCTGGAAGCTAGCCGCAAGTGTTAGTATGTGTGCTCAAGGCCCCAGGAGGTTCCTGTAGGATAGTGTGACATGTTTCATTAAATGCTTGATTGCAGTTCTCTGTCACAACACGGGCAAGAAAACTGTGTTGTGGTATGCACAACTCTCTGAACATTTTCCTGATTACCACAGGGAAGAGTGTGCAAGGATAGCCATAATAATACCGTTTTCTCCCTTTCCAGCAGTTGTTTTCCTACTTTTCCTCTCGGCCATGTTGGATATGCAGTAAAACTTAAATCACAGACTTCTTCGCGCACTAATTGTATCAGTGGAGACTGACCGGTGGATAATTGTTTGTTAACATGTGGCCCTAATCAACAAAAGGATGTTGCAAAGTAGATTTAATTTATAACGAAATGTTGTGGAGATACGGAGAAAAAGGTGTAAAATGCTTTGGACTGGAACAAAGGCAGAGAAAATTCAATGCAGCTGGACTAAATCCTTGTACCAAAAAGAGCAATTATCGAAAGTGCAGAATACATTTACTGGGATTACCTGTTGAGAGATGAAGCAGTGAATACCAAGATTCTCGACAGTGGATTATGCAGTGATTTATTTTCCAAACCCATGTCAGTGGGGACCATGATTCGTAGATTAAGCTTTGTCCAGTGGATGAAGGATGTTTTCTTGTCTCCATCCCCCTCAAGTGATACAACATATTTTTTCTCGTGGGTATGGTAGATTATGTTATCTTTCATTTCCAACATAGCCAACATTCCTGACTTTCTCTACCTTGATTTTAAGTGCAGGGTGCAGCCACAGTATTTATATGGTTGCATGGTTTGTGTTATCTTTCTTACATCATGTAGATCTTAATGCTTCTGTTGGTTTTAAATATCCTGATTTTAAGTTCAGAGTCCTTTTACCTAAACAATGGGGAACACTTTCCCCTCTAAAGCAAGTTTAAGATTCATTCCTGCATCATGATTTGTTTATTTATTTGATTGATGTTTACACGGTACTCAAGAATATTTCACTTATACGACGGCAGCCAGCATTATGGTGAGAGGAAACCAGGCAGAGCCTTGGGAAAACCTATGACCATCTGCAGGTTGCTGAGAGACCCTCCCATGTACGGCCGGAAAGGAAGCCAGGATGAGCTGGACTTGAACTCACATCGACCACATTGATGAGAGACTCCTGGGTCATTGGGCAAGGCTGGCATGCTAACCCCCTCGGCGACAGAGGTCCCCATTTCTGCCTTTGTCAGTTTTGTGAATAAGCTTTTTGCACAGACTTAAAGTTTTGATGAAATTGTTCATTTAAAGTTGTTTTTTATAGCATGCTGTAAAGTGAGAGAAATATTCGATTATGAAATGAAAGGTAGCATTGATTTCATCCTATAAACTGTCTTGACATGCATCAGATGCAAGATTTTGTGATTCAAATGAAGAATATTGGAGTTAAAGTCTTCGCCGAGGTGGTCTCCCTGTATAAGGAAACAAGGCCGTCATGTAAAATTTTAGGCATGTAGACATTATGGCTACTTCTAGTTTAGGATGCTTTGGGGATGGAAAGGTCAGCTGTTGACCTTTGACCTCTATCTATATCCTAGACTCATGAATATGCATAAGGCAATCTCTCATTGTGAATGTATTAGATGTGTATCTGTCTGTGCAAGGCTTTTCATCAATCCAGGAAATGGATCAGTGTCATTATTGTCTCTTCTAGCCTTGTACATTGATCAGAGTATGCCCCACTTTCTGCTTTCTTGGCACATTGTGGAGGCAAAGCGTAATGGTTTGGGGGTTAACAGCTTCTTTTATATGCAAATAATAAAAGAAAAAAATATTATGTAAATATATAACATCTACAAGGAATGTCAGACATCGTTAGTGGAAGATAGTATGTCATTTGGAGCTTTCAGCAAGTGTTTTGGAGGTAATTGTTTGTGAGCATCTGCAAAAAAAAACAAAAGAAAAAAATATAAAAATCATGTTAACAAATAAATTTATTAGATATGCATCATGAACATCACTTGCAAAAAAATCTATTGTCAAATGTCCTTTTGTCTGTGAAGAAAAAATATTAAAGGTCATATTAACAAATAGCTATTCATACCCTTTCATATGAAATTTGTCTTATTTTTATGTTTTCTTCTCCTTTAAAAATTACATTTTTGTGTATATTCTGGATTATCGTTCTGTGGTTTCCAGGATAAGTTAAATGTCTCTTCTTGTTTTTCATTTCCATCTGTACTGATCAATAAATTGCAGCGCTTAGGAATGAGTCAACGATTAATTCAACAGGAAAATCAAAATTCCATTTATCGCCATAGTACAAGTACATGTTCGTTTATGAACAAAACTTTTATGCAAATAGGCTTTTGGGAAAACGCTATCAGCCTTTTTTTTTTGTCTTAGTATAATGACAGTTTGTTGTATGCATGTAACCACTTTTCCATATCTCAGGGGTTTGGATATTGATTTCATGGATTTCATTGTTGTTTATGGAATGAATAATGTTGTATATCTTTGAATCTGGATCCATAATTCTAGCTTAAGCTGGAAAATGCATCGAAATAAGGACATACATCTTTCAGTAAAATCTCTGTTGCTCATTGCTATGGTAACAAGCATTGTAACTAACAAAATGTAAATCAATAAATGGGGAAAAACACAAATACAGTGTATTAAACATTAGCCAAAAGGAAAAACTATTAAACCAAATGATTTCTGATGATGATAGATAGACATGTTTTATCTTTCAAATATGATCATTAATTTCGTATGAAAGTAGTATGGGAACTTGGGTATTAGAAAAGTACCGCACTTAATTTTTTCCCGTTATTTTATCTCTGCCTCATTAATTTATTTCTTTCTTGACTGATTTGAGACCAGAAAGCTTTGATTGTTTTGCTTGTTTTCAAATAGTGCCGTTGATTTCATACAAAAAGGAAAATTGTAAACTTAGGTAAGGTACAAACCCCGCATGAGAAATGTCTTTCTTACTTCTCAACTTACTTCTTTGTCGAGTGATAATGGTAACATAAAACGCTAAGAAATTCATGAAAATCAAAAAATTGTGTTTTTTTTTTTTTGCATGTGGTTTGTTTTTTTGTTTTGTTTTTTTTATGGCAGAATCGAGTTTGGGTTAGAACAGTATGCAGTTTTGCCTATGTTATGCGACCTGAATTTCAAATTCTGCTAACTCTACAGTTTATGTCAGGCTGAGTTTTTCAGGCTAATTCTTCAGGATTAAGTTTATTTTGGAATGTAGCAGTCAACCAACACTGTCTGAAACGGACTTCTCCAAATCTCCTGCAGTCCTCCCAGGCCAGCTCGCCAGCATGGCAGCAGTGTCCCAAGAGCTGCTAACTAGGGCTGTTACTGTGAGTTCAAGTCCATCTCATACTGGCTTCCTCTCTGGAAGGTCTGCTAGAAACCTGTGGGTGGTCGTGGGTTTCTCCTGGGTCTCCTGCAAGCCGTGTTTCCAGTTCTGTATTTTAACAGAATCCGTGCAAAGAGATTCTAGCTCAGTATGTATTGGGTAGACTAGACTCTAACCCAGTATGTATTGGACAGCATAGACTCTAACTGAGCAGAATTCTTTAGTTGGGTTGTTAATTACCCACACTTAGTCCGTCAAAACAATTGCAACTGAGTATGTTTTGAGTAGCTTCTTGAATCGGCAAATCACAATCGTACATGTAAAAATATCTGAAGTATTTGACGAGTTATATTCTGCCTTTACGTCTTGACCTTTTTTTTTTTGTTTTCTTTTTTTTTTTTTAATTTCCATCTAAAGATCAATAATGCCCTAAAGAAAAAGTATTATATTACCCTTTATTTTCTTTTTTGTAATTTTATTCTTTTCTTCAATTTATAAAATGTGATTTCCCAGTTTCCTGCAGGCTATATACTGACATACATGTTACATTATAGATGGATAGGGGAATTTTCTTGACATGTTAATATAAGTGTAAGTGCGCCTTCTTGAGTAATGTTAGGCATCGTGAGTTCCATCGTAAATCACGTACGCGAGTGTGGCACAATCCGCGATGATTTCTCGGGAACAGATATCAAGGGAAATATTTCACTGTGGTAAGGTCATGCCTGATGGACTCATTCTCCACCCCAGGGTCAAAATCTCTGACATAATACGTGCGAATAGCCGGTGTTGAGTGTTTAAGATGCTAAAGGTCAGGCCATTTGTTGCCTGTCTGTATTATATTCTTTCACAGATTGATTCTCTGTGATAATTAAAGACGTCATGTAGATGTAAAATAGTTGTCTGTGGAGGGGACTTGAATGGAGGTAATCAATGGTTATTTAATCTTGTCATTACTCTATTTGACTTACGCATCTTTTCTTTCTGACGATTTTTGTGGCAAGTACACTATTGGAATATTACGCAATTTTATTTTTTTTCTTTTGATTACAATTTCTAAAAGTTCATCTTTCGTCGTATAGGTCATGGTGGGATTTATTCTGCTTGTCATCCGCAAAAATTAATAACATGTTTCATTAACTTGGATATTTTTATAATCCACAGATTTCATATCTTATCACTATAGTCTGACTCTGATTAATTACCCTTCCTATACAACAGAGGAGGGTTGATGAAACATCCAGTACAGGCTTATGGCTGAGATCGCCAGCCTTAGCGTATTGAGTATCCGCTCGATGTTTTGTCCTATACATCCAAGGCTCAGCCAGCTCCTGGGGGTTTGACGGTGTCCCAGTGTACCTAGCCAGAGGTTGGTGTTTATTCCTGGCATAGAAATCCTGTCGCTTACGACTTACGCGTGACTTTGGCCAGGGATTATTTAATTTGGTCCTGTCTGGCTGGTACGATGGTATTAAACCTACACATACCTGGCTGGTCTAGCAAAGTCTTCACTCAAGCCCATCAATCCAAACTGGTCCAGCCCTCATTTGATCTGTAGTCCTGTGGGACACCTGAAGGCCAGGATTGTCTGTCTGTCTGTCTGTCTGTCTATCTGTCGGACCATGAATTTGTGCAACAAGTTAGACAAATGGCTCACGCGACATTTTGAAACAGAGCAGGTGCAGATCACTCTCTCACAACCTTGGTCATGTATCCGTTGATTATCGACTAGACTCTTCAGTGTCTAGTTTGTCTGTGTGCTTGGCTATTTGCCCTCCATGAGCATCAGGAAAGCAAAAATATCAGGAGCTAGGTCAAACACATACACAGCATATACTGGTGAATAATAATTCAGATCTAAGAATATGTTTGTTTTCCTGTCTGTCTGTCTGTGTGCTGTAAAGAAGGATATTCGTGGACAGAAAAATCACAGATGAAACAGTTTCAGATGATAGTCTGGTCAATACTTGTTCAGATCTCACAAAATGTCAGACTGCTGTGTGATTGCCTGTCTGTCTGTCTGTCTGTCTGTCTTCCTGTCTGTGCTGGTAGGAAAGCTCTCTGTGGACAGAGAAATCACAGGTGAAATCAAATACTAGTCAATAATTATTCAGATGTCATAAAATATTAGACTGTTGTCTGCCTGTCTGTTTGTCTGCTCTGAGGAAAGCTGTGTGTGGACAGAGGAGTAACAGGGAAGCAAATGCAAGTCCAATACTAGTCAAATATCACACTGGCATAGATGTCATTTAGAAATTGGATTTAAGTAACAGTATTATCACTTTCTGAATATAGCACAGGTTCTAGTGGTGAAAAAAGGCTGAAACCACAACAGGTTTGAACCAAAGACCTTAGAGTCAGGGAGCTGTGTTATTTCTGATCATCAGAGGGGTAAAGTATGTTCGCCATAGTCTACAGGTGAGCTACCTCCAATTTTGTCAGAGGCCTGTTGATCGGGTAGTCTGGTGGTCTAGACAGTTGACACGTATTTCTGGTGATTAAGTGCCTGACTCTGAGGTCGTTGATTCAGAACCCACAGTGGTTTCATCTAATGTTTAGTTCTAGAATCTGTTCTATATTCAGAAAGTGTAATCTCTAATAACGATAATGCTGCTAATCAGTATAATCACTGAGATCTCACACGATATTAGACTGTTGTGTGTATGCCTGTCTGTCTGTCTGTCTGTTGTAAGGAAACCCTTATGTGGACAGAGACATTACATATAATTTGATAAGACAAAGCAGACTGATTGTGCTTCTGACCATGTAGCATTCAGTTCTCATTGGATAACGGACACTGTTTCCAGTTTGTTGATAAAATAGGTGTATGTCTGTAGATAAGGACAGGCAGTAGATCAGTCCTTGTGTTGTATCTTGATGACCTTTGATTTTGTGACAACTCGGTGTATCGGTCTGGATAATATGAAAAAACAAGATACAGCTACTCCCCAATGCAGGCAGAATGTCTGATCTATGGTTTGATTCAACAGACAGTGGCCTAGGAACAATTTGACAAAACTTTGTGAATCTTTGTTTTGTTTTTTTAAAAAAAACAACCTTGTTTGGATTCTTGTGCCATCACAAAAGCGATTTTCAGGATGCAAGATCGCAGTTGATTCAATGAAATGCGAGATCATGAGGTTATGTTGCTGTCCAGTTGAGCGTAAATGTACTTTTATAGTGTGATCCTTCAGTTTCACTTGGTTATCAACAACTATAATAAATTCACAGGATAGTCACACAGGATAATGTATGTTTGTGAACAATAAAAGGAAAGATCTGTCAGTCATACCATGAGTGACTCAGTAAAAATGACAGCTAGTGAGTTTAAGAGAGAGAAATAGGAATTTAAGAAATGCTCCAATGAAAATGAATTTTGTACCAAAGTGTGCAGGACGTTTCGAAGAATGGCGAGCAGAATTATAATTGAATTTTTGGGTTAAAATAAATGAAACCACTGCTTTAAAGATTTTGATCATTTTATTTGGTACTAAAGATTTTTGTTTCGCATACAATTTATTGCCAAGTGCACGTTTCTCTGGCATTTATCAATGAATGGATCACTCAGTTGAATGCATGTAATTTGTTACCTTCAACTTGCAGTATCTAGGATATAACAGTTCACATTGCTCGCTGAAACGTCATCTTCTTGTGCTTTTAGTAATAGTCCAATTGTGCATGTAATCCATCTGGGTTATTGGATTATTTGAAGCGTGAAAGTAAAGTATTCCATAACATTCTGTTCAAAGAGCAGGAATAGATTTCTCTGTACCGTTCTTCTGCCAGTTTGATGGACAACTGAAGGAGTTATTAAAAGTACCAAATGGTGACGGAAAGTTTAGCCACGAAGAACTGTGAGCAGTCCGTGCTCATTCTGTCAATTCCCTCCTCAAATCTGTCAGTTCATAGAGCTCCAGATATGAGATTTCGGATGCAGGGAAATGAGAATAGTGATGAGTCGTTTGCGTGAGATTTCAGTACATGTCCTAGAGATTGGAAACCCCTGGTAAAATTAAATTGTCAGAGATTGCGCCAAGCAAAATTGAATAATGGCATGACGTCAAACAGTTCTTACTATTGCTTGCAGAAGTATTTGCAAATCTGAATCCTTTTGGACCAAGGAAATAGAAAATAAAAAGTGATTTCAAGTCAGGAAATGAATGTTCTCTTGAAGCCTTGGTGTTTTAATTCTTTCACCTTTTTTATGTCTTCTGCCGATCTTCGTACAAGAAAGTTCTCTTTTGTTGAGGGTATTTTAAGGGTTTATTATGGTATATTTGCTATAATCTGTTAAATGTGAAACTTTTCTGTCAGAAGTTAAAATTCGGTTTAGTTCCATTTTTTTTGACTCTTTGAGAATTTAAGCACAGCTCCAACATCCAGATTCCATAAGCGTTCTGTAAATGTTTGAAACAAATTATTCTGATATTAAGAGTGGCACATGCCTCAGTAGTAAGGTGTACGATACATCACTCTTATTGTTATTAGAACTTGGTGACTGCAAGCCATCATTGGCCTCCCCTGACTGGCTCATACAGGTTTATATTCATAAGTATTGCAGGCCTGTAAATAACTTCTTAAGGCAGGGCGGACAAATTTTCAAAGCCCAGTCAATTTCAGTAGTGTTTTGATAATTCACTACGTGACTTACATGTTAAGTTTGTCAAGCACCACTTAGTTTGTACCTGACAAGATATGTGTTGATACCAAACAATATCCTTGTTAGGCTGCTTATTTGCAAGCTTGGTATTGCCTTCCACCGATGTGGCGAGTAACTTACCAAAAGTCGTTGGTTTTATACTAAGCGGACTCCTGATTTCTTTAGACTGACCATCGTATTGTTAGTGAAAATGGTGAGTTCTTATCAAATAATTAAATATGTCCCTGTATATAGAGCAATGTTGCTAGGTTGTGTCTAGAACTGTGTTGTGACACGACCTTTTTCTTTTTTCTCATCTTTTAGCCTCAAGCTGCTGAGACGGAGACAGATTATGTAAGTACACATTGTCGTGTTAATTATTTCTGTTATCTATGGAAGATCACCTGAACTCTTGCACCAAAAAGTGAATTTTTAGAAGCAAATATCATTCAGTATTACTCTTGTTGCTTAAAACTTATAATGTCAGCAAACTGCGGATGGTTGTGGGTCACCCCCGGGCTCTATCCGGTTTCCTCCCACCATAATGCTGGCCGCCGTTGGTGCATCCCACCTTACATACAAACCTCAAACCACTTTTCCAAGATCAGTGTAAGTCTCTGAATGATGCAAAATATACTATTTTGTCATGGGTATAATAATAAGTTATGTATGGTAATTAATTAATTAATAAGTATATAAGTTTGACACTTAAGTAAGGCCGTAAAGTCAAAATTTGTTCTATGTCTTTTGCCCCAGATGTTGGGGAGTACATTGCGCGTCTTCAACTTCCGTACTAGTGTCTTTAGATGTAGAGAGAAATCTGCCAGATGGATGACGTGTAGCAAAAATGTGTAAAAAAAAAAAAAAAAAAAAAAAAAGAGAGTCCCTTAGGTTGTGTCCATCACATTTCTGTGTCAGAATTAGAATTGAGATTTCAGGTTTTTATATGAATGAATCTGTCATCCACTTTGAGAGAAATAATGGGCATGAGGTTATTTTTGGATGCCATGTGTCTGTTAGTGTGTCGTTCGGTTTTGTATCTGGATGTCATATTGTGCTTTCGTAGCTTGCTGTTGCTCAATGGGCTTTTGTCCATATTTATGTGTAAAGTACTATATATCTGTGGCAGTTTGTCTCAACAAGCTTGGGATGTTCAATATTGATCTATAAATCTTGTTATTTTGCCTATAAAATATCTCTCTTCTCCAATACATTTGTTTTATTTGTCTGCCAATTGTAACTTTGCTATGTGTTGAAAAGAGAAAATCCTCTATAAGTTGTCTTTTAAGTTTTTTTTTTTCCTTTCATGACAACAGGTAGATAACATATCCGAATGGGAATATGAAGAAATCGTCCTTGAACGGGTAAGTTGTTTTGTCATTATTTATCTGGTGTAGGTGTGTTGAAATGCACAGCTACAGTTATTAATGTTAATGTTAATTTTTTGTTAATAAAAAGCCTAGGAGTATTGTGTCAGCATCATTCTTCGCTTTCATATCATTGTAAGCACTTTGTCTCTGGAAACAGGTTTTCAGATTTTTTTAATATCAAAATTGAAAAGTTAGGAATTGGGAAGAACCATATTCATTTTCGGTAACATTGGCACATTTCTGTAAGGTTATTGGCGTCAGAACAATTTTCGATGAACTCACACTACATGTGAAATAACGATTTTTGACCCAGGAGCCTCTCACCAATGCAGTTGCTGTGAGTTCAAGTCCAGCTCATGCTGGCTTCCTCTCCGGCCGTAAGTGGGAAGGTCTGCCAGCAACCTGCGGATGGTCGTGGGTTTCCCCCGGGCTGTGCCCGGTTTCCACCCACCATAATGCTGGCCGCCGTCGTATAAGTGAAATATTCTTGAGTACGGCGTAAAACACCAATCAAAAAAAAAAAATAAAAAAATAACGAATTATTAGGTTTTCTCCCACCATTATGCTGATCGCCATCGTATAAGTGAAATATTTTTGAGTAAGGCGTAAAACACCAATCATAGAAGTAAATAGTCACTATGGTGAATAAGAGAACATGTTTCATTGATCAGAATTGAAATTGTACAATGATCGATAAATTAGAAAATGAAGTACACTTGAAACTGAAAATTCTGTTCACAATTATGTTCTTGGGCCAGGTCATGCTAAAAATGTTAAAACTGATACTTGCTGCTGACTTTCTTGTCGCTCAGCACTCAGAGAGGTTAGAGTAAGGCAACAGGACTGGTTGGCTCGGTGTCAGTTTGTGACTGGGTGGGGTGTCATGTCTAGTATCTTCAGCATGATACTTCATTGGCGGTAGCACTTATTTTACTCACTGAATGTCTACTTGTTGTCATATGACTGAAAAATTGCTAAGCTGTTCATACTTACATGCAGTTGTGTTCATGACACGTAAAAATTTACCGCTTTATTCCCTGCTGTTAAACCACTGGGGTTTTGTGACGTGTAAAAAAAAGTCTTTGATTAAAATTATGTTAATAACATAACTACCCCCGTCAGTGCCTGGGTATCAATACGAAGATAATATCAGAAGATTAGTCTTCTACAGATCTAGCACCAGGGTAATGTCTCTGAGAGCTTCAGGTTTCCGTATCCATATTAACGACAACAGAAGGTTTTACATTTTCTGATAAAAAAAAGAGTTTTATGTTTGCCAGAGAATGAATGAAGGAATGATTACACCATTTTGCTGGAGAAAGAAGCCGACATTAATGTACCCTAATTATTCAACCTTTCCAGCCGTCTCTATGACCAATATTTTGAAACATTCTGAGGGAACTATGGGGTGTAGAGAAATCATTTGCACTGTTTTATGAAACCTTCGTCTTTAATAACACAAACAAACCATTATTATAATAATTCTGCGCATAAATTCCATTGAAAAAAGTTCATTAAAATAGTTTTCAACATGACTATATGTTCTCAGATTTTTCAATTCCTAACAATTCCTAACAACTGGCTACTTCAACTCCTCTCTATATTTTGGGCTGGTGAAGTATCGTAGCCCCAGGGGGAACCAATGGTAAACCATACACTCATTCACACCATGTCCTTTCTAAACATTGGCTGCAGTCTAAAAGTGGTGTCAACTTTGGCTCTTACCTCTCAGCTCGCCAGCACACGCAGCATCCTAGATATGCTCCATTCGGTAATAGCACACCAGCCGCATATTTACGACACGGCAGACCATGTCAGTACAAGGTGCCCATTAGGTTTGCCTATTCAGGTTGAACGCGCATGCGCCACCTTGGAACAGTAACTTTTTCAAGACCCATAACTGTGTCGAAGGCAAATGACTTTAGTGATGACAGTGGAGGTGTGTCCTTACCAAGTGGAATATATGTGAGATGATGCTTGTGCGGGCGAGCTGAGTGGTAAGGGCCAAAGTTGATACCACTTTTGGACTGCCGCCATTGTTTAGAAAGGACTTATCGGACCTAGCGTGAATGAGGGTACGATTTACCACTGGTTCACGCTGTGGCTACGATACTCTGCCAGCCCAGAATAAAGAGAGGAATTGAAGTAGCCACCTGCGGCTACCTAACAACCCATGTCATTGATTAAATTTCATTAAAATTATGAATATTGAATTGGCAAAATCTGTTTGCTTTTATATGCATTATAACCTTGTAAGTAACGAATGTATGAGAGTAACTTGACCTCTCTTCTCTCCGTGTAGGGCAACATTGGGCTTGGCTTCACGATTGCTGGTGGGTATGACAATCCTCATATCGCTGAAGATCCCAGTATCTACATCACCAAGGTGATGCCAGGAGGTGCTGCAGCTGCTGACGGCAGACTCAGGTGAGTCAAGCAATTATTTGTAATTTACCTGTGTAGTTTTTGAAAACACACCTGCGTTGGTCTCTTAGGATGAGGTAACTGCCAGGATAAAAAGTAACAAAACACCTGGCTGGTCATCTACATCAGCTAGCCATTTTTTTTTTTCTTTTTTAGCCTCGAGAAAAGTTTGTGTGATTTGTCAGCGTGTTCGTCTTCAGTGTAAAAGGTTTTAGTTTGCCTAGCATGAATTGTCTAGTGTTGGAATGATACTAGCAAGGATGATTTGTTGTGTATAACATTGGGCATAATTTTCCAACAGTCATAATGACACATGCAGATTTTTCTTGCACTTTCTTTCTAACCCAAAACCAATGATGATAAATGATAGGGAGAATGATGGACTCTCATAAGCAAAGTATTTTACAGTGTTTGTGCAGACCAGGGATCTCTTATTTCTCTTTTCACATAGTTTCGCTGTAATTGATATTTTACTCTTTCTTTATTGAGAGTGACCTCCCTTGCCAAGGTTTTTATGATTATTAAAAAATGGTTATTACTTGAAGCAGAGTTCTTCGCAGCAAACAGCATAATCAGAAAATGTTATTGTAATTCTTCAACCTTTTCGTATTTTTGCAAGGTGTTTATTCCAGCATATTCTGAAAGCATTATTCTGTGAAGACTGATAAAATTGTCCTTTTTGTGAAGCCCTGAAACTGGCCAATTCAACCATTGTAGTTTTGTCTCTAAAATCATATGAAAAATGTGCATAAATTGCACTGAAGGTTGCTCTTTCATATGTGAAAAGGTGGGGGAATTAGGGTACTCACCTTGAAGAAGTACAGAGAAAAGCAGAACATATTTATTCTGGACCTGGTGTTAAAAAAAAAAGCACTTCATAAAGAGTGACTGTATAACGTCAAGGCGTGACCTCATAGATTTGGCTATGATGGCTGATGGTTAGTCAGATAAATGTTTGAAACCCTACCTTTGGACATTTGCCATTCACTTAAGCTGGGGTCAGAGTGCAAGATGACATCAACATCTGGCACAGTGCTACAGCTATAATGATTATTTGTGGGGTTTTTTTCCCCATTTTTAATGGTTTATAAAAGTGTGGCAGTAAACAATTATGATGTTGACACAGTAAAAGTGTTTTTTCCTTTGTATGGGTTAATCTGTTCCTGGGCTTTGGATCATTTGCAAATTGATTTTCTCTAAAACTCCACTATTGAAATCTCATCTGTGCCTAGAAAGCAGAGTGTAAATTATGTATTTTGTCTGCGAATATTGAACAGTGCATAGGGAACAATAGAAACACATCTCAAGATAATTTATAACACACCAGGTCCATTGTCAGGGTTTATCCATTGAAATAGCGCCAGTAATTGGTAGTTTGCGACCTAGGTATAGATCTAATCTTAGCATCTTACACTACCATTATGTAAACCTGTCACCAAAATGAAAAGGTGAGGATTCGAAGTAACCTTGACTAAGAACTGTGGAGAGTGACAAATACGCCATCTCAATAATGCAGGAATGGCAGGAAAACACAGCAGAGAGGCGACCATAACTCATGTTTCGATCTCGTATCCAGACTAGCTGATGTGACCAGCACACACTCACTCTCTGTCGGCCTTAAATTGTGCACTCATGAAATATTTACACCAATCACTAGCCGGCTTCCCTCATGGTGTAAAGTATTGTCTCCAATGTTTCGTTGAGCTCCATTTGGAGTTGTACGGAGAAGATAGTAAATCGGCCATTAACTTGGATTAACTGATGCCTAATTTTTAACTCTCAGTGGTCTTAGTTTACGCCTCCACTCCCTTCTTTTAACACCTTACACCCACCCTCTAGTATTAATAAACACAGTTGCTTGACCACCATCTTCAGGGTTTCCTTTTGTCCTTGTCATCTGTGAAAGTAGGTTAATTTGGTTGGTAGTTTTGCAAAGGCTTGAAAGGGGAGCAGCCTATGGCTGAGTGGTTAAATGCTTGCAATTTGATTGCTGGATTACAAGAGACTTGTGTTCGCCCCATTTTCAGACAGAATTTTTAAGGTTAGATTTCCAACTCTCTGTTGGCAGAAAACCGTCTATGGCTTTCTCTGTTGTTATGTTACATGGAATTTAGTGTATGTAGACTCTTTGCCCTACACCACTATGATGTGTTATTTGTGGATTAGGTTATTGGTAAAAGTTGCCGAGGTTGGTGGTTTACTCCCAGCAGTTAGGTTTCCCCCGGAGGCCTCCGTAGATCATTCAGTTAGCGCGCTAGCGCAGCCTAATGACCCAGGAGCCTCTCACCGATGCAGTGGCTGTGAGTTCAAGTCCAGCTCTTGCTGGCTTCCTCTCCGGCTGTAAGTGGGAAGGTCTGCCAGCAACCTGCGGATGGTCGTGGGTTTCCCCTGGGCTGTGCCCGGTTTCCATCCACCATAATGCTGGCCACTGTCGTGTAAGTGAAATATTCTTGAGTACGGCGTAAAACACCAGTCAAATAAATCAAATAAATAAATAGGTTTCCCCCCACCCATTATATACTTGCTGTCTTTCAAAGAGTGAGTGAGTGCTTGGGTTTTAACGTGTCTTTCAAAGAGTGAGTGAGTGCTTGGGTTTGAACGTGTCTTTCAAAGACGAAATATTCTCAGGTATGTCACTAAACAACCATCGGAGAAGAAGAAAAAGCTTGAATGACCTTGAAATTCTGTCTGTTTTAGAATACAACCTTCAAAGTAAGCCTAATTTGTCATTTGGAGATTTCTTATGACGTGACATTGAATGGACAGATAAATATGCTAGCATGATGGTAATCATTAAATCACATTACGTGAAGATGCATGTACCAGTATGTATGCAAAGTTAACGGTTCTTGAAAGTGTTGAAAGACAGATTGTTAGATCTTTGATAGTATTAGATCCTTAAACAGTTTCCTTGATTTGGTGTTCGTGCATTGTAAATGCGGTACAATAGTGGTTTTGTTTTGGTTTGCTGCAGTACATGTGATTGGAACATGATCTGTTGAGGTGTTTGGGTGTTAGTGGGAAGAAGATAACATACAATTTTGTCAAAACTAAGTGAAAAAAGCAAAATGAGCAAGGTCAAAAAATTACAAAACAATTTTTGATCAGTGATGTACGTGGAAAGAAATTTAAATTTGCCTTCTGGAATTTTAAGGATTCTTTCTTCAGTGGCACCAACATGCAATTCTAAAACAGTTGATCTTGGGAGTATTTGGGTTTAAGGTTCCGCAGGGATATTAGAATCATCTCTGGACGACAGGTATTTATGACAAATCGCACTTAATGAACAGACCTGATGAAAAAACTGACAGGATTCAGTTGATGACAAAACAGCTGTTTTGTTAACAGCTTGTAGAATAAATGTAAGATTTGAAGATCAAAAAAGACAAAAAAAATCTTTTCTCAGAATAAAACCTAGCATGCAGGCAGATTCCGCAATATTAAAGGTGATGATTTCCTGACATAAGTTTGAATTGATCAAGATAATTCATTCAGCATGGAATTCAATATTCAGTCAAATTCCAGTTTGCCACAGACGATGATTTGCTTGGTTCGTTTTTCATCCCAACAGCTTGTCCATGTTTCTGCCAAAACCTTCATTTATTTATATTAAGTATTCCTGTCAGTTTTAGAAGATGTATTTAAGGCTTGATCGATGTACTTATATACACGGTGTTAGTGCATAATGGATTCTTATCTTGGTGGAAATGTAATATTGTTGCAAATGTCCAAATCCTTCTTGTAAATTTGAATAATTGACTCCGTTGCACAGGATATTGATAGTTTGTCTGCCAGTTTTCTCTCTTCTCTTGATAGGCCATCCAAGCCGCTTTGGCTCAAAGCCAACTTTTATGAAATTCACCTGTACATTTAATCAGATTCTCCAGATTTCTACAAGTTTGGCTGTCATGCTTCAGACTAGACTGCTATTCAGGTGGAGAGTAGTAAAGGCCTGACTAGACTGGTGTTCAGGTGTGGAAAGTAGTAAAGGCCTGACTAGACTGGTGTTTAGGTGTGGGGAGTAGTAAAGGCCTGACTAGACTGGTGTTTAGGTGTGGGGAGTAGCAAAGGCCTGACTAGACTGGTGTTCAGGTGTGGAGAGTAGGAAAGGCTTGTCTAGACTGGTGTTCAGGTGTGGAGAGTAGTAAAGGCCTGACTAGACTGGTGTTTAGGTGTGGGGAGTAGTAAAGGCCTGACTAGACTGGTGTTCAGGTGTGGAGAGTAGGAAAGGCTTGTCTAGACTGGTGTTCAGGTGTGGAGAGTAGTAAAGGCCTGACTAGAATGGTGTTCAGGAGTGGAGAGTAGTAAAGGCCTGACTAGACTGGTGTTCAGGTGTGGAGAGTAGTAAAGGCCTGACTAGGCTGGTGTTCAGGAGTGGAGAGTAGTAAAGGCCTGACTAGACTGGCGTTCCGGTGTGGAGAGTAGTAAAGGCCTGCTGTAGATTAGGACATTTTATACACCTCTTCATTATATTTGTAATTATTGCTGTTTCGTCAAGGGAGTTTAACGTGAACTCTTTTGAGGTGACATGAATGTGTATCAAGGACAGTCCCATTTTATCCCCGACCCCGAACCCCCACCTACCTGCAAACCTCTGGGTCTTTAAGCAGATTTACGTCATATTGCTGTCCTCTATTCCCAAGGATGTGAAATTTTGTAGGACAAGAAGAATCAACCAATTTAAGTTGCTACATTCTATGTTGGCAAGTTACTTTTTGTCAAACTGACATGCAGAAACAAAATAGTAACAAGTGAATCGGGATTTTATTATTTTCTTTTTTATTAGTTTTTATTATTTTTATTTGCAAGGTTAGATCATGCAACAATTAATCAAGCTGTGGAAATTTGCTTAAACATAAACTCAGGTAAAAAACCTTAATGAATGAAGAAGGCGTCTTGACATGAAGGAAACATGTATTCAGATTTTCTGTTTGTTGGCTGCTTATTCAGAAAATGGTAATTTGGCAATAAATTTACATTCTCAGATGAAGAATACAGAGGAATTTTCAAGTATCAGACCTGTCTTCATATCCGAATGGACCATCTTGAGCATAAAGAAATCCCTGAAAAAAAAACTGGAATGGCTTTATTTTCGTTCTTGTTCCCCTGTCTGATCTGTACCGTTTTAGGTATTGTGATAATACAGTTCACGAGCAGAACAGAAAATTAGAAACTCGTGGAACAGTCAGTGATGTTGCGTACACATTTCCTTGTAACCAGCTGACACATTAATATGTAAGTTCCCAAAGCCTAGCCACCGTTGTGTTGGCTTGACACCCCAGGGATTCATCATGGCTGAAAGAATTGAATAGACTCGTAAGCTTCAAGCTTTCTCAATTTAACTCGAGCACTTTTTCAATTAAAGAGAGAAAGGTCCCACTCGGGAATTCGTCTGCTGTGCCTGTCAGTCTGCCGTCAATTGATTAAACACCCAATGAGGAAGCGGGAAATAATTACCCTCGCTCAGAGGTCAATTTCCATATTTTCCGTGATATTGAAAGGCTCATACGAATATTAATACCTGATGGTTTCCACCGGAAAGGTGCAAGTTGGGAATGACAGACAACAAATATTGACCGTCTACTGGATGGGTGGTGTGCTTTTTGTTTGGTTTTTTTTTTTCTGCTTACTTTTTACATACCAACATTTCTGTGGATGCAACTTTGAGATGTGACTGGAAATAACAATTTTGGAATTTGTCTGCAGTTGTGAGAAGTTGGAAATCTGTATGGAAGTGTAACATTTCTTAACATTTTGCTGAAGAGCCATTTGCATCGACTCACAACAAGCATGTGTTGAAATTATGACACTGAACATGAACTTTTGATGGCTGTTCAATGACAACATCTGTATACCAAAGAGCTTTCTCGCCTGACATGTTTTTTTCGAGATAATGATACGCACTTTTCTTTGAGATGTTGAAGCAGTCTAGTCCTGTGATCCTGAGTACATGTTTGGAATTTGGATAAAAACTGCACATCTGCCTGGTCTACATGTCACTGATGCCAGAAACTGAACCGTGTCATGGAACAATTTTCAGAGGATTTCTGCTTTCCCATATATTTTTATCTTGAGTGTTTAGAGCAACTTCAACCAAAGCTGTCTTTATACCGTTTATAATGTCATCAGTTGAATCGTGATGTTGCAATCTGTAAAATCTATGAAGGCCTATTAAGAGACAATTAACATGACCTTCAGCTGACATTGACATCACCAAGCTGTCACCGCGAAAGGACGTCCCATCAACGGCATGGCCATTTCTTCGTTTTTTGTTTTTTTTTGGGACGTCAAATTTTTGCACTACATGTATCTCATTAAATTAAAAGCAGTTCATTGGTGTTCTGTTAGGTGGGTTTAATGCATTACGGTACTCCAAGGAACGGACTCTTCACGACTGGAGCTCAAGCCAGGTGGTTTGCTGTATATTATCGTGAGGCATCAAACATTAACCTGTCTGTAGCTGTGACATGATGGAATATATCTGTAAGACTAAGTGGACACGCATACAGTCCTTCGCCTGGGACAGTCAGCACGAGGGCAGTGTGATTCACAGAGACTACAGCTTTCCTGTCACCAGGCACACCTACGCCAGGTGTGCTATCTTAACGAAGTGCAGGTATTCGGCCCACTTTCAGTCTTTATCTATCCATTATGAACCAGGACAAGCTATTGTGATGATTATATAAGTATAAGCGTCATGTCCGACATTCGTATACCACTCGTAGTCCGTAAAGGGCGTTTCAAGTTGATAATCGCAAGATCCATTTCCAAAACATTTTAGTTTGCTTGTACGAAGTATGCAATTGTTACGATGTTCTTAGGTCGATGTTAGGAAGTAAGACCAGGTATTGTGATGATTCATAGTTCATAGTTTCAAAGTAGGGCAAGATGTTGTGATGAAGGCTTTAGTTCAGTTACAAGGTAATGTGAGGTATTGCGATGAAGGTATTAGTTCATCGTTACAAAGTAGGGCGAGGTATTGAGATGAAGGTTTTATTTCGCTGTTGTAAAGTAGAGCGAGGTATTTTGATGAAGGGTTTAGTTCACAGTTACAAAGTAAGCAAGGCATTGTGATGAAGGCTTTAATTCACCATTACAAAGTAGTACCCAATATTGTGATGAAGGTTTCAGTTCATCATTTTGTGATGAAAGATGTTGTTCGTTACAAGGTAGGGCAAGGTATTGGGATGAAGGTTTTAGTTCACCATTACAAAGTAGAGCAAGGTATTGTGGAGAAAGCTTTAGTTTACCCTTACAAGGTATTGTGATGAAGAGTTTAGTTCACCGTTACAAGGTATTGTGATGAAGGCTTTTGTTCATCATTACAAATTAAGGTGAGGTATTGTGACGAAGATTTTAGTGCACCATTACGAAGTAGGGCGAGATGTTGAGATGAAGGCTTTATTTCGCCGTTACAGAGTTGGGCAAGGTATTGGGATGAAGGTTTTATTTCGCCATTATAAAGTAGGGCAAGGTATTGCGATGAAGGTTTAAGTTCACCATGACAAAGTAGAGCGAGGAAGTCTGAAGAAAGCTTTAGTTTACTCTTACAGGGTACTGTGATGAAGACTTTAGTTCACTGTTTCAAGGTATTATGATGAAGGTTTTAGTTCACCATTACAAATTAGGGCAAGGTATTTTGATGAAGGTTTTATTTCGCCAGTATAAAGTAGAGCAAGGTATTGTGACAAAGACTTCAGTTCACTGTTACAAGGTATTGCCAAGTATTGTGAGGAAAATTTTCGTTCACCACTACAAAGTAGGGCAAGGTATTGTGATGAAGGTTTTAGTTTGGTGTTTCAAAGTTGGGTGAGGTGTTGGGATGAAGGCTTTATTTCGCCATTATAAAGTAGGGCTAGGTAGTTTGATGAAGGTTTTAGTTTTTCCGTTTCAGTGTGGGGGCGAGGTATTGTGATGAAGGATTTAGTTCACCGTTACAACGTAGGGCAAGATATTGTGATGGCGGCTTTAGTTCACTGTTTTGTGATGAAGGCTTTAGTTCACCATTTCAGAGTTTGGCGAGGTATTGTGACTGTGGTTTTGGAAGTAAGGCGAGGTACGGTATAGTTATGATATTCGAAAGTAACAGTGTCTATGTTTGATGTAGACTATTTTTGTTAAACTTTGGTTGGTTGTGTACAACAAACTTACATGTTGGTATGTATATTTACAATTTAATATTTACGTGTTTTCAGGTTAGAATTTCTGTAATTCTTCAACCTTTTTGCAAGGAGTTTACTCAAGCATATTCTGAACATATTATTCTGTGTAGACTGGTACAATTATACTTTTTGTAAAGCTGTGAAATTGGCCAGCCCAACCAATCTTTCTGTGTCCAAAATCAAATTATAAATGTGCATAAAGTGCTCTGAAAGTTACTCATTCATATGCAAAAAAGGTGGAGGAATTATTAGGGTAGCCTATGACTTCAGGGTTGTTGTAAGTGTTCTGGCCATCAACCAGAAATTGACTTGTTAGACAGCTCTTCATGTATATATTGATCACTTGGTGGGGTGCTCCTTTTTATCATGGACCATTCATTTAACAAGGGTGCGGAATGTAAGGTGATATCACACCTATACTAAATGCAAATTTGCACTTGTTATGGAGCTGATAGTATAGTCTTTTCACAGTTCTATCTTGGGAGCAATATGAACCTTAGGTTTCTCATAGTTACCCTGAGTTTCTCATAGTTACCCTGGGTTTCTCATAGTTACCCTGAGTTTCTCATAGTTACCCCGAGTTTCTCATAGTTACCCTCATTGCATGCTGTTGTGTTAGGTTTAACTTGGCTCTACACACCTTTAGGGGTGACCTCGGTGACCTTCTGCCTGAAGGGGTTTGGCAGCCAGTAATTGGAAGCCTGATTGTCCAGGCCATTTAGAAGAAGATCTTTGTTGGCTGAAATCAGGACTGTTGTCAAATTAGTTGCAGATCCAGTCAGTCGATATATCCTTGAACTATGAAGTTATGATGATTTGAATGAAGAGTATGTACTTTAATTGAATATCTTCAAGACACTATACTGGAGATGTATGGCAAAAGACCAATCAGTGTGAATCCAATCGAATTCTTTCTGTTATTTTAGAATAACCTAAATAATTATCTTTGTCAGAATATCAACTTCATTTCTACATGTTACCATTTAAAAAAAAAAAAATTTTGTAAGCAGGTTGCAGTAGAACATTTTCAATATTTAGCCCCTTTTTAACACAATAAGTAGCACAGGAATGACTGTTATTTACTGAAAGGAAATGATTTAAATTATTCTTAGTATTAAAATACAGAAAATTTGAATGGGTTAACACATTCTGACGTTTGCCCCAAAATCTCTGATATAGCCTCTTTATACTTCACTAGAATTCTTCTGGGTTATTTTTTTTTTTTTTTTTTTTTTACTTCATTGAATTATTACACTGATAATCTTGTGTTCCATGCATCAGTTATGATTTTTATATCACGAGCTCAGAAGGGTATGCCACTCCATTCCCCTGACGCGTAGTTCAGTATTGTCCAGTATTGTTAAGAACATAGCCTTGAACACTTTCAGCCAGGTAACATGTATTGTGTCATTTTTTTTCAGTCAGAGAGTCAGTCACTCAGTCATATTATTGTTATCAATCTGTCTTCTGTCTCCTTCAGGGTGAACGACATCATCATCAAGGTCAACGAGCAGGATGTGTCCAATGTCAGCCATTCTGACGCTGTTTTAGCACTTAAAGCTGCGGGATCACGGGTAGCCCTGGTAAGCATCTCATAAAGTCCACTAAGCTGCCATGGCCGTTGGGCGTTTATAGTTTGGCCTTCATTCAAGATTACACAAACAACTGTGTTTCTGTCCACAAAGTATCACAACGCGTAAGAAAAGTTTCCTGCTTGGTACCAAATTTAAGTTAAATCTGGGTTGGGCGTGTGACACGGTACTTAGGGAAGAGCTCAGAAGTCAGACGGTGTCCAGTGTGTGGATATGCCTTAAGATGCAGGATATGCCTGCTGTGTCATACGTCTGATGATCAAGCTAAACTGCCCCCTTATCTGTTCCTGACCAATCCACCTGGTAAAGTGTGAAGACCACATGTATCTGCCCAACAGCTGGAAGCTTCACTCAGCCGCGAGGACAACAACTTTTCTTACCCTCTGTTCACATAACTGAAACTTCACGCTATGAACTCAGTTTACTAATCTGCTGTGTACAAAGTCTTACGGTTGATTTTCTCCACTGTGTTTTTCCAAAAAAAACACAACAAACAAAACATTTTGTTGGTATGGATTATATTTTTTTACAGCTTCAGAGAGCAAGTCTGTAATATCACTCAAGCAGATGGTATATCACAATGGATGAGCATACGCCAGCTTGTCAACACAATTACAAAAATATACTTGCCATTGTGATATGGGCATCTCGAGGAAGCAAATCATACTTGTAAAAAAAGGAAAATTTGGCGCTAAGATTAGGGATTTGAAACAATGTTGATGTTTTTTGTTCTGTCCGTGCACTGTAGGCCCATATGTACATAAATATTTGCATGTGATTTTCCAAAAATAAAACTGCAAAAGTATGATCCTGATTATTTATAATTTTGAATTCTTATACAACACGAAATGCCTGGTAGAATTAATAAAAGTCTCCAAAACAATGTAGGTTCTGTCCGGGCCATAGCTTTCTGCATCAAACATGCAAGACACAGCTTTCGCTTACGCTGTGTAGGCTATGCGGGAATAAAATCCATTTTTACACCTATAATTTGTATACCAGTACATCCATACATTATTCCACCTTACCAGTGTAAGCCCTAATGATCTATTAACAGTATTCATTGTGTGGAGATTAGGGTGTCAATCTATGTATTGTGTGTCACCTCAAGTTTGGCATGTAAAAATGCATTCTCAGATAGAAATAAAAACCATAAAATGATACGTCAATGTCAACACTTAGGTTTTTCTGATGAGATATTAATCAGACTTCACAAGAATCTATGACATGAACCTATTGGGTGAATGAATCAGCCAATCAGAATCAAGCAAAATGTGTCACTTGAAAAATGCTAATCTTTGGGTAAAATACAGTAAGCAAGCGAGTATTCAAATATATGCAAATACCAATCAAGGCACTTGTCAATCACTCCAACTATAGACCCAAATCTGACCATAGATGTATTTTTTACAAAACCTTCATTGGTTATAAAATCACTTAAATACACCCAATTTAACCTTTTTCGTGGTGGTAAAATTCACTGGAGTGCCTTAGATACAAGGAGATAAATACAATCGGTTTGCGTACGTGTAATCTAATTCTGTCTGTCATTGAAAGTTGTAAGTAATTCACTGTGAAGGTGTAAATGAATGCATTGAAGCCCGTCTGTTAGACTAAATTTGCCTGGGGACCTGCATTGAAAACAAGACCACAAGTCAAAGGATAAATCCCTCCCAATTCCTCGGAAGCAAGACGTTCTGTTCTCATCAGCCCAGTCTGGTCGTCTTCAGTAGCTAACAGTGAGACTCAAAAAGGTGATTGTTTCCATACATGCACAAGTGTATAGGCCTACATGTGCACTCTGTTTCTGTCACTCAAAGTGAATAAACAAAACTGTGTCCCTGAATTTTATTCAGTGTATGATTGTCAAGCTGAATGTACAGTTTGAATCCTTGAGGGAGTGAAGGTGTTACATTCAAGCACAACACATATACCCTGAGCCTGCAGGGTTTGCAAGTGTATTCTCAGCCATAAAAATTGTTCTTTCCCACATGTATCCCAATATTCAAAACATTTCAAACACGAGTCTAATTTTGCAGCTGTTTCCTCCCTCTCTGTCTTTTTTATATCTTCTATATCTGAATGCGTGATAGCACTGGCCCCACAAAGGAACCCCTTCAGTACAGGCCAGCGTGTGGGAAAATTTCCTAATATATTCGGACTCAGCTGCCAATCATCCATTTTTCCCGCCAAAACCATACCATTGTGATTATTCCAAGGGGCGGATCACTGAAAATAAATATGATCGGTCAGTGTTGAATTTTTTAAGTTGTCAGTTATAGTCACGTGACTGTGAGCTCTAAGGGAATGTTAGCATCACATTTACAGTAATACATCATTTAAAAATTGTTGCAGTGTACGAATACGTGTATGTGAAACCTGTGATTGGTGTATTTGTATGTAGGCTTGCTTCCTCTCCGGACGTATGTGGGAAGGTCTGTCATCAACCTGTGGATGGTCGTGGGTTTCCCCCGGGCTCTGCCCGGTTTCCACCCACTGTAATACTGGTCACCGTCGTATCAGTGAAATATTCTTGAGTACGGTGTAAAACACCAATCAAATAAATAAATAAATAAATTTGTACCCATTGGCACCCATTTCCACATTTGCCAACACCGTGTTCAGGTATGACAAATCACAGACATTTAAAATGGAGCTTCCCGTCTGGGCGTTTCAGTCAGCAGATGCTTTCCTTTCACCTAATATTTTTTTTATTACTTGCTCAGACATGTAAAATGTCTTGGACACCAGTCTCTGTCGACTTAACAAGACAGTCGTAGGTCCACATTTAGCTCATATGCGATTGCCTGTTTTAGACTGACTTGTCTCCCTTCAAGACACATCCGGCACGTGTCCGATCATCTGGACCGGGCGGTTATGCCTACATGTACTTAGCCAGGAGTGCGATCCTAGAGATTGAACACGAACAGCATGGATCCTACATTGGCATGCCACCTTGTCCGGTCCGCCATTCCGACTTATGAGCTCTTCTCTTACCCTAAATGATCTAAAATTTTGCACATGACTAAGTTGCTCATTTTCCCAGATTCTGGGAGTTTTATTGATTTTAGAAAGGTTCTTTGAGGGGTATTTGGAAGGTAGGATGATATCCTAGCAGGGAAAATGTATATTTTAGCACCAGAGGAAATATCTCATGACATTTATTTGCCTGCAGAAATGCTCTTTTTCGCTCAGATTTTTCTGTCATTTAGAGTATGTGTTGCTACATGACATAGTGTATCAGAATTTAATGTTGAAGTAAATCATAGGGGTGGTATCTCGGGAATCACTGTCCTGATGGTGGATTGTGTGTCATTGGCCTACATTCGAGACTACAGGATGTTTGATTAAGCGTGAAGAAAGTTAGATCTTTATGGAGATTGTTGATAAAAATAAAGTCTATGAGTTCTTTCATTTTTAATTTCAAAATAAGCACTAATAGTCGTTTATTTTATAATACATGATCTTTCTCCTCTCCCACTGCCTTGATTATGGTTTTCACATGTCTCTGGCAGCTATCCAAGATCAGGCATTATCTCTAATCTGACATCTGATAGGGTTTTGCTCTAATCCCACAGCGTGTTATTCATGTGGGACTTTGAAACTGTTTCTTTTTTTTTTCAAGGTTTCAGATGGTGTTTTTTCTATTTAACAGGATTCTGTAAATTTAGTCTGTCAAAATTTAGATATTTTTCTTGAATGGTCAAGAAATCCATCATTTTCTCTCGTATAAAGGATGTCACATCGTGGGTGTAAATCTCTAGCTTTTGTAATGCTGTGTCGAGGAATAGTGTGTAATGTCCTATCGAGGTATGCGTGATAATGTCATATCGAGGTATGTGGAGACTTGCCAGCCTGCTGAAAAGTCAACCCAGCTTAGGGAAACTGCATCAGGGTCTCATGAAATATGGATGGTAGCTTTAGGATTACTAGGTGAAATGAGCAGATGGGATTGTGACAGACGGTTCTTAATGGCGCTCTTTGCAGAATGAGATGCCATGGTATCAAAAACACTCTGACGCTAATAGCAGACGCTATGGAGAGCCTCGCTCGTCAGAGTTTCAGCTTTGGAAGCCTATAATGGACCAGTAACCTCTCGATGAAGCCTCATAAAAGGGAAATATAACCCTCAGGCGCCCAGATCATAATTCCATCAAAGACGCAAACATTTATGTGTTCTGAAGGAACTGATCGTGCTTTTGAGGAAACATTTCAACAAAATTGCTAGAATTGTGAATATGGCACCCATCTTTGATGTAATTGGAAAGATCTGAGGAGTTTTAAAACGCATGCTGAGCAAAACCATCAATAAACACCTTGATGTTCTCTTCAGCTTTATTGTGCCGATGTTAGACTAAAATTGTGAACAGGATTGCTCAAATATAGTCATATTAATTACGAAGAGATGGTGGAAGTTTTAAACGATAAGTATTTATCAGACAGCAAGGTCATGATCAAGATGAAAGAATATGTTTTTTATATGTATGTTTTTTATGTATTTTTGTTTTGGCTTTTCAAGAAGTCCTGTTCTTGGGTTAAAGTCCTATAGATGTATAGAATCTTTCTCATAGATGTGTTCTAACAGCTGTCATAGTTGACATCATAACTGCAGGCTACTTAATTTCAGGACTGACACCTGGGATCTCAGGAAAACTGGTTTATAGGCGTTTCTACACCCCAAGCTATGTACCTCTTTTTCTTTTTCTTTTTTTGGTACATTTATGTGTTTGCGCAGGTTTCATATATCCTTTGAAATGTTGGTGGGTTTGTTCTAAAAGTCACAGAATTATTTCACCACAATTTTATCCATGTCCATTTTTTTTTTATCTTGTAGTTTGTCAAACGCCCCAAACCTCCTGTTGAAAAAGTATTGGAAATTAACCTTGTCAAAGGAGATAAAGGTAAGACAATTAACATAACCAGCATTTGATGTAAGTGTCTGGGCTTATTTTTCTGGGACTTTAGGCATATTTTCAAGAAGCATTATATAATTTGTTGTTTCATTGGATTTCTGGGTGATGGGATTTTTGAATGACATTTATTGTGTGATATATATATATATATATATATATATATATATATGCCATAATGCTGGCAGAGGTCGTATAAATGATATCTTCTTCAGTACAGCGCAATATACCAATCAAATAATAAATGAACTGTCTGATCTATAGGTACAGCATGAATTTAAATTGAATCCATTTTCAGTGTGTGAGAGTCTGCCAGAAACAAATGGAGGTTTTCATCTGCTTGTATCTCTCAATACAGATACATCCGTACCTCTGCAACACCTTGGCCTGTATTTATCAAAGAACTTAAGACCTAAGTCATAAATGACAACTCATCAGAAAGCTGAACTCATAACGAGAAAGACTTCAAGTAGTGGTTTGTACATTGTTATAACAAAATAATTGTAGCTGTGTTTGAATATATGACTTAAATATTAAGGAGTTTGATGAATACAAGCCATGATATTGATTACACAAAGCCATTTCTGACTGTTGTCAATATTTAAAACTTCCTCACAATGCTTAGTTTGTGTTACAGGAAGTTGAAATTGTGGTACTTTTGTCATTTAGGTCATATTTATGAGGTGATTTTAATTTAAATTTTAATTTATAGGGCCCCAATAGAAGCTTTAAAGTCATGTTTCAAATTTTGACTCAAGTCAGTAATAGTTTTGTGAAATCGGCCCAAGAGAAAATGACAAGGCAATGTTTGTTTGGTGTTGCTTCTTAAAAATATTATTTTTTCCAGCTTGAATTTAAAGTATGTTTTGTTCATTTTTGGAAAATGCTTGGTTCATTGAAGCTGAATTATCTGTGCAGATTCACAAAATCTGAACATTCATCAGACTTGAGCAAAGGTGAAAGCCTGCCGATGATGTATTGTGTGCGATGAACATGTATATAGAGATTTCACAAAACTGGAATTTGGTGGCTTTATCAAGACAATATCTTTTTTGTTAAATTTCGACGTATTGGTTTAAAATGATGTATGAATTCATGAAGGTGAAGTTTTATTTTTGTATAAAAATTCAACAAAAAACATTACAGAGAATGCGATAAATTGAGTATCCAAACTGGTTTCGCCTAAACTTCATCTGTAGATTTTTTTGTATGAAGAATCAAGGTATAAAGTTCAGCTTGTATTAGCATGCCTTGGAGACATAACACTAAACATGTTCATCGATAGTGATACCTACCTTTTTTTTTTCCCCGAGTACGCTCAGTTCAGCACACGATCATGACATGATGAATACGCTTTTAGAAGAAACCCCAAGAGACTCGTAGATTGCAGCCGAAAAAAACGATTTAGCGATTCAGCTGAGAGGTAGAACATGTGTCTGATATCTGAGGTCTCGCACCTCTCATTACAAGAACGAAATTTTTGCTGAATTACCAACTTTCTGAAGTCTCGAAGGATTTGTGGAGAGAAAAGGAAAGTGATAAATATTATTTTGCCTTTCGTCTTTATAATGATGGGCATAGTAACCCACAAAGTAAAAGCTTCTGTTCATTAGAGCTGTTCGTGTAAAGCTGTTCTTGTAGCAGAAGTGAATTGATGCAGATATCCATTCGTCCTTGATAAAGTGCATTATTGTCCCAACTTAGTTTGTTAATGTGGTTTTAAATTCTGAATACGTCATTAAAAATTCAGTACATTTGGGGTGTGATGCTGGAGTTAATGGTGTGACAGAGGAGTGATGTTAGTCTGCCTGGAAATGTCATGCACTGCTGGCTGTTGAAAGAATTTAATGAGTACTGAAAAAAAAACTTCAGCTGCTGCAAGTCATTAATATTTGTCTTAATTTTTATTTTAAAAAATCTAAATAAAGTATTATATATAAATATCCGTTATGTGCATTAGTATTTTGCTTTGTTTAGCTAGATAAAATTGTCACTTTATAACCATTATCGTGACAATTAATTTTCAGTCATGTACTCCCCAAAATATGGCTGTATTTTGAGTAAAGCTATAATCATTCATTATCCAGTCAGGTAATTATTTCTCATCGGGTTTCTTTTTTTAGATTATTGACGTCCAGTATTGTTTTTTTCTTGGCTATCTATGTCTCCAGGGAGAGCTTTTTTTGGAGAATTTGATTGCCTCTGCATATAGGGCTCTGAAATCAGCTTACAAAAATAAGCCCTCTCTACAGCTTTTTTTTTCTGTAATTTTACAAAAACATAATTTTCTCTACATTGGAAGTTCTCCGTCTAAACGTTGAAGTTTTCTTAAAAGTGCTGTTGTTTTGTGTTTTTGTTGTTTTCTTTTTGTGGTATTTTGGCTTTCTGTTTTTTTGTTTTGTGTGTGTGTATGTGTGTGTGTGTGTGCATTTTTGTCTTGTAAATGGAAGACTATCATGTATCAGTTATAAAAAAGCAATAGATTTTTCAGCGTCTAATGTTAACAATCCAAACCACTGAGGCAGCTGTCAGTACAGAATTGTACAGCCTGTTAGAAGTTCATGAATGATGGTGGGAGCCATGGGAAAAAAACACACCGTTACATTAGCGCCTTGTAACACCCCCAGAAAGATAGCTCCAAATGTGTGCATGCTGCCCTTGTGGATGTAAAATTGCAGCGGTGGTACAAGGGTTTGAATAATGGAGTGCATCTGTGAGGTGACAGGCCTACCATGACTCCACGCCTTCTGTGTTGTACCATAGGACAGCCATTATCACTCACCGTGAGCATATTTGCTGAAAGAATGAATGGTTAAGTGACCAAATCTTGACGGCTGTTTAGCGGTATTTTTATAGCCCTACAAAAGAAGCAAACATTAAAATATCCAAACCAGACTTCATTTATCTTGAGATAAAAAAAAAAAACAAAAAAAACAGGTATCTTGTAAGTATATCATACTTAAAAATAAAACGCATCACTTTAGGTCTTAAATAGACACTGCTATTCTTACTTGAAGACTTTTTGTCTTAAAAGTTACAGTAAATGGCCTAAAATTTTGTTCACAACGGAGTTGCACATTTTGCCAGATTATGGCCGTTTCATTGATCATGTTTCGAGACTTGTTTGATCATGTTTTGTGTGCTGAAATACAGGTTGTTGTTCAAGTGACAATCCTGTCAGGGGCTTGGCTGAAGTCCATTTGTGACTTGTCCCAGATGCATATGTGGCTTGTCTGAAAGACATTTGTGGTTTGCCTGAGGTGCAGTTTTGCCTTTTTTGAGGTGCACTTGTGGTTTGCCTGTGGTGCACTTGTGGCTTGTCTGACGTACACTTGTGGTTTGACTGAGGTGCTATGGTGGCTTGTCTGAGGTGCACTTCTGTCTTTTCTGAGGTGCTCTTTTGTCTTTTCTGAGGAGCTTTTCTGTCTTGTCTGAGGTGCACTTCTGTCTTGTTTGAGGTGCACTTCTGTGTTGTCTGAGGTGCACTTCTGTCTTTTCTGAGGTGCACTTCTGTCTTTTCTGAGGAGCACTTATGGCTTGTCTGCAGTACACTTATAGCTTGCCTGTTGAGCACTTGTGCTTGTCTGAAGTACACTTGTGGTTTGCCTGACGTGCACTTGTGGCTTGTGGCTTGTCTGTTGAGCACTTGTGGCTTGTCTGAAGTACAATTGTGGTGTGCGTGACGTGCAATTGTGGCTTGCCTGTGGTGCACTTGTGGTTTTGCTGTGGTGCACTCATGGCTTTGCTGTGGTGCAATTGTGAAATGTTCAGGGAAGACTGAAAGAAATATTTGCCCCAGTGTGCTAGACACCAGATCAAGATATCTCGGCGTTTTCTCTATACAAAGGTGTCAAAGGTATTCTGTTGTTGCCTTGGTTTTAAAGAACTTATAGATGACTTGATTTTACCAGTTAGATCCGCCAGTATTCAGTTCATGTTGACTTTACAGTGACCAGCATGGTAACGAGAACTACAGGTGCTAATGGCAGCAGTTAAGCTGTTCGTACATGGACACAAGACTGGGTTGGTGGTTCACAGTCAAGCTTAGTCAAGGGCATAAATTGAACGGCAATACCACAGAGGGGAACCTTATTTTTAGTCAAATCATGTGTTTTGTGTTCATCATAGCACTCCACATTTGTTGATTTTACCAGCCTTGCAGGAGCCTCTGTGGCTCAGATGGTTAGCGCGCTAGCGCAGTGTAATGACCCAGGAGCCTCTCAACAATGCAGTCGCTGTGAGTTCAAGTCCAGCTCATGCTGGCTTCCTCTCTGGCTGTACTTGGTAAGGTCTGTCAGTAACCTGCAGATGGTCGTGGGTTCCCCCCGGGTTCTACCTGGTTTCCTCCCACCATAATACTGGTCGCCGTCATTTAAGTAAAATATTCTTGAGTACAGCATAAAACACCAAATAAATAAAAAATAAATAACCAGCCTTGTACATATAGTTTGCGAATTTCTACACTCTTATTGCTTGCAGAGGACTTCGTGGTTCTTGGTTTAGGCTAGTTCCTTGCAACTTAGCCCAGTGCATCACATTAAATAGCAGTCAATCAATCAGTCAGTTAATCAGTCATCTTCTGCTTGATGTACTTTTCAAGGAATGAAGAATTCAAAGTCTTTTTGATGGTTGAATGCAAATTTATATATTGTTACAATAAGCAAATTTATGTATGGTTGCAATAAGCAATTTTATGTATTGTTGCAATAAGCAAATTTATGTATGGTTGCACTAAGCAAATTTATGTATTGTTGCAATAAGCGTGGGCAAAATCAGAAAGGGAAATCATCTGATTCATTGTTCACTGGGGTAAAATGCTCCTTTGCAAAATGAACTGAAGTCACAATAAGTCACAGTAATAAAGACATTAATTTGTTGTCTCCACCCTATCAAAATGTCAAAGGTATCAATATTGTGAATACTCTATCTACTGTGAGTTGGATATTGTACCAGATATTGAAACATTACTGTTTAATTTAAAAAGAAAGGATTGAAATGTATATGTTTATAAGAAAACTTTTGAAAGAATGAATCAGTGATGTAAAAAGTTTAACAAAAGTTATGTGTCCACAGGCTCCAACAAAGTTTATTGCTCAGAAATTCCAAAGTAATTGAAAAATGTTGAAAGAAGCACAAATGCCCAAACTGAAAAAACTAATCCAGCATGTTTCTTGTGGATTATAATAGCATTCCTGCAGTAGGTGCTTAAGAGACGGGAGGGGAAATGAGAGCATATTTGATGCAAACTTTCAAGCAACAGAGGCCCTTCAGACATCTTAGACTTTTCCAATCTCCCTCAACCTGACAACTCCAGGCATGCAGAGTATCATTTCCTGAAAACAATTACACTTAAATGTTAAAAAAAAAAAAATTACTCGTTGCTCTGGGGCCATACACTCTGCAATAAGTGTTCAGAGACTCGTTATGATTGGTTAGTTCGATCTTCTCATAAAATTGGTCTGGCAGAGTTTTACACAGCTTGACATTAAGTTAATACTACTTGCCCATAGCTGCAGGGGAGAGAAGTGGGTGGAAGTTCGATTAAAGTTTCTCCTTAATCTTGGGTGAAAGTCTGGTGTCCTTTGACGTGTGTAATTGACTGCCTGTTTTGATCAGGTTTCAGAGACCTTAAACATTTTTGTCTTACAGTTTGTTTGGATGGACTTGGGAAATGTGCTTGCTGGTTTATCCTTTGCCCTTTTGATAATTCCATATCTTCTGGAAATCAGAGTTCGACGTATGGTCTATATACTTTTATTTCATTGTACATGTTGACAGCAGGATTGAGGAAGAGGATGTATGCTCTGATCAGCTATTCCATTGGTTTTTTTTTCTTCCCCCAATATCATTATTTCCTTTTAGAGGCAACAAACACAATATCTGGCGCCAGTTTGTACTAGTTTTTTGATTACCCTACATGACCTTTAGTTTCGCCCACAAAAGGGCATTTTTATAGGCAAATAAATGTCACAAAATATAATTTTTGGGGCTGAAACTTACCATTATCCAGTAGAATATCATTATCCCATGTTACGAGCAAACTCAAAACACCTTTTTAAAGTTTAAAGGACTCTCAGAATCAGAAAAAATGGACAAGTTAGTCATGGACAAAATTTATGGTCTTTTAGAGTATGTCTCAATACATTCACAAATTTTCTTTCACATGTTTGTATCTTAATAACCTTTGACCCCTGAAAAAAAAAATTGACCAGAGGCCATGCCATGACACCATTTGTCAATTATCACACTGTCTTCAAGGCTCTGCTTTTAAACTCAATACTGTAGTCTTTGTATAATGTGATTTCTTCTTCTGTGCACCTGTTTTCTGCATTCAGGCACTTTTGTTTTGAATGTCCTTGACCCTTGTGAATGCAACAGAACATTTCTTTGTCCAACAAATTGGAACCATATTACATTGCCTGTTCAGCCTCAGTTCAATTCGTATTTTTGTCAAGCACTCATTGCCCTTCTTATGTCAAAATCAGCAAAGGCTACTTGTATCGTTGCAAACTTGACATCCACCTGGTTTGTGTCTGCACAACATTTTATCCATGTCCCTAATCATTGCACATCCCCCATCATTGCATATCCCCCATCATCGCATATCCCCCATCATTGCATATCCCCCATCATTGCATATCCCTCATCATTGCGTATCCCCAATCATTGGCAACTCAGCAGTGTAAATTTGGTTGGCAGCTCTGCTTGCTTTTTGTTTGCCTAATGGCCAGTAACAAATTTGATATCGGGACATCCAGTGGCTCTCATTTGGCAACTTATTCGTCAGCGCTCAACAATAATAACTGCTTTATTTTGTTACTAGCAGATCACTGGGTGTTTTGGTGCATTGAAACTCCTCCTGTATAATTAAGTATAGCATAGGGAGGAAAACCAGAGCAGCAATGATCGACCATGTGATAACTTGCAAATGGTCAAACTCAACCCGTGGCATCCTGTCAATTTACCTCAGAGTTTTATTCTAACTGTTTGTGTAAATGCTTTAACAGTAGCAAATTATACACCCCTTAGCACCATGGCAGAATTAAGTAAAAAAAAAAAAAAGTAATGAGGTGACATTGTTGTCTGTTGTCAGCAATTTCATGGCATTGCATTCTAGGTTGCAGTACCACATTCGTATCTCTGTTTTTCAGGTTCAGGATTCAGTATCACCAATGTGTCTCTCTTTTTTTCGGGTTTAGGATTCAGTTTCACACATGTGTATCTCTCTTTTGCTGGTTTAGAATTCCATATTAAAAGTGTAAGTCTTTGTTTTCCAGGTTTAGGATTCAGTATCACGTGTATCTCTGTTTTTCAGCTGTAGGATTCATTATCTCATGTGTGTCTCCCTGTTTCCTGGGTTTGTGATTCAGCATGTCATGTGTATCAGGTTTAGGATTCAATATTAGATGGTTATCTGTGTTTTCTGGGTATAGGATTCAGTATCATGTGTATATCTCCCTGTTTTCCAGGTTTAGGATTCAGTATCACTCTTGTATCTCTTTGTTTTCCAGCATTCAGTATCACGTGTATCTCTATGTTTTCCAGGGCTAGAATGCAATATCACATGTGTATCTCTATGTTTTCCAGATTTAGCATTCAGTATTCCATGTGTATCTCTGTTTTCCAGGTTTAGTATCACCTGTATCTGTATGTTTTCCAGGTTTAACATTCAGTGTCACCTGTTTCTCTATGCTTTCCAGGGTTAGAATACAGTATCACATGGGTATCTCTTTGTTTTCCAGGTTTACCATTCAGTATCACATGGGTATCTCTTTGTTTTCCAGGTTTACCATTCAGTATCACATGGGTATCTCTTTGTTTTCCAGGTTTACCATTCAGTATCACATGGGTATCTCTTTGTTTTCCAGGTTTACCATTCAGTATCACATGGGTATCTCTTTGTTTTCCAGGTTTACCATTCAGTATTATATGTGTGTCTTTATATGTTTTCCAGGGTTAGGATTCAGTATTGCGGGTGGCGTGGGAAATCAGCACATTCCAGGCGAGGATGGAATCTTTGTCACAAAAATCATTGAAGGCGGAGCAGCAGAGCAAGACGGCCGATTAGCTGTGGGAGACAGACTGATATATGTACGCATTCGTCCCATAATACCTCTGAAATACAATGAATACTATCAGTATACCGTATCATTTACCACCAATGCAGTCACTGTGAGTTCAAGTCCAGCCCATGGTGGCTTACTCTCTGGCAGTAAGACACAAGGTCTGCCAGCTGATGGTCATGGGTCTCCCCCGACTTCTGTCTGGTAATGCTGGTTGCCGTGATATAAGTGAAATAGTCTACAGTACAGAGTAAAACACCAATGTAATAAATAAAATATGTCATTTATTGTTGCAAGTGCATTCAAACTTGCTTTCGTGTTGGAGCATATTTAATAAAAAAAGACAAACTTCTGGGCCTCTATAGTAAAAAAAAAAAACAAATGAATATTTTACATGAAGATGTTCAGAAGTTCATCTTAATTTATGTTCAACATATCTCCTGTATGAGTGTGAAACTTACGTCATATTAAAGTTTGTTCTTAAGTTGACTTGATCACAATACTTGATCACAATGCTTGTCAGGTGGCAATTTTCACAATATTTGTTGACACACAGTGGAAGTCAAGACATGAAATCATTTGTCTAGTGAGCATGAAAAATGTATATTTTCAAGACAAAGTTTGGTCATACCTAAGGGTTAGAAAGGGCAACTATTTGTAGTTCCCTACTTGTGTGTTCACCATGAGAAGGGATTAGGACCAGTATTAAGTCATTGGGTGGGATGTCGTATGTGGTGCCCTCCACACAGGAGTCCTTTGAAACAGCGTTATAAAATATATCGACTTTTATACTGACTGTATAAAAGAAGATTCCACTGCAGTATGATGAAAATGATGTTGAAAACAATGTTAAACCACATGAAAAGAATCAAAAATCTGTAAATGGTACCCTGTGGATGGTCGTCAGCTTCCCCCGGGGTCTGCCCGGTTTCCTCCCACCATAATGCTGGCCGCCGTTGCATAAGTGAAATATTTTTGAGTATAGCGTAAAACACCAATCAAATAAATAAAGTAAATTGTACCAGGTGTCTTCTCTGCAGCAAATCTGTTACGAGTGTAGACAGGAAATGATTCTTTTATACCTGAGGACGTCACATTGTGTTAACATATGAAAAGGTCTGAACAGTTAAAGCAGGAAACCTTGATCATTAATTTACACATCCATTCATTCATTCCAACAATTTTAGTTCATGGAGGAAGGGAGACAACTGTCGCCATTGATGACATCACAATGTTTGTCCCCCTTTGTCACCTAAACAAAAGGCCATTGTGAGACAGTGACACAATTTATAATGTGGTGTAAGCTTTGTCACATTTTTGCCATACATTATATCACTTCGTTGCTTTGTTTCTCCAGGTAAATGACTGCAATCTTGAAAATGTTACACATGAAGAAGCAGTCGGAGCTCTGAAGCGAACTCAGGATAACGTCAAATTGGTCGTTCTGAAAACAGTATATTATCCAGAAAATGCACCGCAGGAGTTGTCCCCCCATTTGTCACCAGCGCCCCCTGTGGTCATGCCAGGTAAGCCGTGTGCGACTTTAGCGAGGTGACCAAGTAAACCTATAGCTACAGGAAGGGTAAAATATCATTAGCATGAAATACTGTGTGTGCTGTATTAAATCCCCGGGTGACGATTAAACACGTGTTTGTGTTGAACAGCATATTGTTGTTGCCCAGTCAAGTGAGAAGCTTGCCTGTCAGCCACATTGGTTACAGCCAGGTATGAATGCATTGTATTGTTTGAAAGCAAGAGATGCCTCCAGTTGTTCTTAGCTCTTTTCTATCTTTTATTCATGCTGTAACTTAAATGCTTCATGTAAATTGCCGAAAATTTTCATTATGACTAAGTTACTCATTATTTTCTAATTCCATGAGTTTTTTCACTTGTTTTTTTACGTGTGCTTGGAAGTTAGGATGATATATAACTAAGAATACTACTTATACCAAAGGCAATATTTTATGACACATATCCAATCAGATTACAATGGAACAATTATTTGTTTGCTTTTGTCTTTAGTCCAAGCAGACCCCATTCATCATGAACACCCTGTCCCTAAGGTTGCCCTGACGACTTCCAGCACATATCAAGCCCCTCCCACTCCACCGAAGCAGCACATTGACATGGTGGACACAGCGGAACCTTCCAGGTATGTCTAATAAGTTACTATAAATTTATGGAATTTTCCATCAACTAATGAGTTGTCCTGGCCAGGGGATCACATAGCGATCTTAGTCAAACCTTCAGTCATTAAATTTGGTATGTTCCTTTCTGTTTTAGCTGAAAAACACTTACCCAGAATTTTGACATTTTCAAGCAACATTTTAACCTTGTAATATAAGAAACAAGAATTTTGAAGTGATTAGAAAATCTTGACTTAAGTCTAAGATCGCTTCGTAATCCTGATGCCTGGGCCCTCTTGCACGAAGGGATATAACCATAGTAACACATGTAGCCATGGTGACATATGTTGCCATGGTAATTACAGTCGGCTTAGCCAAAAATCAATTTAAAAAAAAAAAGGCAAACCGTTGTACAAAAAAGTTGGTAAAAAATCACATGGAGCTGTGTGTGATTTACACGTGGTTTTTTTCGCCAACTTTGTGCAGCAGGGTGATGAGTTTGTGAAAAATTCTGTGAAGTAAAGGTGAGTGAACAGCATGCAGTGTGTCAACAGGTAGAGTAATTGAAATTGTCAGTTGAAAACCCATATATTTGTATGTCCTATTGACCATATTTTCACAAATACTGTGAAGGCTACATTATACGCAAGTTACCTAATGTGGAGGCCACCACGATTTGGCTGAAGTATTGGTGACGTGGCGTTAAGCCATAATCATTCATTTATTGCAGTATAAAGGTCGCAAGTCAACGTCCATTTCGGCTGTCTTTAACATTTGGGTTAATAAGGAAACGAATTGAACTCATCACTGATTATGGTGAACTTATCCGACTGTTGGATTGAGCCACCCATTGGAGATACGTGTATATCTCCATGGTTGGCTCAGGGAGAATTAATATCAAAGTAAACACCCATAAAATCTGTATTAAACGATGAAATGGCATCAGGCAAAATTTCTGGGCTGCTTACCCCTTGTTTTTTTTACAAGTTTCTGCATAAGGAATTGTTTTTTTTTTTAGAAATTTGGTTCCTCTCGCTAAAATAGGAAATGATAAAGTATGAGTGAAAACGTTTGATAAAGAATTGCAGTTAAATGTTTCGCTTTTTCTTCAGGATTGATTGATTATGTTTTTACGCTGTAGTACAATACTTCAGTCCATATCATTGGAACTTTTATCTGGGAATATTGTTTTTTTGATTGGTGTTTTACGCCTTTCTCAAGAATATTTCACTTATACAACGGTGGCCAGCATTATGGTGTGAAGAAACATAGGCATAGCCCAAGGGAAACCGACAACCATCCTCAGGCGGCTTACAAACCTATCCACGTACAGTCGTATCTAGGAATTGCACAGGCTTAAGAATGTGTGAAGAATGGCAACAAATGTGAAGAATGGCAGCTTTGTTGTATTTGAGAAATGGAATGAAAAGTTGATATCGTTAAATAATCACCACTTCATGAGTCTGTCTTGCTTTGGAAAGTATTTCTTTTCAGATTGCTTCTCAACTTTTCTTGTTCATAATTCAGTGGATCATTTGTCTGCCTGGATTGTTTTGCGGATGTATTTCGTGTCAATAGTTTATTTTGCATTTAAATTTATATTTATTTGAATATAAACTAGCGCTTGTCTCCACCATGCAATACATGCATTCCCAATCGTTTTCGGACCTGTTTTGCGAAACAAGATTAAACAAATCTTTCATGTATATGTGGAAAGCTGCTGGTTTTATTTGTGGTCTGAGCAATGGTTATCTCCCTTTGTCTGCTTCTTCTGTTTAGCCTCAGAAGGTGTTGTCACCATGGTAGTGTGAGTCATATGTGGGGATGACAAGTCACCCTAAAGGGCCACATTCAATTAGGTTCGCAAAATTACCACGCTGCTCTTGCCTTCTCAATGAAATTTAAAACTAATATCACATAAAATGAGATTTTCTGTTACAATGAGGAAACAGTAGAGTTCAGTGTTGCAATTGAAGCTTCTGGAAATTTCTCTGCCATATTGTTTTTTTGGGGTTTTTTTCCATTACGAACATTGATTGGGTGATGGAAAGTCTCCGTGGAATTCCATGATGAGGTCTGATGATTGTAGTTTGTCAGTTTTTGCATTTAAGCCAAACAGAAAGTTTTGGTGTCATTTTAGGTTGGTGAAAATCCAAATTTGAAAACTGGTGTATTACCCTATTTATGCACCTGATATGTTCATATTTAAGAGGCAAGTAAAGGGTTAAAATATTCTGGTTTTGAATTGTCGTCATATGACTGAAACATATGTTAAGTACGACGTTGGGGCCTCCGTGGCTCAGTCGGTTAAAACGCTAGCGCAGCGTAATGACCCAGGAGTCTCTCACCAATGCGGTCGCTGTGAGTTCAAGTCCAGCTCATGCTGGCTTCCTCTCCGGCCGTACGTGAGAAGGTCTGTCAGCAACCTGCGGATGGTCGTGGGTTTCCTCTGGGCTCTGCCCGGTTTCCACCCACCATAATGCTGGCCGCTGTCGTATAAGTGAAATATTCTTGAGTACGGGGTAAAACACCAATCAAAAAAAAAAAAAAAAAAAAAAGTACGACGTTAAACCCCAAGCACTCACTCAGTCTGGTTTTGAATTTTCCAGAAGGGTATCAAGCAGGATGTTTTACCCATTTGATTTTGCAACAAAGTAAGAGTAGAACATACTGTTCAGGACCAATTTGCAGTACTATATTTCTTCAAGCTTTTCGCATGTTTTCAAGGTGTTTATTCAAGGATTCTGAAGGCATTATACAGTGCAGATTGAAAAAATTACACTTTTTGTGAAGCCCTGAAATTGGCCTACCCAACCAATGTAGTTTTGTCTCCAAAATCAACTTAAAAATGTGCAAAAGGGTATGCAATATGTGTTCCAAATTTGAGATGCATCAAAGTAATCATAAAATATACTGCTTTAGAACAGATATGGCAGGTGTGATTGGCTCCCCATTTGAGTTTCATAACGGTAATAGTAAACATAATTGTAGTGCATTGTTTGCAACCAGCCTGTAATGGGCAAGATGGGGCTGTGCAGTGTGGGTTTTGCAGCAGTGTAACAATCAAATGCAATGCCTGGGACGACTGTAGTTTATGAAAGGAAGGATTAGGTCCCCTATGTTTTTTTTTTTTCTTTTTGTTAGAGATTTAAACAAAGTCTTGTTTGGGACCAGTTTAAACATTACTGTTATCAATTTTATTTTCATGCAAAAGGATGCCACACTGCTGGTGCACAGATTGACATACTGAAGAAATATTCATTCAATTAAGCATGACTGTCACTGAAATGTCTGCATCAATTATTACCAAGTTGCCAATTACTTGCCTGTTATGTAAATTGTAAAAAGCAATGGCAAATATGCAAACTTGATTAACTCCTGATAAAGTGATAGAGGCAAAGAAACACTTTACCGGGTTTGATTAAATACGCTTAGTATATGGCATTAAGCAACAAACAAACACAGTGTGTATAATTCTAAGCTTGCATTTTTCTTCTTTCCTACTTTGTTTTTGCAAATGTAAGAAGGGAGAGCCGGTTGTGGTCGAATAATTATGGGATATTCATGTCACCAATACAGTTGCTGTGAGTACAAGCCTAGCTCATTCTGACTCTCTCTCTGATCGTATGTAGGAAGGTCTTCCAGCAACCTGCAGTTGTTCGTGGGTTTCCTCTGGGCTGCCGCTGTCGTATGTGCGAAATATTTTTGAGTTTGGCATAAGACTCCAATCAAATAAATAAATGGATTTACCTATTAAGTAATTGGTCAGATGAGAAGATGCATGGATCCCCGGGGAAGAGGGAATGTGTGAATAAACACCTCCCCCTCACCACCCCCCACCCCCACCCCACCACCCAAAAACAAAAAACCCACCCACCCAGGCCAAGGCACACACCTGTTTAATGCTGCCTAGTTAAAGCCCCTGTCTCAAGGGAGTTGCTTATAGTGCAGTTACAAAGATTGGTGGTGAGGAATAATGAATAATGTCTATGTAAACACTGGATCCAGGTGTTTCCCTTATAAAAGTCCAGTCCCCAAGAGAAAGCCACAAAGTTGATTGTGCAGTGTGCTGAGGTATTTACTCATGCCTTTCTCCAAGTTGGTCTTATGTATGTTTTTGTACGGTTATTACAGGGAGAGGGTTTTATTATGTTTTAGGGTAACTCAGGCACTCGGTATTCGGAGTAATTTCCTATAGCCTTCCCCAAGAGTGTTGAACGCTGTCTGGCTTCTTCTGGTCCACTTTCCCTGCCACGAGGCACACTCCAATAGAAGTGGGATTGATTATTGGCCTAACACAGTCACGTCTTTCAGTCATCTGGTCTCGAACTTTATTAGGGCTGTTTTAAAGCTGCATGTCTCGGCACGGTCGCAAAATGAATGTGGAAAATTTCTGTCCATTTGGTGTGAAGAATTACTCTGGATGAAAAAAAATAGGAAGAAAGAAATCTCTGGAGACATTTTAATATTTTGTCAATTGAACATGTGGACCGAGATAAAACTGCCGTGGTTTCGTGGTTTTTGTAACAAGGCTTAGGATGTTGCTATTGCTTAGTATTCAGGAAAATTTGGGACAGATGTAGAAAGTGTTTTCAGTATTGGGCCAGTTCAAAATTGCTCCATTTTTTCACAAACAGCCATTGCTGTGTTTCATGTATGCTCGACACTTGATGACATCAGAGCTGTCATTGTCTAATTAAGATCAGGGATAAATACTTGCCAAAGTGATTAGGTAAACAATGTCAATTAGTAACTGCCAGCCAACCAGAAACTAGCGATATTATACAATGGAAAAAGCAAATAATTTGCTTTGCACTGTTGTGGGTTTTTTTTGTTTTAATTTTTTTTCCACTTTAATCAAGGAAGGTTGAGATAAAATAAAAGCTTCAGCAACTTTTTGTCCTGTGAAATTTTCTTTTCTTGCTTAAATATATGTACAATTTTTTAGTGGAAGTTAAAAGCTTTTGTCGCTGATTACAATGTTTGTTCAGATTGAGTCCCTCTGGAGCCCCCAGCATGTATTTCTTGCTCTTATGAAAGTATTGATTTTAGCAAATTTGATAACTCCTGTAACAAACATTCATTTGTCAAGAAACAAAAATATTTTTAGATCCAGTGGGTAGAATGTCACACACCATGCTGGTAGGAATTCCAATTTACATGTTACTGAGAAAAGTGTCAGGTTTTTCTGGTAGTTGACCACCCCCCCTCTTGCCCCCCACTGAGACTCTTTGACTCTTAAGACCATGTTGTCCATGGCATAAGGATTATAGTTTTACAGGTAATGGTGTTTGTCAGTTTTCACCTGTGGAGATGAGCCGACCAGACAGCCCTAGGGGAGGTATTGCTGGCAGGGAAGCTTAGGAGGGGGTTGCTACCTGAAGTTATGCCCGCCAAAGTGCAGGTTAAAGAGTGTTACCTGGGCAGGTACAGGTGAGGTGTGCCCGGCAGACGGTGAGGGGATCTTTGACACACTTCTGAGCCCAAGCTGAGTGTTTGTGTTGCCGGAACCTGCTGTGTGCCCAGGCTATGTAGCCAGGCTTTATAACAAGCCAAGTCTACTCTCTAGTACACCCCCTCAGCCTGTACCTGTCTACCTCCAGTCACAGACCGTGGCTACAAAAGGCTAAATAGAGGTTGTCTACTCAGCGATTAGGGACCCACTCAGTGGATTTATCCAGATATAAAAACACATACCTGGCTGACTGGGAAGGATAATCCGGGCTGGAATGTTTGTATGAAATCAACGCATTGTCGGCCGTGACCCATATCTGATGGGTCAATGATACGGCGTGCATTCACCGGCAATAGGGAACTCGCTCCGAGTTACTTGTCAGTTTCTACCTGAGTTTACTACTCCACTGTGTAAGGCAAATACTTGAGTCCACCGTTGACTGTTGTGCCTGTCCCAGCTAATTTGTCCTTCCATGGAATTTACCTGTGAGGGGATAATTGGAGCTTGATTACCTCGGACTATTTCACCTGTGTTTTAATGGCTCGTTTGGCATAGCTTTGACTTGTAATCTCACTAGCGGTTACTTCATTGCCCTTGTGCGCGTGTGTGACTTGGAACTGTTTTACCTGTATTTTATGCTGCCAAGGTAATTCATGGCCGTACCTGTGTACGTAATGTTCCCAGAGGTGTGATAATGTAGGTCAGTCGGACCAGGTCTCAGTCTAACACACTATAAAGCTCAGGAGTGCTTCTCAACAGCCTCTGGATCAATTGTTGATTGACCTGTCTTACCTGGCTCTACCTGTTACTATTGCCATTTTGACCAGGAATCTTACTAACCACACCTTACCTGAGTGCAATGAAAGTCCTGAAATGTAGGTCATTTCTTCTAACAAAATCCAGACCTTCATTGTTATTGTTTCGTCTGCCTTCACACAAGTGGGAAAGTGTTTTATCCTATCAGTGAGAATAGAACATATACCTGTACAGGTGAAAATTGTCAGATTACTGGTTTACCTGAAACGAGAATCCTAGTATCTGACCCAATGTGTGTCGTGATATAGAGAGTGCTTCCGTGTTGGTGTTCACCTGGAATAGCCCTTCTTACCTGAGCATCTAACGGCCATACCTGTGTGACATGCTGACAGGAATGGTCCAAGCTTTGCCTGAATGTGCGCTCAGTTTTTGGAGAGTGTATAATCAATCAGAATGAGGAGACAGGGATACAAGAAAGACCCCTATTTTTATGATCGCCATTTTCATAGGTGAGAATTCCTTGTATATCTCAGTTGAAAGGTAAACTTTATGTAGTCAGTGTATCAGGAAGTGGGAAAGTTTTAGAGAGGGGGAGTTAGTTGTAATGTAAGACTTAACATAATACATGTGTAGTAAGTTTTATGTTTATTAATTCACATATTAAACAGGAAGTTCGAACTACCCGTGTTCACCTTAAGTTTGATATGTATAGGTGTTAAAATTATGCGTTTGATACCAACACTTGAGCTTTTCTGATAGGAAATTAATCAAACTTAAAAAAAAAAACTTCCCAGGCAGCTCTAGAAGGGTGATGAATCAATCAGATCAAAGCAAAATGTGTTGAAAAATGCTGAACTTTTAGGTGAAATACATGCACAGTATTTAGAAACGGTAAAATAAATTTATTAAATTTCACTTGGCACTTGTCCAATTTTCAGGTCTGAGATATGTTCATTGCTTATGCTTCATTTGTTCATTGCTTGTGCTACATTTGTTCATTGCTTGTGCTACATTTGTTCATTGCTTGTGCTACATTTGTTCACATGTTTTACACCATGGATGTCATAGGTGTAATAGTTATGAAATGGATCTGTAATATCAATATGAGTAATATTATTATCATTTGATCTGGACACTTTACCTGTTATAGTGTTAGTGGCACTGTAGGGTCCGATACAGTGAGAACTTTTGAGTGTTTTATGAACGTGTTACTTTCATAATGACCATGACAGCCGGCAGTAAGGCTGCCAGGATAGTTTCAAGCATGTGACCCTGTGATGTGTGCGTGGTGGAACTGGGTCCTTATTAGCAGCGAGCGGATTTTTAATGTGGCGTAATCAGTCCTGGTCACTGGCTGTCTATCACTGGGTTTGTCCACAGCGGGACCCTCCTAGTTGTCAGGTCAATCTGGTACCTTGATAGGTAGGATTAGGACCAAAGCTCTTTGGAATGGCATTCCATCCTGAATTTCATTATTATGCACAAGATTGAGAACTTGATGAGCCATTTGCATGGCACAGGCTTTTCCTCTCTTGTATTGACCCCTCACCAAAACTTGACAGCTGCCGCACTACCTGATACCCCTCCTTTTTGGAAGTCATGCCTTCCTACTGTGAGCCATTCCTTGCCAGATTGCTATAAGAACCAGCTGTTCCTATTCCTCTCTGTGGGAGGTGCCAGGTTGATATGTTTTTGCATGGGGTACTCTGGAAACATCTGTGTCTACTGCTGGACAGATTGACTGCAAAAGGCAGACTAAGACTGCCAGTTGCTACATCAGCTTTAATAGTTACATTCATTCACATTTGTGGAACTAAACCGTACAGGAACCATTGCCTAGTCTCTTTAAAAAAAAAAAGCATTTTTAAAAACTAAAATCTGGATTTAAGTGGTTTTATCAAACATTGCTGCCATACACAGTTTTGTCATCATTAACACACTTGCTTTTCATCTGCATAAATTGTTTGGAACATTGAGTTATAACAACGGAGGGCAAGGGAATGCTATTTGGTATTCATGATGTAACGAGGCAAGGAATTTTGTTGATAACAAATTCCTGTTAAAAGTGCACTAAATTGATATCTAGAACAGAACAGCTACTAAGTATATATTAGCATTGGTGAGTACATATAAAAACAACAATATTATCATAATCAGTTTCATTTTCTGAAATATTTAGTTCAGTTAATGTTTTAGGGGGTTCAGTAAATTAAAGTCCTGTCATATTATGTGGATAATTTTCAGTATTGTATATACCTGCCCATCTCCAAATTTTCATATGCTGACTTTTCAGAACGGTGGATGAAAAAAACTGAACACACTATCCAGGTTAACATATGGTAAATCAATTAACTTTAAGCCTTCTGTATTCTTCTCTTTCAAAATAATTCATGGTTTTCGTTGGTAGGCGAAAATTGTGCCTTCATGCTGGCTTAATCTCCAGCCATATGTAGGAAGGTCTGCCATCAACCTGCGGATGGTCTTGAGATGGTTATGGTGGCTCCCCCCACCCTAATGAAAATATTCTTGAGTACAGCAAAAAAAACCAATCAAATAAACAATAAGTAAAATTCTGCATGAATAGACATGATATAACAAGTTAGTAAATCAGCCACCTGCCCTGTCACATTGGAGACTATCAGGTCTACACATAAACTGTAAAGGACATAAAGTGTCATCCATCAATTAAGTTATTGGATTTCCCTGATTCTGAGAGTTCTGTTGATCTTCGAAAGGTGTTTTGAGGTTTGGTTGAAAGGTAGGATAATATCTTACTGAGAAAATGTAAGTTTCAGCACCATAAGTAATGTTATACGTCATTTATTTGCGTATCAAAAAATAAATTTTTGAGTCAAAACATGTATTTATATCCATCTTGAAAACAAAATGTATGTGCATATGTAACACATTGCAACAGCCTGAAAAACTGATGTTACTACACATGTATAAGGTTGACATTTATGTATAGCATAATCAATAAATATTTTCGGTTTGTTTTTGTGTGGTTTATGGATCAATTTTGCATTGTAAAAACCTCAACCTTTCCATACTTGGCTGCTCACATACGGTACCATTTCCCAGTCCAACATTTCAGAATAATAAGACCTGCTGTCATGCATATCATAAGGCATGTGAACTCTAAATTTATAAACTGACCCCAGAGGTTTTTGTCAGAATTTAGGAAATTGAATACCTTTTAACGTGGGATGGAAGTGTCAAAATGCTGTTAATTGAGGTGGGATGAATTGTGTAAGTCTTTATCATTGGTAACCTCATCTCCCAGTTTGTAGATTTGTAAGTCTGTCTGTCTGTCTGTCTGTCTGTTTGTCTGTCAGGCTGTCCAAGTGTCGGTGTGTCCATTTGTTCCTGTCAGTCTGTCCATTTGCTTTATCAGAAGTCCTGAGTTGTTTGTTTGTTCCATTTTACACAGTTTCAGATGATTATTCACAAGGAAGTTGAGGAGTAAATCTGCATAATACACATAATTAACACCTATGCAATTTGTATAACTTTTAAGCAAGAACCATTTTATCACTTAGTTTGCCAGAAGGAATATGTTCAAAGAAATTTAGAGAGTTGACCTAAACTTTTCAACCACCTCTGCAACCAATATTGTAAAACATTCTGAGAGTACTAATCACTGTAGAGAAATAATCTACACAGTTTTTGTGAAGCTTATAAGTAATGACCCAGGAGCCCCTTACCAATGTGGCCGCTTTGAGTTCAAGTCCAGCTTATGCTGGCTGCCTCTCCAGCTATACGTGGAAAGGTCTATCATCTACCTGCAGACGTTCTTGGCTTTTCCCTTTGCTCTGCCTGGTTTCCTCCCACTATAATGCCGTTGTAAGTGAAATATGGCGTGATTATTGAAATGAAGCATGTATTTTAAATCATCATGAAGCTACCAGGATATATACAGCTATGTTATCAAACTCATCGGAGCAGTGTGAACAGAATGTTCATCATCTTGGTAGCATTCATTTTGTTTAGCAGAGCGCAGAAAGAAAAGAAAGTCATGTGGAGTTAAAAAAAAAAAGAAAAAACAACACATGAATCGAAGACTGTTCTTCCTGGCTCCAGGCATATTTGTAAATGTTTTAATTTTCTTTTCGGGAGGTGTTTTCTTGTGGCTCTACTTACACGTAGACAAGAAGGAAACCGCAAGATGGGCTTCTACATTATGGTGTGGCATACCAATAGTTTTATAAATATATATATATATATTTTTTTTTTTTTGGTATATGTGTTACAAAATTACTGATGTGTGGCTGACCTTCATAATAACTCCTGTGTTCTTCCTATAGTGTGGCTTAAAAACTGTCAGTGTAGCATTAAATCTTAATCAGTCATTCATTATCTTGGCTGCTTTACATGTACAGTATATGTATTTTGGTGTTAGATTTTAAGAAGAGAATAAGATAAAAATGAAAACCATCAGATGTCATTACATTTACAAGTAGCTCTGACACTTCCACCTGCAGGTACATATATTGATGTGATCTGTGTGAATATCTACCCTTCATATACAGGTATTAGGTATTCATTTGTTTCCATTACGCACCTTTTTTGATTTAATACGTTCACACAAGTGATAACAGAGAATGTCTCTTTCAGGGACACCTGTGATTTTCTTCTCCTATTCAGAGAAGAGTAATAAAGGTATTTTGTGTCGGAATGATATTTGGTGTTTATGTGTACAATGGTTTAAAGTGTGGTACTGCGTCGTCATATGACTGAAAAATTGTTGAGTACGATGTTAAACCCCAAGCACTCACTCACTCACTCACTCAGTAATATCTTTAACCAATGGTGTTGCTGAATGGTGTTTATAGATACACATAGGATGTTGACATGTATTATGGTACACTGAAAAGTGTTAGCACATAGATAGGTACACTTTGGTACCAAATGGTGTTACGATGCTATGCATGGTGATGAAGTATATTATGGTACACATTGTTGGCGTCCAGATGCTGAATGGTGTTCATAGATACACATTGGTACCGAATGGTGTGTGTTAAGATACTATACCTGGTGATGAGGTTTATTATGGTACACATTGTTGGCGTCCAGATGAGGAATATTGTTTATAGATACACATTGGTACCAAATGGTGTGTGATAAGATGCTATACATGGTGAAGAGGTGTATTATGGTACACATTGTTGATGTCCAGGTGCAGAATGGTGTTTATAGATACACATTGGTACCAAATGGTGTGTGATAAGATGCTATACATGGTGAAGAGGTGTATTATGGTACACATTGTTGATGTCCAGGTGCAGAATGGTGTTTATAGATACACATTGGTACCAAATGGTGTGTGATAAGATGCTATACATGATGAAGAGGTGTATTATGGTACACATTGTTGGCATCCAGATGAGGAATATTGTTTATAGTTACACATTAGTACCAAATGGTGTATGTGAAAAATGCTATACATGGCGATAAGGCGCATTATGGTACACATTGTTGGTGTCCAGATGCAGAATGGTGTGCGTGTGTTAAGATGCTATACATTGTGATGAGGTAGCAAAAACCCGTAGCAAAAACTCATATTATATTAGCAGTACAATAGAAAACATGTTGATCTCTTGGAGGAAACACTTAAGATAACAGACAAAATTTCCCAGGGTGAGTCTTTCGTGTTTCCGAAAAGAATTTCCTGGCAAATTGTTTTCACCAAAAATCGATTTCCTGTAGTCATTTGTTCTTTCTTGTATTAATTATTAAGAGGCTCCCATGTTTTTTGTATCTCCTGATGACCTAACAGAGGAAAGTGAACAAGAAAAGTTGTCAAATTGACCTGTGACCATTTGGTTTCCCTTTAATACCCTGCAACCTGCATTTTAGCTTTTCATGATATTTTGTTGCCATGACAACTGTGGGCACCTTACTATTTTGATGTGTGGTTTGCACATGCGCTGTTTCTTGTGAGCTCTGAAAAAATGAGGTAACATTTTCTTTTGACATAATATTTCTTTTGAAAATGAGCAGTGAGAAAAAAAATATCTGTAGCTGTAACTGATTTCATTTTATATGTACCATAAACGATAGATTTGTTGCATCTCACCACATTTGGCTGTGGCCTTATTGTCGGAAGGTTTGACAGGTGTGTTGAGAAAGATGATGTTTTTGTCTGGACCTCTCCACATTTGATCTGTCACATGAGGAAAATATTTCTCAAATTACGCCAGATACGCAGCACAACAAATTAAGTCATTTTTGCAGCAGATGTATACATGAACAAAAAAAGACAGCTATAGAAAGTATAAGATGGTGATGTGCCGCTCGGTGGCATGAACAGAAACCCCAAAGTGCTTTCATCCAGTTCATGAGTTGATGTAAGGATAATGTAGATATTGAAAATATCATGGTTTTTGATTGACATCAGACTAATAAAACTAGAAAGCAGAACATTCAGAAATCATGAAACAAATGCCTACCGTGACCAGCTAAAATCAAAATTGCATACATATTAATATGTACGTATTGTGAAAGATATACAATAAAATGCTTAAAGCAGTTTTAATCCTTGTCTAGCTTCTGACATCTCGTTAGCAGTACTGTATGTACATGTAGGTGATCTTTTGAGGGTAGAATCCAGGCATTTCGCAGGTGTTAACAATAATGTAGCTTAGATAGATTCCACTCTAGGTGTGATGTTCCATCCTTTACAACATCTCAAGTGTGATGGCAACTGTTCACACTTTTGTTATCAGTGCCACGCTGAAAGCAACTACATTCATCTGACTAATGACAGGAGAATAGATTGACTCGACCTTGAACGATCATGTCTATGGCTCGTGGTGGTCACCTTTTCCAGAAAAACAATCCCGTTGCTATGGAGAATATTCTTGGATAGTAGGTGTCAGCGACGCGGATTTGGCAGATGACCGAGTACGTCCCGGTTTTGAGAGAAAGCTAATACTGCTGTATGGGTTCCTCAATTTGTGTACCCGATGCGTTTGACCTTGAGGATGACAAAGGAAAAGAAAAACAAGACAACAGGGTGTCATGAAAATAGGAGTTCAGAAAAGTACGAGTTCAGAAATGTATGTGGTAATTTGAATTGTCAACTGTGTCAGCCAAATTTGTTGTTTTGCAAGTGAAACCCCACAGACGTAAACTCTTAATTAAAGAGAACTTTTTTTTTCTGTATTATGTAAATATTCACGCAATACATGTGGCACCAGTGTGCCTTTAGGGCATAAAATCTTATATGAAATCATAGTGTCCTTTTAAGGTCTGCGGCGAAAGTTTGAAATGGTTATATTCAGCTGGAGAATGGAGGATTAAATTATGTGTTTAATGTCTGGTGGGTTGGTGGAGAAGTGAAAAAAAAAAAAGTAGAATTAAAAGATCATCTTACTTACAGGTTGATGTTGTCAGTGACAAATCTTCATTCTGCAGAGGACGTTGAAGGATAATGTGGTGCAGTAAAGATTAACTATACAATCCCCCTTTTTCATCAACCACGTCCCCCACAAATTCTCTAAAGCGGTTAGCTCCTGTCTACAGGTTCTTGTACAGGGCCAGGATCAATGTCATGGCCGCCTGCGGAGAGTGGTAATAATCATGTGGTTATTAAGATGACTGTGGGTGTACAGATCTCCTTGACCTGAGGGTAATATGGATGGGGACATTTTTTTTTTTTTAGAGTTGCCATATGTATTGCTGTATTGGGTGATTCTGTAATACCTTTACTGGAAAGATAATGTTGTCTTTAGTTTCTTCATTTGCAGCAAGGAAGTCATAAATTGGAGGGGGGGGAGGGGATTTGACGTACATAAGATAATTGAAATGCTTGGAGATATGAAAAAAAGTATTCAGCAAGGGTTAATAATATAATGAAATAAAGAAAAGGGTTTTATAATGGTTTGAAACTCCCTGAATTAGGAAAATGTATGATGGTATGTGAAGTGTGTTGGACTCATTGATTATGGTGATTATTGATCATTGATTATGAAAATTAGAATGTCGCAAATGATCAAAAATACTCATTAAAATGGAATGGAATATTACAGTACATTCCATCACTGTAAAAAGTCTTTGAGAGATGGACACCAGAAAAATGTCATGAAAATTTCTCTGTGCTGGAAAGGGGCAGTGCTAAAATACCATAGGGCTTCTGTATAATGGTGGTGCCATGTTTATTGGTGAAAACATTTTCTATGACAAAATCTTATTGGTTTTCATGGGTTGTCAAAGTGGGTTGTTGCCCTCACGTCAGTCTCCCAGGGGCCATGGATCCTGGACTGTCAGCTCCACACAGAGGTTATCAAGCCTTGGTGGATGGTCGCATTGCTCGTTCGCTCCAGTGGCAGAGTGTTCAAGCCTGTAAATCAATACGAACACGATTGAGGCATAGGTTGTATTCCTTGCCAACCTTCTCCAACGCCACCGGCTAGAACAGGCTTGTCGACCAGCTGATGGACAGCAAAGACGAGATTACCCTGTGGAAATGAAGTTTGGCATGGGATCAGACCGTCATTTGCATATTTAAATTTGTCTCCCCATGTGGAGTTTTGATTTAGGAGGCTGTGAATACAAACTTGATTTTGTGGTTCACCCAGAGGGGGATAGCTCTTTCGTTTTCTCGGCCAGGGGGCAACGATAGTGACACTGTGTCAGTAGGAGAGCTGAGGAATTCCGAGAAACATCTTCCCCGTCAATAAAAATCAGCCGAAATGTTCAGATAACTGCGAGCCAGTCTGCCAATAATCCACTAAAGCCGTTTTGTCTTCGTTTAGGGACATACTTGACGATTTGCTTTTGGCTAGAGATAGGCCTCTTTTAAAAAGAGCCAGTGCTCTTAATTCCTGATAAGGACAGGAATGGTTGGCGCTTAGGCTAGTCTGGAGTCTTACCTAAAGGCCTATATGATGTCCGAACCCGTAGCTGACTGTCAGGCCAGTCCAGAGTCTTGGTAGAAGTGGAGTAGCAGAAGCCTTGTTTACTGTGACTAGCTGGCGCTAGAGGAAGATTGCTAGAGGAGTCTGACCAGTGTAGGGAGAGGAGAGACCGCTTGAGTGACCTCAGTCCTGCGTAAACCTGATCTGCCCTCTCATCATCATCATCATCTTCCTCCTCCTGCTTCCTTCCACCAGATGATGAGACATGGTCCAGCTTTATCAGTTTCCCAGCAGGCCAGCAGGCTTGGTTATTTTTAGTGGATTCTTCTAGATTCGGTGGGCTATCTTTGAAGAGCCATCAGGATTTCATGTGACTGGCCTGCGGGTGTCAGAAGAGGTGCCTCAACGAGCCTGGCCTCAGAGGCGGCATATCTATGCTGTGGTGGCTGCAGCGAGATCCTATTAGTCTACTGAGTGAGCACACAGAGGGATTCCTGTACTGTTTAGGCCTTGGTTGTTTATCAGCAAAAGGACCGGTTCTCATTTAAACCCAGAACACACACGGCACCTTCTGTGTGCCATACAATTTTGTGTTATCAGTTCTACATACATGTAGCCTGTCCTGACTGGGATATAACCATCTGTCATGTAAGTGGTGCTTTGGTGTTGGACGTGACGTTTGCTTAGGACAGAGGCTGGATTGTCACCATCAAGTTAGTTCTGTGGTCTGGATTACTGAGATATTTTTGTGATATTACGATGGATGTAATTACCCAGTTCTACTTCACATCTTTGGCTTGAGTAAGGGAAGACTGCGGGGCTTTATGCATAAAAAGCTCGTCATTTGGCATCGGTTGTGTTTTCTCGCAGACATAAATTGGTTGACTACAATTTACAGATTAAGCGTTGAAAACCTGCTACATGTTTTGTAAGCGTGGTATGAAGAGCACGGCTGATCACTAAATGCATCGGATATATTTATGATGACTGACTACAATTAAGCCAAGTGTTTTCTGTCCTTGGGATAAACAGCAGAGGGGAGACTTTGAATTTGTCTACACGATCATTGGTTAGATATCTAGATGATTTGTACAGCTTGTACTGCCCCTGTTTTAATTCAACTCGTACCGGATATACATGAAAGGCTATTCCAGTGTGATAATTGTCTTCTGGTACACTGAAATTCCAGGAATTCCATCAGATTGTTTTCATCAGATCCGGTTTATAGACTTCATGGTTTTGATTTCGTAACTGAGCTTAAACAGTTCAGAGAGAGAGAGGAAGACATTCTGACCTCAAATCACATGTTGATACCAGGATATATTAACACACATGAGTTTTTGGGTGGTTTGCTTTTGCATGGATTCCAATGCATCTTGCTCAACCTTATATTTCTAATTTAAGGTGACATTTGCTATAGATACAGAGGTGGATAGTGCACTACCCAGAAGCTCACCATCCATATTAGTCCTCCCATTTGTCCTCCCCCAACACACTGACTGTCTCTCTAATCTGGTAGACCACTCATTCCAGTAATTTCCTCCCCAATACTCTGATATTTGGCCTCAATTTCTGCTCCGCGTTTCTAATTTGGGTTGACATTAAGGAACTGGAGATAGTACTGGGGACCACAAAGCTATGGTTCAGTTGGAGAGGGGAAAGACAGTGTGGGAAGAGAGAGCTAGGGTTGAGAATCGAGACTAGCTACTGCGAGAAGAACTTAAAGGGCAGACCTGAAAAGATACTGAAATTACTGGTGAAATGGCTCATACATGTGTAATTAAGGAAATTTGATTGGGGGAAATACCCACAGGGAAGACTGGATTAAGGTTATTGATGATAGACTGGTTTTAGTACAAACAAGGTGATTGGGTTAGGATACATTTAGGTTAGACTTGAGGGTAGAATAAAAAGAAGACAATTGGTATAGACTGGTTAAGGGGAAGTTTGAGGGGAGACTGGATTATTACACATTTAGGATATACTGTCTGCACAGGTATTCATAACAGAGACTGCAGTCTGGAGTGTATTAAAGGGAAGACTGGTTTAGGGTACATTAAAGGGAAGACTGGTTTAGGGCCCATTGAAGGGAAAACTGGTTTAGGGTACATTAAAGGGAAAACTGGTTTAGGGCCCATTGAAGGGAAAACTGGTGTAGGGCCCATTGAGGGGAAAACTGAATTGAAATAGTTTAATGGTAGAGAATCCTGAGGAAAGATTGTGTTGGTAAACAAATTATTGAGCTCGGATACATACGTACTTGCAAGGCTGTTTTATATAGATAAATAGATTGTAAAAAAGTGAGTGAGGATTTATTTAGAAAAGATCGTTATACATATTGGGGATTTTACCCAGGGTAAGGTATACATAGGTAGGTTTATAGTAGGATATACCTAGTGGGTGACCGGTCAGAGAACTATGCTCTAGGTTGTATAAGGCTGGGAAAGGATAATAATCCTACATGTATGCTGTGGAGTGTAGATGAATATAGTGGATGGGGTTTCCCCTCACCTCTTAAATTACCAGGGCAAGAAGGATCTGAGACTTAAAGGGAGGCATCGTCTGTGTGTCATGTGAGGTCAGAATGACTGATACATGCAGCCCGCCTACACGCTGACCATACAACAGAGACGAGTCACTTCCTCCACACGCCTGCATCAAGGCTGGTGTTCATGTAACCTAGCTGCTGTGTGTTGTATACGTGTACATGGTGTGTTTGTAGCCTGTACTGAGGCCTGGTGTGCTGCTGGATGTGTGGACAGCTTAGATTTCAATGAAGACGTGTTAGCGTTGAAGAGAGAATTTCTCTCCCTGCCGCCGTTGTAGTCAGGCAGTGACAGGCCTATGTGTGTCATGATGGATCTTCACTAATGGAATTTCTGCGGCCGTTGTACCGCAAGTTGAGGAGCCAGCTATTTGTCAGTCTGGGTGCTGTGTTGTCAACCTGGAATACAACAGTAACTGTGGCCATTGTGAACTGGGTATCCTTATAACATCTGCTGCAGGCCGTTTTAGACATACATACATGTGTCTCTTCGGTCTTGGGAGGTTTCGGCAAGATCAAATCATGGGAATTTTATTGGAGCTGTTCCGAAACATGATTTCAAGGCTTGATTTTGAACTAGGAGCAAAGGCATTGGATTTGTAGCAGCCGATTCCAAAATTGATTACCTTTCTCTCTTGCTCGATCAACAAAAAAAAATGGACAATGGCACCGGATTCCAGGCATTCTGGGAATGTCCTTGGTGAAGACATTGCTTTCCCGTAGATTCCCTGCTGTTGTCAACAAATCTCTCTGAGGTGTTTGTCAAATGGCTGGTAGTCTCTGTTTAATGTAATAATCAATGCATTAAGCAACCCCTCTGGGATTTATCCTCCAGCTCTTGGAAACTCTGGAACCATCTCGGGGTCAATGTACAACACAACGAAATTTGGGGATTCCTTCTGCTAAGGCTGGAGTACAGGCTTGGACACACTGAAGTTTCAACGACAACAACAACGAGATAGTGTGTTTTTGCACACACGTCTGGCTGTCTTCGATAAAATGAATTCAGGGATATGAAGTTCAAGTTTATTATTATCATCATCACCTCCTTTAATTACTACAGTGAGTAGCTAAGGTGCTGATTGTGTGACAGAAAGTATTCCAGCATTCTCATTGTGAGCGTGGCACGAATCCAAAATTGGCTCCGCAACACTGTGACTGGAATATGTGTGAGGAAATAATTGAATTTTGTTCCGGGTTACGGGTTCTGTGTGTGCTAGATCCGATTTCTCAGAGATTTTTGCCAGCGTTTCTCGAGGCGTTAAATTTCGGTGCTTGTTAACAAGGGTGATCTGTTCACTACCTGGTAATCCTGTTACCATGACGATCCCAATGAAGGCAGTTACAAGGTACGTCTTCACACTGTAATCAGGTGGTAAACCTTAGTTCACACAAAATCAAAAATAACCTCAAGGCTGGTGTATAATTAAGCCTAGCTTTAAGTATTTTTTGTGTGTGTGTGTATGCGTGTGTACTGGTGTTTACAGCCAGGAGATATCAATACTTTGTTTGACATTTAAACATCAAAGGCTTTCCTTGTTTCCCCCTCATCATCCAAACCCGCATTATTTCACACTTTCATACATTAGTGACTGGTTTTTGTTACATAATTGGTTGGCTATAAAAGTCGTTTTTATTGTGAGTGTATGTAGTTCAGCCGTCACTACATGTGACCACCTGGCACGAGTTCAAACCTGGCCCATGCCAATTTTGTAAAAATACAAACCACTGTTAAACCAAGGACCCAGTTTCTCTACAGAATCACAGGCTGATTACAAGTACCAACAGAAACGAAGTTGATTATAACTACCATAACCAAGCAAGTTATTAACTTACGTTCGTTTCACCTGCAGGTTGAGCCAGTATTAGGGGCAGCAGCACGTCTCCTATATTTTGTTATTTGTCTGAAAGCCTTGTGAAGAACCGTTGGTTATTGATGGGGTTACTTTTAGTAAATAAGTTTATTAATTATTAACACGTCTTTTGGGAAAGTTTATGGTGTAATAGCATGAAATACCTGTCATGCAATCATTGGCGAATACTGTGGGCTTGGCATCGTTTGAATTCTGGGTTTACAGTTATGTGGAACTACATATATAGTAGTTAAAATAAGGTTGAATTCAGTGGTATTTAATGGCTGTCAGAAGTGTCTAAGATATGTCTCATTCTGACACATGCTGACAGTTTTGAATTATGATAAATAATTTCTTTTTACAGAGGACCAAACATCTGTTACAAAAGAAAGAAAAAGGAGAAAAAGAAAAAAAAAAAACCCTTATGGTACCCCATAGGATGCCTCTCTTATTGGTATTTACTTAACTAAGCACTTATCAACTCAGACATCTGGCCTAAGTCAGCGCCATTAGTAGGGGACCAATACTGAATGTTGATACATTCTCTAGTAGACTACAGTACAGTTGCTATTGCATAGTTGACACCAGTGTAGGGACAGGCATTCCCGCCATCTTTATTCCTCATTTTGGTCTTAGATTTTGTCTGCAACTTTTCCTTTCAGTCTATAGACTTTGACTCCGCAGATACAAATAAGCACAAGTGGAGTATTGGGGAAAATGACACTTTGAGGTTTCAGGTTAGGCTTTGTTACAACAACAATGATAATAATAATAAATAATCAATTTTATTTAAACTTCATGGCTGTGATGTTTAAAATCCATCTTAGCGCAATGCCTACATTCAAATGTCTGCTGATGGAGAGTGTTACTGTAAGAGTTTAGGTTAGAAAAACTTATAATAAAATTTTTTTATTTAAACCTAATAGCTATAATGTTCAAAATGTATCAGTGCCTGTATGCAGATAGCTGCTGTGTGGAAATGTTAACGTAAAAGTTTATGTATAATGGTGATGTTAGTTTTCAAAAAATGATCTTCATTTAAAATTGATGACTTAAGTGCTTGAACAGCATGACTACTTAATGCCTACACATGTATAGATTCAGATGGCATTTGATGATTGTTGCCTTTTATATTAAAGAACATTGTCACCAGAAGCAGAGTAGGGGAGTTTCTGGTTCGAAGTCTTTATCGTTGAAGGTAGAAAAAGTCCAGATGTATCATGTGACCTGTCAAAAATGTCAAGCAACTGGTTTTGATCACCCTCACTATAACACGGGCATCTGACAAAGTGTCAAAAAATAATTGAGAGCGGACTGATGATAGAGAAAATTGACAAGCTGAACGTTTGATCATGAGAAGTTTCTAATGGAAAGAGATGTCGTTTGTGCCTCTAGAAAAAGGTGAGAGAGGTGATCAGTAAATCAGTTTCAACAAAGGTTTCAACAAACATTTTTCACCTGTTTTTACCTTTGGGGACAAAATATTTCCTAATAAGTCGAAACTCCCCTATTAAGAAGATAAAATAACAGCTATCTAACGACAGCTTTGAAATAATCACTACACAGTGCTTTGTAATCAATAATTATGATCAGACTGGGGGTTTTCATTTCTCAGATCCAGATGATATTCCAGATTGCATGTAATCAAAATGTCAGTTCTATCTGATGTTGGTGTTTTATGACCACTGAAGGGATGGAATTCAGTAGCACTATAATTTGCTAATTATTTCCTAGTTACAAGTGAAGACATCAATTACCTTGATATCCACTCAACACAACATCTGTTTTGAACAGAAACACTGAGATAATCACTGTTAAAGAGTTCATGAATTGTATGATATTTATTTCTTAATGTGCAGTTTAGGACACATTCTAACGATAACATACACAGGTAAAATCAACAGTCGTCTTCCCAGCCTTGCTCTTTGAGGGTAAAAATGGTTTTAAACTACAGTCTTCCCTATTCCTCAGTGGTCAGTCCAGAAATTAGTAGCCTGCAGTCAGTTGTTTCCATGAATGAACATAGCAATAGCTCTTAAACGACTGCAGGAGTGTGGGGGGGTGGGGGGATGAGTTCAAATGGGAAGAGTGATAAACTGATCTATGTGTGCTAGTAAATTCATAAATGAAAATGAAAATTTATTTAAGTTGCTATAAGAAATCTGCTAAAGCAAATCATACCAGCACAGCATACTAGTTAAGTTATTATACATGTATGGTTTTCCAAGAGGTTAAATTTAAGTGTTTTAATGACTATTTTGTAGGCTAACCATTTAGAATATTACGGTATCAATAAGCTACTGTGTGATTTTATTGTTTTCATGACTATGTATCACTCTCACTGTAATCCTGTGAACCATTAAATCTACAACACTAACTGTTACCAGAATAAGAAAATTAGTGGAATTGTTTTGTTTTTTTTTTTTGGGGGGGGGGGGGGTTAAACCAGCATAACTGGCAATGCCTATGGTGTTTCTGCTGATGCCCTCACTCATTCTTAACGATCATTACCAGGGTGAAAAAAAAAAAAACCTCGAGCAACACGAAGAAAAAAAATATTTGCTTTCCAACGTATCGATTTCTGTTTTCATCTTAACACAACACGGCTTGTTGGCACGATCAGTGCGCAGTGCCCAGTAGGCCAAAAATCTGAACTTTTCACCGTTTGTTGGAGCTTCTATGTATCAACTAATCAATTGTAACTGAGTGGATTAAACCTAGAAAAAGAAATAATGAACAAAAAAATGGGGGGAGAGTGAGAGAAAAACTGTAAGATTTCGTTATCGATATCTTCTGTAGAAATAGTATCACTAATGGATCTGCTAGTGCTGGCGTGATCAAGTAATGAATGTTGGAGATAAAAATATCATTTAATAAGACGGACTGTAAGTGCTATTTATTGGGCCCATAGGCCAGACTGCACTTTGCCATGACATCAATCTTCCATTGTTTATTCTATTAAGAACTTATAATGCATACTTGTACTGATAGGCAATGCATAAGAAAACTAGTTGAGGCTCTAGTGGGTTTAAGTCATCCGTCAGGACTAGGTGTAAAGATTGAAAAGCATTTCTAAGGGAAGAAAACAGGGGTTACCCTAAGTTTATTCAGCCTTTAATGTAATAATACAGGCAAAAGAAACTGTGTGTTAATTTATACAGCCCTGTTTGTGTCACAATGTGAACCGGATTGGAGTAGGTCTCTATAGGCTTTGCACATTTAGCAATTCTCCTCAGTGACTGCTGTCCTTATAAGTCTGTTCCAAATAATGTCTGATTTTGATAAAATTTTGTATCGGTGTGTAGTTTTACATTGTGCAAGGAAGAACTTGATTTGTGTTAAAGTTTTGCACATTGAACGATTTCCTTCATTTTTATTGATCATTGCTTATCATATTAAAACTGGTACTGAGAGTTTGATTTGACCAGACCCCGTGTAATACTCAAGTAGTGTCACCAGACCTCTGTAATACACAAGTGGTGTAAACAGACACCAGTGATACACAAGTAGTGCAACCAGACCCCTGATCTATTCTGTAATACAGCCCGGAAGTTGGAGATCACCTGATCTTCCTATGTGATCCTTCCTATCATGGCGAAATCAAAATGGCCGCCCCTTGTTGAAGCATAGGCCAGTTTTGGTCTCTCCACCAGCGACCAGTAAGGCCTGGTTGTACAGTAAAACATCACAAAAGCAGAGAGATTCTGACTATCTGGGAAGCTTAAAATTACGTACATCCAAAGAGTACACCATCACTGATGATGATTCAGAAATGGGCATCTTCCTATGCTAGAACAATGTGAGGATGATTTTCTTCACCCACGCTGTCTGTTACTGAGGAGATCACGTGATCTCTAGCCATGGCCGTCTTCCAGGCTAGGGTTGTCAACTGTGGTCTCACCTGTGTAATGTTGTGGAGTAGCGCTTATTACCACTGAGCTTCACTGTAAAACCACAGAATATCTTTCTTTGAGTTGCTCTTGTTAAATGTAAGCATCAGTTTAAAGAGAAATACTGCACAAAACTTTGCCTGAAAATGAGTGTCTTTATTTGTGTATGTTTTCTTCTCTTGAGGATTTTTTTTTCTTTTTTTCAGCAAGTTAAATTGATTAAACTGTTTGAGTTTCATAGTTGGCTTTTATGAAGCATGTATCCGTCACAAGCTCTAAACACAGCTTTTAATCTTGAAATAGCTCTTATTACATATGACTAAAAGATTAGTCGAATAGTGTTCTCCAAAACATTGGCTTTAACTTGAGTATACAGAAAGTAAAAGTAATGTGACATCAGAGTACCTTGCCACTTGCGGTATCATCAATAAAACCCGTCATTCAATTTAAACCTTTGGCTGCTCTTTATGCTATGGGGAAAAAAAATTTTTTAGGGAGACCTTTCTACTGATGCTTATATTATTGTTATTATGTGTTTTTTTTTTCTTTAATAAATAGTGCCCATAGTGTATTTACATTTACATGCCTTACATGTAAAGATGGTTCAACTCAAGATGATTCAACTCTTGTTGAATAGTGTCAGTTGGCATAGATGAAGTACATGTATTCACGCATTTCTTTTTGTTTCAACTAAATTTTCTGTGGTTTTGTGTTCTCTCAGTTAGGCCAAAGACACTTGATTCCTTGTTTTCTGTAAGAATGTTGTGAAAATGTGTGGGGGGCAAGACCATTTTCATTATCATTATTTCAGCTTTCCATTGTGAGAATATAAGTTTTTCATGTGTTGAGAAGGGTATGTGGGGATTGAAACCCTGGGAGTGAAATTTTTACCCTGAGGCACAGGCAAAAGGTTAAAATTTCATACTCAGTGCTTTAACCCCCATGTACCCTTTCAACACAAGGATAATGACTTTGTCCTTACAATATTTATCAAAAGGAAAGCCAGTTTCACGTACATACGTAAAGCTGAGCTGAGAAAAATCATGCCACCTGCGTCGACTGCAGACAGTGCTGGTATAGTGGCGTGACGTCACAATGACTTGCCATGGAATTCAGTCACAAGGAATAATGATGTCAATCTGTACAGCTGTATTACTGTGTAGAGTTTAAATCTCATATACATGGACTGCAGCTTTGACGAGTGAATGTCAACACCTTAATTAACCTGTCTGATCAGCCAGTGGCAATCAAAAATCATATTCATATACAAACATATTGTAGCAATTTCTGACAAAACACAGAATAGCGAGTTCTGATGCTTGGGGTAAAATGGCATGGACCTAAGAACCTGGTGTGAGTGACCATTGGCTAGTGTTCATGAAGCAGTAAATTAGGACTTCATGAATTATTGAAGAAAATTACCTGTCAACATTCTGGGCGGTGTAATGAATGGACACAAGCAAATAGTTATGACAAGTATAAATATGACACATAATTATTGTAACGACACCGCCCCCCCCCAAAATGAAAGTGGCAGAGGTATTTGAGGTGACGGTAAGGAGAATACTGATGTAGTTAGCAGGCTTTGTGGTCAGCATGTGTGACAGTTAGGTGTTTTGTGGTCAATACTTGTGGTTTTTTGTCACATTCCGTCCAGGTGTGTCAAACCTGTTTAATATATACCTGGACAGGTTAACGATGTTACTAAAATAACAAACCAGGTAATATTGCTGTTACCAGAACAAGTGAGACACAGTGTTGTAGATGCAGAGTGCAAAATAGGGCTGCTATTGTACCTGATATGTCAGATAAACTGATACGCCTCTTGCCCCCCTCCTTTCCCCTGGCTCACCAATGCTTACTTTATCAGCCTTGGTCACAGAGCTGCCATTGTTGTAGAGATGAAGTTGTGATGATTACCAAATTAGCAATCACACGCTGATAGGTTATTTATAAATACAAACTTCTCAGACACCATTTAGGGTTTGGCAGTTCAATCTCAGGCTAGATAGCTGTTTTCAGTTTGAGCAATTTGATGCATATCCGGATCATTGTTTTTTGCAGTTCGTCAGCATGCATTTGTGTGATGAGTTAAAGGTTACATAAAAATTAACTATCAAACAATGACTATGTTTCTATGCCTAATTAAGAAAATTATGCCCCAGACTTTTGGTTACAAAAATTCCTTTTGGGGGTATTTTTATACCTGTTAATTATCTCTCTGCATTATGCATATTTTCCATCGACAGTCAGATTTTTGTAGAAATTACATCGTCAGTGAGCTTGCTTGGATCTCATTGAAGTTCCCCGAAGCCCGGTGAACTGTGTTGCTGCAGTGTGGGCAAGGTGACATGCACAGACACTGTATGGCTTCTTCAGGATAGCTTAGCGGCCCCTCCACGCCTTTACACCCGCCCCATTCGGTCTGTTCCCCACACCCCCGCCCCCTTGCAGCCAGACTTGTTCGGACTGTCCCCCACAGAGGTTTTTTTTAAGCAGGGATCATCGTTACTGGACTGTCTGCTGGGGCCTTAAGAAAAGTGTACTTTGAAGCCATATTTACCCCCGAAAGTGAAAGTTGAAAAATTTGTTTGTATTGTTATGTGTTATTACACATGATTATCTGCACATTATGAAATAAAACCAAAACATTTCATGTATCCTTTAAGCTGGCTTGCATTGCAGATTTAAACTAAAAATGTTCGGTATGCGAAAAATACCCTTGTGAACCTCTCTGAAATAATCTCTCAGACTTAGTTCCTTCAGTATTCCAGCAAGGCATATACCTATTGCTAGCTATTCCTTTATTAAGTTGATGCCTGAGATTTCAAACATTGAAGTTTTTAAGTGTTTTCGAAAAAGAAGAGAAAGCTATGTCATCAGACAAAATTTTGGTAATTCCGAGAATGAAGACAAGGTTTTGGCTTTAAATACCATTGTTTCCGCCCTGGTGTTGAAAAGTTGATGTTTATCAGCAGGAAACCATTATAGATGGTCGGAGGACTGTGCAAGAAGCTAGTTGTATAAGATACAGTTACACATATGCTAATTGTGAGAGAGAGAACTGCTGGATGAGTCACTGATGAAATTCCTCTCTACACACAGCCAACTGGAAAGACTGGATAGCTGAGCTATAGTGGGCAGGCTGACAAAATGAAACTAGGGTAAACAGTATGGTTAAGTCTGCCATGTTCTACCAAGGCTGTAGAAAGAACAGCTGAGACTGGAGAAGTAAGACTTAGCGGGGAGCGGAGATAGTACTCACAGATATGTCACGCTTGTTCTGATGCTGAAATGTAAGATTTGTCTATATTATGGGATGATAGGGGATTGTAGGAATAAGAAGGGGTGTTCTCAAAATTACAACAAGTCAGTGTTAACTTATGATGTACTTATGTTTCTTGCAACAACTCTCCTGGTAAGATTCTAACGGAAATGTAAGGTTTTCCTATTTTATGTGAAGACACAGTATGGTGCTGGTACATCTATGACAGGACTGTAGGGGTAAATGTAAGAAGGGGCTTGCTCAAAGTTACAGGACATTAATGCTACCTTGTGATGTACAAGTTTCAGTTGTCTTTGTAAAGATTCTAAGGGAAATGTAACATTTGCCTTTTTATGCAAAGTCATACAGTGTGGTGTTTGTACATCTCTGACAGGATTATAGGGATAGATTTAGGAAGAGTGGTGTCCTCAAACTTCCAGTTTAATGCTAACTTGTGATTTATTTGCATTTCATGCAACAACAATCTTAGTAAAGATTCTAACAGAAATGTAAGATTTGCCACATGATACAGTGTGGTGTTTGTACATCTCTGACAAGAAGGGGTGTGCTCAAAATTACAAGAAATTAATGCTGTTGTACATGAAGTTCTACGATTCTGGGGAAATGCAATAGTTTCCTCTTTTACAGTATGATACCTTCCTTTCTCTTGACAGAATTACCCATGATAATATTATTTTTGGGGCTGAAACTTACAATTTTCCAGTTGACATCATCCCATGTTCCACGTAAACCTCAAAACACCTTTCTAAAATCAATAGAACGTTAGAATCAGAAGAAATGGGCAGGTTAGTCATGGACGAAATTTATGGTCATTTAGTGTAGTTAGAAATGTTAATAGAATCTTACTCAAAATTACAAAAAATGCTATCATGTGGTGTTGGGTATCTCTTGCACCATATTCATGTATATTCATGTAGTTAACAAACACTGTTAACCTGTTAACCGCATGACTTTATCCATGTACACGTATACAAAGTAGGCCCTAAAACCACAGTGTATGCTATTTGCCATTGACTGTCCCCTAGAGGAGAGTCCATGTATTATCATAATACATGGACTGGTATGCCAGTCTGCTATGTTTGTGAACATAACTCAGTGCCAATCATATATTGGTTGAGCACTGCCTAATGTTTATAGTATGTTGGCCCATCTCATTTATTGGTACATTCATATGTTCTTGGCTTTCGCTATGTGGGCTGCGAGTTCAAATCTGACCTTGGTCAGGATGTGTGTAGGTTTTTTTTTAACAAGCTCTGGAAGGCTTTGATCCTGATTCAATCATGCCAAATATTGCTCATAAAGTGTTGCAATATATAACTGTTTCTTTTCTGTCCTACTCTGATATGACTGGTTAACCTGGGTACACACTACCTGATGCAACACATGTTTTGTTTGTTTGTTTGTTTGTTTGTTTGTTTGTTTTTTCGGTCCTAAACTTGATTTTTGTACATAGGCTCTGGACTTGTATCATGGAGGTTAAATGTTGGATGTGGATGTCATATTTAACAGCCTTTTTTCTTTGAAGCTGAATGACCCTCCTAACCAGTGAGGTTTTGGGTTCAAATCCAGGTTTCGCTTATTTGACCATTACAGCTTGAAGTTAAGGCGTTTTCTCAACTACCTGTACACATTTATGAAGTGAAAGGTTGTAGTTTGCTGCAGTCCCAAGCAGTTTAATAGAATAAATAAGTAAAATCAAACAAGATCGGATTTTTATATGTATACTTAACACTATTTTTATGTGTTCCAGGGAGCCACGGAAGGTGGTACTGAAGAAAGGCTCTACGGGTCTAGGCTTCAACATTGTAGGCGGGGAAGATGGAGAAGGCATCTTTGTGTCTTTCATCCTGGCCGGGGGACCGGCTGACCTCAGCGGAGAACTGCGCAGAGGAGACCAGCTCGTTTCTGTGAGTTGCTGCCCCTTTTTTCAATTCTGTGGCCAGTTGAGATGTTATGTTTGCCCTGTCTGGTTGTCCAGCCATCTTTTGATCAATGAAAATCTTGTTGCATTAGAAAAACAGTTTTGGCATGTCCCAACTGTATGTAGCAATTCATGTAAAAACTCAAAAAAATGTATAGGCATGATGGTGACAAAATGTTCATGGTGTCTAGATTTTATTGTGAAGAGTCAGGAAAATTATTGAACATTGATATTTTTGTATCTGTCACCATAAAATCACCAATCAAAGAAAAATTTAGACTTGAATAAGTTTAAAATTTTACATCTGAACTGTCTGAAATAATAATTACAAAATGTTAATGGGCCTGGATTGTTCTTCACACTTTCAGGAGATTTTTGTAACATTGACTTCATTGACATTAATCCAAGAAATTGACACTTCTGGTTTAAGCGTTCACATTGTATTCCAGAGAAATTAAGTTTCTGAACCTTTGCTATGAAATACTGTTGGCTTCACACTCGTGTTCATGAATATTTATTTCCATGATTCTCACCTGTTCAGGTAAATGGTGTGGATCTGCGGGCTGCCACCCATGAGGAGGCCGCTGCAGCGCTGAAAGGGGCGGGCGACACTGTTGATATTGTGGCTCAGTACAAACCTGAAGGTGAGTGCACTCAGGGAAGGTGAATACTATGGCATGTTTTATGCGAAATTCTTTGAATATTCATAAGCTATGTCATGTGACCTGAGATTTGTCTTGGGATTGGAGATTCATTTTACAGTGTCATATTTGGTTGAGTGTTTGTATGTGACATAAATATGTGCGAGGCTGAAGCTTACAATTTCACAGTAGGATACCATCTTTCTACCCAAGGAAAGCTTAAAGGGCTTTTCTAAGATCAATAGAAGTCCATATATGAGAAATAAGCATGTCATGTTCAAAATTTTAGGTCAAATGTGTGTTGATGCTGTTTCTAGATGGCAAAACTTTTATCCCTGACACTGTGCAAGGGAAGCTCTGCCAGCTACCTTGCAGATGATTGGGTGTTTCCACCAGGCTCTGCCCTTTTTCCATCCATTGTAATGCTGGCCATATTTGTTGCTCAAAAGTGGATAACTTTCAGTAAAATGTATCAAATGTATACAACATGAGAACATAGGAGAAATCAGAGCTGGTATCAACCTCAGCACTGACAGCACGAAGCTGGATATTTATACTGCGTGTGTCACCAAAACTGGGTCATCCCTTCTAGAAGTGTGGTCTTGATCAGGAAACTAGTTATGAAAAGCCCCATTGAATATTCTCTGTAAATGATGAAGTGGGCGAGCAGTATTTTTATATAACCAGCTATGAATAACTGGCGTTGTTATGGAAAACCCTACATGTACCCTATTTCTTCTAATTTTTTCGGGACATCTTGTCTGCTCATGTAAGCCAATATATATGTAATTGTAGCAGATATATTGAGTTTCTTTTTTCTCACATGGTTAGACCACCTAATGAACAACATGCCAGTATCTTTACTTTTCCAAAAGGCTGGTAAAGAAATGTAATATTCTACTTTCAGCAGTACTAATATCTGTCCCAAAAATTAGAATAATTAGGATATAGGTCTGCCGCATGGTTTATTAATAGTCATGATGACATGTGACTTGGATGGTAGTAGGAATTAATTGCAGGTAATTGTGCATTGGATGATGCAGCAGTTTTTCAATCATGAGTAATCTTTTTAGTATCTGAACTCTGATGAAGTGTCCGATCCATGTGTTATGGAGTTGTTTATTTGCTATTTTTTCATCTTAAAAAAAAAACAAACAAAAAAACAGCACTTTCCTGTCTTTCGTTAGTTGTTTTTATAGACATACCCTAAATGACGTAAAAATTCGACCACAAAAGAGCATTATTGCAGGCATAGTAATGTCATGAGATATTACTCCTTGAACTAAAATTTCACATTTTCCCAGTAGGATATCATCCTACCTTCCAAACACCTGTAATAACACCTTTCTAAAATCAGTATAACTCCCAGAATCTGGGATTATGAGCAATAAATTCATGGATAAAATTTTAGGTCATTTAGGGTAATTTATGGATGTACAAATTGAGAACCAATTTAGGCGGTGTGTCAGTATTCTTTAAGCAGGGTGATGTATGTACCAGACTGGCTTCCTTTTGTGCTTCACAAATATATTTAAAAAAAAAAAATACACCTTTACAGAAAAAAACTAGTCCCAGGTGGCTAGTTTGGCAATGGTTGTGTTTTTAGCTACGACAAATCAACCTGTGTGTTGTAGACATCTATGATCTCTTGTACAGGATGTGTTTTTGAAATTTTAGTTTTCACTGTTACAGAGTATAATAGATTTGAGACGAAGATTCAGGATTTGCGGGAACAAATGATGAATACCAGTACAGGCAGCTTACGGACAACACAAAAACGCAGTCTCTTTGTCAGGTAGGTATCTTTAGGGCTGCGTAGTACTTGAAACATAGACATTGACCTTGTGAAATTAAGATGCCCGATTTTCTGGTTTTCTCGGAAGAGTAATGGGACAAGACTAGATAAGATACAACAGCAGAACCTCTCAAGTTTTGTCCAAAAATAATTAAACTTTTTCCCAGAGGAAAACACTGTTCATGGAGTTGCCTCCCTTGTATCTCTGTTATTACAATGTCACCATCATGAATGATACTTTATTTTGCTGTGTTTTATATACCTGTCTCAGGGAATAGGTAAATATTTGGTTTACAGAGGATGTATCACTCTAGATGACTTTCCCAAGGTACTTTTTGCTGATTTTCTAAGTACATGCATATGTGATTGCAAGAATACTATCTTCTGTTTGTATTTCAACCCCCTGGAATTTATTGGTTTTTCTGGTATGGGTTTTCAGAGCTCTGTTTGATTATGACCACACAAAAGACAGTGGCTTACCCGGAAAAGGCTTAGCATTCAAATATGGTGACATTTTACATGTGACAAATGCCAGTGACGATGAATGGTGGCAGGCTAAGAGAATAACCCCTGAGGGGGAAGAGGAAGGCATGGGAATCATTCCCAGTAAGCACAGGTGAGAACACTTTCTGTGTGTAAGAGGTCAGATTATTGCAGTAAACACAGGTGAGAAAATCTTCTGTGTGTAAAAAGATCAGACAATCCCAGGGAACACAGGTGAGAAAATCTTCTGTGTGTAAATGATCAGATAATCCCAGGGAACACAAGTGAGAAATCTTCTGTGAGTAAATGATCAGATTATCACAGGGAGCACAGGTGAGAAAATCTTCTGTGTAAATGATCAGATAATCACAGGGAACACAGTTGAGAAATCTTCTATGAGTACAAAGATCAGATAATCGAAGTAAACACAAGTTAGAAAATCTTCTGTGTGTAAAAGATCAGATAATCACAGGGAACACAGGTGAGAAAATCTTCTGTGTGCAAAAGATCAGATAATCCCAGTAAACACAAGTGAGAAAATCTTCTCTGTGTAGATGATCATATAATCACAGGGAACACAGGTGAGAAATTTTAAGTGTGTAAATGGCCAGGTAATCCCAGGGCACACAGTTGAGAAGCCTTTTATGAGTAAAGATCAGATAATCCTAGTTAACACAAGTGAGAAAATCTTCTGAGTAAATGGCCAGGTAATCCCAGGGAACACAACTGAGAAATCCTCTATGAGTAAATGATCAGATAATCCCAGGGACCACAGTTGAGAAAATCTACTCTGTGTAAATGATCAGGGAACACAGGTGAGAAATCTTTGGTGTGTAAAAGATAATTATCTCTTGCTTAAAAATGAGATAATCCCAAAAATCACATCATCCAAGTAAACATTGATGAGATAATTGTATTTTCAAGTTTTGTGGAAAACTTGGGTGAATGTGAATTATTTTGTATGTCATTGAACACAATCTCTGTAGTAAATATAGGAATATGTAAATGGTGTTAACATTGTGGTTTGTTTCTTTTATCATGTCTATTTTATCTCCAGGGTGGAGAGAAAGGAACGTGCTCGGTTGAAGAATGTGAAGTTTACTGGTCGCGGTGGAAACGACAGAGTTAGTGAGGCAAGTCCTCTTTATTATCACATTGTCTTTAATGTACAGGATGAATATTTTAATAAATAAATGTGAATTGTTGATGTTACTATAAACTGGATTGATCTGATCATTTTACTGGCACAAATTAGTCCGTTCTAATAGACTAACACTGTTGTCATCTTGTCAAATTTGCCAAAACATGGTCAAAAAAACTTGTGGAACATGAAGGCTTGTAGTGAGGCCTTTTTTTTTTTAACAGTTTCTGATTGTCATGTCCTATTGTATTACAGGCCACGGCTAATGAAAAACGAAAGAAGAATTTCTCCTTCTCTCGTCGGTTTCCATTCATGAAGAGTAAAGACCAGAGCGGAGGGGAGGAATTAAGTGCAGATGAACGTAAGGACATTGTTTTTTTTTATCAAAATCATGAACATAAGAAAGTCCATTATTGAGACTGAATGGAAAACTTTATTTCCAAAATGTGAAAAATCCTTCTTAAATATACCCTAAATGACCTTAAATTTTTGTCTATAACGAACTCGCTCATTTTTCTTGATTTTCAGAGTTCTATTCATTTTAGAAAGGTGTTTTGAGGTTTGAGGTCTGTTAGGGTATTTATGAATGGATACTTTTATTCTCTCCAGTTTAAGGGAATGTATACTCAGTCCATTGTGCAGGATTTTGGTGTTGAAGATTAAGTAATGTACTGGAGGAAATACAGTCAAGTTTTTCATTGCGTTACCTTGAAAACATTTCCATTAATGTACATGTACATTTCCCTCAGCCTAATGTAATGGTTGTGTGATTTTTTTTTTTACTCTTCACAGCTGAAGAGGCTTCTCCCAAAGGTAGGTAACTCTAGTGGCATGACTGAAAGGAAACTTTAATTGGAGACATGTGTATCTGAGCTCATTGAGTATCTAGACATGTAATTGAAATGTGGTAATGTTTGATACTAGAAGATTGCAATGGCTCTCATTATTTCTGGATATTTCTATAGATGATTGTTAAATGCATTAATGAACATTTTGTAGTAGTTTTGTGTTTATCAGTGCATGCTTCTTCTTGAGTTCTGAGATTAGTTCTTCATAGAGCAGATCTGATTGCTCTTCAATCTCTCCATATGTGAACTTTGTCTTAGCTCATCATCAGAGAATCCCTGCGGATTGTTTTGTTTGACCTTCACCTAAGTGTTGCATGTGGTTTTATATCTGTACTCGTTGGTATTGTTTCTTTTGCTCAACATTCTGGATGGTTTCTCTTCTGTTTGAGTGAGTGCAAGTAGTCAAAGTTTGAACATTTCCTTTGATTTATTTTCCCTCACTGGAAACTAAATAGTTACATTTGGTGCAAATCAAGAGGTTTTTGAATACAATCATGGTATTATCTGCAGCAGAAGATGATCTCGGTTTTAAAATTGCAAAATGTGGAACCTTGCTCTATGCATGTCTTTCTCTTCAAGCCTCAGATAAAGGGAGATCACTTTACTGCTAAGTCTTCCCTTACTAATCTCTAACCCAAAACCACCTGACCCTATTTTCCTTCCCAAAATTTCAGCCAATGGGAGTGTGAGTGAAAGCGACGCTAGTTTCCGTAAGTACTCAAAAGTGTTGCAGGGTAAAAGCGAGAGATTAATATGTTAAGAAATGTGGAAAAGTGACCATTGTGAATTCCAGCCTTTACTTTTCCCTGATGCAGGGAAGTATTTGATTGGCTCTGTCTTCCTAATTTTTTTTCCAACTTGCATGGCATGTGTATCGTTTATTTTTATCTTGTGTCTTTTATGTACTTTATGTTATATGCACATTTTATTTTTAAAATTATTTTCTGATTTTAAATGTAAATATGTTTGACATATTTTAATTTAGCCATCTGCATGGTGTTTCATCATTTAACTCTTACACATATATGCTACGAACCGCAGAGATACAAATGGTTTTTTCGCAATTCATAAACAATGTGTTGTGTTTTTTTCTTCTACAGAAGAAGCAATACTTTCTTACGAAGCAGTTGTACAGCAGGAATGTAAGTAAACAAAGCAATTAAGTTTTAGCTTGAAACGGTGCTCTTGAAAGATATTACAAGTTCTGAAATAAAATATGAATAATCCCAGGGGCTTGAAAAGTATTCAGTTTTTTAGTTCATTTTTATAGTATTTGAAAAGTCTGGACTTTAATGAGAATCACCAAAAAAAAAAGTGAGTGAGTTGGTTCTGGGATCCAGATAGCATTAGCTCTTGTAGGAATAATGTTATGAGAAACTGTTCTTGATAAGTATTTAACAGCTAAATTGATTTAGGACTCTATAGATGCCCATACAGGAAACACGGGTTCATGAATTTGAACTCACTGGGTATTTGAAAGTTTTTGAAAATTTCTTAAATCAGATGTCACACAAGCTGTGCAAACCGATGTTTAAAGTTTCCAGATGTTGTTCAGACTCTCACTGATGATAGTACAAGTTTGAAACCATCCTTGTAATTTTGTCTTCTCTAGCTTGATAATGCTGTAGTCTCACATTACTGACTGACATTCACATATTTGTGTTTTTTTCCCTCTCTTTTTCAGTGAAATATACGCGACCAGTCATCATTTTAGGGCCTCTAAAAGATCGTATCAACGATGATCTGGTTTCAGAATTCCCAGACAAATTTGGAATCTGTGTTCCACGTAAGTTTATTTTGTATAATCATGAAAGCTTTTTCTCAAGACTAACAGTTTCACGGTTTTAGTGTGTTCAGTATGTACTCTTTTGGATGGCCCAACGAGTGACTAACGTTTTGGATGGCAAAACGAGTGACTAACGTTGGAACACTTCGTATTCCAGGTTCTCAGTGTATCTCCCCTCTGAATTTCACAACAATGTTTCTGTGTGTTTTTCTAGACACAACCCGGTCAAGACGGGACTACGAAGTGGACGGACGTGATTATCATTTTGTGGACTCGCGAGAACAAATGGAGCGTGACATACAAAACCACTTGTTCATTGAAGCAGGACAGTATAATGATAACTTGTACGGCACCAGCGTCGCTTCTGTCAAAGAGGTCGCAGAAAAGGTAACGCGACTTTCTCAAATTACATCTATAACTGGAAAATAGAAATAAGATCTTAGGAAGTAAAGATTAACAGAGAAGAGAATTTTGGAGAAATCAGAGTTTTCAAAGTATGTAATCTTGAATTATTAAATTAAACTGATCAAACTGCTCCTATAAATATTTTTGTTAGAAATAGAATGAAATGCTTTGTAAAAAGAGTTTTTTGGAGCCTACATCATGTTTTCAAATGTGTTGTGTGCTGGTATAATCTATAATTCATCCAGAAGAACAATGTAAATTTTCATACCTTACATTAACCTCGCATTTAAAAACAGCTTAGCGTGTAGAACCTCCGCGCCTCAAAAATCCGCACAGAATGAATCAGTACATGCATTTACATGTACTGGACAAAACTCCAATAAATTATGTTCACGAAGACATTCTCTGTTCCTCTCCCAGTTTTTTGCCACATTCTGTAGCCTTTAGGGCTGGTAAATCCAAGATAATTCACAGTTGTGACTTATGCTCACATGCTGGGTCGACATTGTGACCTAACAAATCAGGTTGTTGCTCCTTGCGCATGTGTGGTTGACCTTTCACCACGTCTCTGTTTTGATCAGCTGGCTGGCAGTTCTGACAGACAGAAAGCCATGTTACTGCGGAGGTTCAAATGTGCATAAATATTTTAGCTTTCAGAGTTGCTCTGCTGTCGTCTATTCAGGACGAATCTCGCATAGGCCTTTAAAAAGAAGGGATTTAGTAGAAATATGAATACTAATTTGTTGTTGTTGTTGTTGCTTTGTGCTTGACAGGGCAAACATTGTATCCTCGATGTCAGTGGGAATGCCATTAAGAGGTTACAAGTTGCTGGCCTTTACCCAATTGCCATTTTCATCAAACCCAAATCTGTGGAATCAATTATGTAAGTTATTCAGGTTGTCATTACTTTATTCATAATTATCCAGTTTGTTTCACCTTAAGTGTAACATGTAAAAATGGATATTCAGGAGCACGTAAAGGCTTAAAAGTATACCTCTTGCGCCAGAATGAGGTATGTCTGAGAAGAAAGTAGTAAAACTTGATAAAAAAAATCTTAAGTGTCACAGTAAGGTGGATAAATCATGCCGAATCAAGCAAAATGTTAAATTTTAGGTCACATGCAGTGATTTAAATCCAGTTTTTGCGATATATCTTTAACACCCCTAGTCCATAGTTGTTCAGCCATCTTCTTTACAAATGAGGTGACAGACTCAAATTCTGCTCGTGGTTTCCTCCGACCATAATGTTGGTCGCCGTCGTAGAAGTGAAATATTCTTTAGTACAGCATAAAGCACTTATCAGATAAATAAATAAATCGAATTCAGCTCTTGATAGTGAAGCTACATGTTGAAATTAGAAAATTTTCAACGACTTGCGAAATTGTGTTGGCTTACTCAGGTTTCTCCTACCTGTAAACATGATGACTGCTGTGTTATGGGTGAAGAATTCTTGAGCAAGACATTAAATACTTATCTAATATGCAAACATGATTCAGATATAGGAAGTTAAATTCTTATCTAATATGTAAACATGGGTTAGATATAAGCTGAATTAGTTTGAACCAAGTAACTGTCATTCTGATTTCATGAATGAATCTAGGAGTTTCAAGGTTATTCCATTGGAAGTACCGGTATAAGAAAGACAAATAAACAGTTTGTCAATTTTTTATATGCTGTTTGAACAAGGTCTTTGTTTGCTCTGGAAACTACAATATAATTGTTGAATTTGCTTTTGATTTAATTTCTGGTGTATTCAGACTGCAGTTGAGCCTCAGGATTAAGATCTCCTGAAGTAAACAGAAAGCAACAAGAGGACTTTCTAATTGCAATAAAACAAAGTAGATATGATCTCTTTTGACAAGGAGTTTATTTACAAATGGCAGTTGAAACTTTGAATGACAGTTTTTGTTCTCTCTTTTAGTTGATACTTGTTTACAAACCTCATGTTAAATCTGTCTCACCACAAAAATGCCACCATTTTTTTTTTTTTTTTTTTTTTTTTTTTTTTTTTTTAACAAAGTGTTGTTGTTGTTTTATAAATGTAGGGAGATGAACAAAAGGATCACAGAAGAACAAGCCAAGAAGACGCATGAACGGGCGCTGAAACTGGAACAGGAGTTTGGGGAATATTTCACAGGTATGAAAAAGGACCAACGCTCCAATGAAGTCATACCCTGTCCATATCTCAATAACGGAGGGGTTAAAGTGTCTGCTATGTAAGCCACTGAGCAGGGTTCAATCCTGAGTCTTGTCAAGCCGGCCACTTTACCAGCAGTGTAGGTGCTTTACAAGATTAGCACTTGTCCTAAAGGAACATGCCCAAAGTTGGCTCAGTGTTGTGATGTGTTGTTAACATGAAATTATGTCCCAAATATGTGGAAACTGTGAATGTACGTCTGAGACCCTTGATAAAACATGAAACTAGCTTCAGCAGCCATCAAATAGCGGAATTTGTAACCGAGCTTGCTTTTGTCTCTTTCCACAGCGGTCGTTCAAGGTGATACAGCTGACGAGATCTATGCAAAGGTCAAGGAGGTCATTCGTGACCAATCAGGTCCTACCATTTGGGTCCCCGCCAAGGAGAAACTCTAGAAATGAAGACAAGTGAACTTCACTCCCCCACATTCCTCGAATGGGCTGAACTCAGACTGTGAAGCTGGGAGAGTACATGACATTATTTGGGGAGGAATGGCGTGAATGAAAAATAAAAATGACAGATCGAATTGTAAACTGTATCATACATGTGAGACCATTGAGAACTTCAGAAGACGTTGTAAATTGTTTTTTCAGCGAATTCCAAATGATTGTACACAGATTTTATCAAAAGGGGATAGACCCCTTCTACTGGAGCGTGTATAGCCAACACACCCTGTCTGTTGAGAGAAACAGCCATGATGTATTTAGCTCAAATTTTTATCATGTTTCACTATAGTGTCTAATGTATAAAGATAGTCATTCCTTGGGCTGCGAGAGCGGTTATCGCCACTAGTAAGGAGAAATAATAAAACCCAGACTCTGGTTTGGTGGCTGTATATTATCAATGTTGATAAGAATGTTGGTTTAGTTTTCAGCTGGCTATGATGTGTAGAGATAAAAGATTGATGGATAGCTGCTAAGTTATTTGTCAAGGTCAATAAGAAAGTTGGTTTGGTTTGAGCTGGCTATGATGTGTAGAGATAAAGGATTGATGGACAACTGTTTGGTTATTTATCAAGGTCGATAAGAAAGTTGGTTTGGTTTGAGCTGGCTATGATGTGTAGAGATAAAGGATTGATGGACAACTGTTTGGTTATTTATCAAGGTCGATAAGAAAGTTGTTTGGCTTGAGCTGGCTATGACGTTTAGAGATAAAGGATTGATGGACAACTGTTTGGTTATTTATCAAGGTCGATAAGAAAGTTGGTTTGGTTTCAGCTGGTTATGATGTGTTGGGTAAATGCTTGGTACTTTTGGTTGAGATAAGTGTACTCATTGTGATACATATTGGTTTTTGAGCACCAAGTGTAATAAGTAATATGTGTATGGTGAATGCTATATAAGTGACAGCTTTGGATACAAGATGATTTTTGCCTGTGGCGTATTTTGTTTATAGTTGTTTTTATGAAGGAGACAGGAAAAACTGGTTGAATTCTTACTAGCATGGCAGTTGGAAAGAAAAAAGAAAAACATGCACTTCTACACAATGTGACATGTAAAAGTAGCAAACTAGGAATGTGTTTAATAAGCACAGCAAACTGGGAAGCAGCCGTGATTTGTTTCTTCGGACAACAACATGTTGAGGCCATGGTTGATACTGTTTCCAGTATCTGTTTGGGCCTGAGCTGTTTGGGCGATTTATCATTTCTCCTTGGGCGACCATTGCAGTGGAATGTTGTGGAAAATTGTTTTGAAAGTATGGCCTGACAAGAAGTACTAACGCAAACAAGGGTCTGTATATTTGTTGATCATGAAAAATACATACATATACATAATTATATATTGAAGTAAACTCATACCTCCATTCTGATTGGTCATAATTCTGGCCAATCCAATCGTATGCTCACTACATGACCGTGTATATTGTGTAATCCTGCGTATTAATATACAGGGCAGAAACTTTCTATACCCTGCAAGAATTGGCCGCTGAACTGTAAAGCCTGAAGGAGCTCCAGTGTGATGTGGTCAAGCAAGAGTTCAAATCTAGACACTGTCACTTTTTCTGACAAATATTCTGCCAGTGTGTTTTCTCTTGTCCTTACTGGCTGAAACTTCACTATTGATGTTCTGCTCAAATGTGAGATTCCCCAAACACTGAAAATGCTATACTTTTTTGTTTTTTTCGGCCTTTTTAAAGCTTATTATTCACTAATATAGTCTGAAGACTCATTGGATGACGTTCACATTGTGCTATAGTCACACAGGTCCTATTGGTCCAATATTTTAATGTTTGCTGAACATGCATGTTGTGACGTTAGTAGAAATTTCCACCATGAAATCATCAACAGCTTGATTCTGAACACGCTGAATTCTTCATCTTTTTATCCCACACAGTGTTTTGTAAGCGAACTGTTGGACAGTATTAGTGCAATTGTTCAAGACGTTCAACAGTTGTTACGTGTATAATAAGATAAGGTTTACCTGCAGAAAGAAAGTCCATTGTGTGATGTGTCAGAAATGCATCTCAAAAATTACCATAAACTCAAACATTTTTGTTTTTTTTTTTCTTTTTTGCAAAAATAAAACCATTCCTTTCGTTTTTTGTACATCGATGGCCAAAATTTCCACACCAAGGGATTTTCATGCATTTTTTCATGCGTCACATTGTCATTTCATATCAGTGTTTCTGCATTGTAAGAAGAATTGATGTGAGCTAGTCTTCGTGCTAATCATACATTTGCCTGAAAAACACGTATACACAAAATTGATTCCAAGGAAACCATTTCTTTGATGTTGTGTTGGAAATCTATCACATCTGTCATTGCACCGCTTGTCACAATTTTTTCCTTGAGCTTATTTACTTTTCAGGACTTGTGCACTGTTTGTAGTCCTTTGTACACTGCCCCAAAATCAGTACTTCAGTTATTGGTCTTTTACTTTACATATGAACACACTTCCTAGTAACTGCTATGGTTTGTTTTCTTTGGGGGGGGGGGGGGTGGAAGTATTAAAAAAGGAGACATGCTTTTTTTATGTAAGTGCTCAGACTTCATGTAGATATTTTTAGTGTGTATATTTTGGAGACATTTCCTCAGATGTATCTTGCAAGTCAGTTTACATCGTATTTTTTTTTTTTTTTTAATTTTTTTAAAGATTGTTAGAAACAACTGATATGAAGAAGCATGGTGGTATTTATTGACAGTGTCCAGCTCATTTGAATGTACGTGTAAAGGCTTGAATGGGATTTATGAAAACTGGAAAGGAAGATGTCCAAACTCTGTTCACTTTCATGAACAGGTAAGCGTTAAACGATCGCTTGAAAGGCTTTTCATTTCTGCCATTATTAGTATTTTTTACTTCAGATCTTATGAGTTTAGAGGGCAGAAAATGCAAATATTTTGTCCCTGAATAGTGAAGTTATGTACATTTTCTCACAGACTAAAACCAAAAATGTCCACATGAAAGGGTTCTGTTTTTAAATCACTTGCTTTTTCTCTGTACTGCAATGCCACTGCTGTGTAGCCTTCAAATTGTCACCGAACAGAAGTTATATCGTCCTAGGGACCCATGCGTAACCTTAATGGCTGAGCCATTGTTTATATTGTTTGATGTGAATATTCATTAGTAGGTATTATTATTATATTTCATATGTTATCTTTTTTCCTGTGATTGCCTTTAATGCTGTAGAAAATCGGTCATAACATTGTAGTAAAAGTTCACAATATTATTCTCCATGTTACCCATCATTCATCAGGTCAGATTCCAGACTTTTCTCTGACCAATCAGACCCAGCCTGCTCATGCGACTCATGAATGATTGGATAATGTACGCAAAAAATGATTGATGTCACTTTTATGCTACTCCAGATGGTTGATTGTTGAATGTTTGTTACAAGCTTGCGTCCTATCTTTTTTCACAGAGTTGTCTTTCTTAGCGAGAGCTCTTTGTTTCAGCACATATTTCTCTGTGTAAAGCCGTAGTGTAATAGTCTAGTTTTAGCAGCTTACATGCCATTGTGGTTCGTGGTGGCTCGCGATACATCACCAGCTTACAATGGTTGCGTAAACTTCCCATTTTCTTCTGTGACACAACTGGTTCTGTATCTTTGGTGTGTAGAGAAGCTATCTACATCCAATCATTGAGAAGCTAATAAATGAGTTGTCTGTACCAACAAGAATAGAGTTTTTTTTTTTAGAGCCTTCGTACCATTTCTCAACTTTTCCTAACTGTGAGTTAGCAGCTCTTTCAGTAGCAGGATCTGTCCAATTTTTGACGTTCTAGCTTTTCGTAATAAGAAGCCTCGAGTGCAACACACGAAATCTTTTATGGGGTGGTATTACAAATTTGTGCGTAAAGATTTTTTTTTTTTTGTTTAATACACGAAAACGAAATTTGTCATTCAAAGACATTTGTGAAGTTTATTTTCAATGGAAAATAAGTATTTTAGTGTAACATTTGTCCCTAAAGGCCTGTCAGCAGCCTGTGGATGGTCAAGGGTTCCCCAGGAGTTTTGCCCTGGTTTCCTCCCACCATAACGGTGGCCTCGGTTATATAAGTGATATATTCTTGAGTACGACGTAAAACTACAAGTAGCCCATGATTGACCTGTCTGACCTGGAAAACTACAAAGTAGCCCATGATTGACCTGTCTGACCTGTAAAATTACAAAGTAGCCCATGATTGACTTGTCTGACCTGTATAACTACAAAGTAGCCCATGATTGACCTGTCTGACCTGTAAAAAAAAAATGGGTTTTATGGGAAAGATAAATTTCATAAAATAGCGGTACTACTTCAGGTCCTGGAAACTTGCATGTTATTAAAGGAGAAGAAAACTTAAAAACATGACACTATAGGCTGAAAAGAGCACATATTTTTTCTATCTGGTGGTGCCTGCTGCATAATTTTGCCATTTTTCCTCACTATACATGTAAAGCCTGAAAACGGCAAAGCTGGCGAAAATGGCTGAGTCCATCGCGTCCGCCATCTTTAACACCCTGTAATTTATGCTGGGGGTGTGTTGCCTCTCAGCCAATGAGTCGTTAAAACTGCTGGCTTGTTCATGTAAACTTGGAACCTACGTCTAACATTCCGGTTTCCAGATCATCAAGCTGAAAACGATCAACTGTTCGCAACCTCCAGGGAAGAAGAGTTCTTCCGGAAATGTACAAACTGCACTTCTGCGGTTTCCGACGACAATTCTCCTCCCAACACAGAAGACTTCAGGACTTGTTCTTAGGCAAAATGGAGTTGCCCACAGCGGATTTTGGCGCTTATTCTATTTATAATTTATCAACTTGTACAAATTAGAATTTTTTTTTTTTTTGGTATGCACCTGCGAGGAAAAGCATACTCTTTTCAGTGGTGTTTGATTGATATTTAAATTTTCTTCTCCTTTAACTAGGATATCAACATGCTTTCCAGACAAACCTCAAAACACTGTTGGCCCTATGTAAGGTCTACAGCAACTAGCTGATGGTTGTGGGTTTCCCTCGGTTTGGTTTCCTTGGTAAAATATTCTTGAGTATGGGGTAAAGCAGTTTATTTATTTGACTGGTATTTTACACAGAACTCAAGACTTTCATGTATACAACGGAGACCAGCATTATGGTGGGAGCAAACCAGGCACAGCTCGGGAGAAACCCACGACCATCCGCAGGTTGCTGACAGACCTTCCCACGTATGGCCGCAGAGGAAATCAGCATGGACTGAACTCACAGCAACGGCATTGGTGGGAGGCGTTGTGGGTCATGCTGGCCTGCTAACCACCTTAGCCACGGAGGCCCCCAAAACACCAATTAAATCAAAACATCATTGGATCAATAGAAGTATCAGAATCGGGCAGGATAAATAACTGAAGTCGTGGACGAATATTGCCGTGGGAAAGAAATTGTCAAGTTAAATGTGATGTTTATCATCAAAAGAAAGGCAGAACTGTGCATCTTATTTAAGAAGCGCTCTTTCGGACTGTGCCATTAAGTGAGTTCTTTTATGGTCGCAGTCATTCTCTATTATTTTTCTCTTTTACCACGACATTATGGGTGGAGACCACCTAAGTGCCCGAGGAAAACCACAGACCTCCGACAAACCAATTGATGGAAGACTGAAAAATTACCTCACAAGCACCATCAGCTGTATATTCTCAACATTTGTTCACAGTCCCAGAACCAGTAAAAGTAGCATATCTACAAATTGCCATGGTCAGATTTGAACCCGCACATCCTGTGTCTCATCAACTGAAATCCTTGAGAGAAAGTACAAACCTTTGGCTTCGGAAGGAATTATTAAAGTACATAATGAATTTTGTCCATAGGAAGTATAGTGCTGTTTTATTTTTTACTGGATTTGAAGGGGTATTCAGAATCATAGTTTGAAAGGAAAGCAGATTAAGTATTCTCTCTGCTGGTAGTAATTGATCGTAATGCTTGACAACGGTATTAATAACTTGATCTACCTAATTCTTTAAACTTTTCACACATGAAAGAGCAACTTTCAGTACAATTTATACGCACAGTTATCATATTTTGGAAACGAAACTACATCGGTAGGATTGGCCAAATTCAGGGTTTCACAAAAACTATAATTTTATCAGTCTGCACACAATAATGCATTCAAAATGCCCTTGAATGAACACGTTTCAAACATGAGAAATGGTTGAATTACAGTGCCGATATACCGAAACGTCACTCAGCCAATAAATAGATGTGATCGATATATATTTTATGTTATACAGCCTAGCTTCTAAATGGCCAGAGTACTGTATACTTTGAACTGCTCATTGTCGGCCACTGTTTGCATATCTTACACTGACAATCATGCCACAATGGGTGTTGGATTTAAGCCTAGAAGCCAACTGTAAGCATAATTTATGAATTTTATGAAATCATTCTGGGGACCCTGGCGAGCTGTGTTAGTTTTTTCCTGCCCATTTTCCTTCAATTAAACCCGGTAAATGGCAGATGCAAAACACCAATTTAATGCACAATGATGACAAAAAGTAACTAAGAGTGAAGTCAAAAATACAAAAAATTACGTTTATTGGAATACCAATGATGACACGCATCACTAATTGAAACATGTTCAACAAAGACAAGTTTTTCTCAAAAAAAAAAATATATATATAAAATGCAACAGCCTACAATGTACAAAACAGCTAAGGAGCGAAGTTTGGTGTCATAATGACAAAGATCTCCATTCTCTCACAGCCACAGAAGCACTTTTCATTCAGAGCAAACATGCTATGGTCAAAATCTCCACCAGTTAAGGTACAATGCAACCAACAAACAGGTAGTGTGGAAAATCACAAAAAAAAAACCCACAAAACATTCAAAATGCACAAGGAGCCGTATTTGATTACAAGCCTCATACGTTAACCGTGGGGCAAGATCCAAGCAATCTGATTATAATGATCAAATGTAAATTGAAATGGAAAGAAACAGTGAAATGTAGTAAATGTAAACATTACTAGAAAGACAATAAAAACCTATTCCTTTTCACTTACTTCATTTTTTTTTTCTGAACTAAATGTGGACAAATATTTGGATAGTTAGGCTGCCTATATGGACCATATTGAATACATGTCATCATTAATGTTAGTAACATAACACTGTCTTCATTTACTATGTGATTGGTGTTTTATGTTTTACTCTAGAATGCATGTTTTTTAACTTAGGGAAACAAAACCATGCATTGTGGCTGGAGGAAACTGCGCAGAGCCCAAGGGAAAGCTACGACCATCTGCAGATTGCTGGCAAACCTTAACTTTCTACACTTTCTACATCAATATGTTCAGCCCGTGAACCTGCGTACAAAAAAAATCTGATAATGAATGTCTGATTTAGGGGTTAGAGAAAGGTCACTGTCATGTCAGTGTCAACAAACTTTACCAATAATGTCCAGAAAGTCATATATTTGACTATTTAGTGAATAATAAAAAAAAAAATTTAATTATTTAAACGAATTTTCAGAAACAGTATGTGATGGTACTTCTCTTGAAGCTCTCTGCATTTTTTACGTTTCTTTCCCCTGAACTTAACAGCACAGTTCACACCCACAGAAACCAAGCTGAGAATCTGAGATGAAATATATGAACACATACAGTACAGTATACTCAAAGTCGTTGTGATATTGTCAACCATCAAAAGATAATCTAGAACAAATGCTATTTCCATAGAAATGATTTAAAGCAACAGACAATGAGGAATGAAGGCAGTAGTCAGAGACTCATACTACCATGTTAACATTTCTAAACAGATGTGGAGTTGATAAAGCCAAATCAAAAAAGCAAAAGGAGCGGCTTAAAATGTGCCTATCAAGATCAAGATATCAATAATAACGCCATGATGAAAACAGTGAGTTACTTCACTACGTAAATTCAAACTTTTATAAACAGCGCACCACAACAAAGCATCAATGTCTACCAGGCTGTTTTCTGTGGCCATCATAATGAGACTTTTGGTGGTTGGAACTTTCATGCCTTTTCGTAAACAAAACCATACACTGTTTTCACATGGAACAAAAAATACATGAAGAAAATCCCAAAATAAGACTGCCCAGTTGTATGGATATGCTGTCTTTTTGCCTAAACCAACAAATAAAATATAAGATTGTGCGAGTTCGAATTTGAAAATATTAAACGCTTTTTTCACATGGACGATGATGCAAAATGCTAGGAAACCGGTCCTGATGAAAACTGTAGAGTTGATCCCATGATATTCAGATGCTATGCATTTCTCTCTCTTCGCAAACTAGCGAGTTCCTCTACTGAAACCGAGATGATCTAGTTTTCTGCCCTCACAAACTGAAGAGTTCCTCTTCTATAGGCTTGGATACCCAGGTGCCATATTTGTTTTTCTGCAAAACAGTACAGAGCTGTTGCTTGGCAACCTGATAATCTTCTGCTTGTAGTTTACACTTGGCGTAGTTTTCAGTGTCCAGTAACTTTTCTTTACGAAATTTGAAGCACCCTTAAACTGTTCAAACATTTGGCGTTTGCAAAGTCGGGAGAATTTCGGGGCTTCATCTTCTGGCCTGTAAATAAAGTTATAACAGACTTAATTTTATAATATTTGATAAATTTATTCACCATTACATGCAGCATACATATTCACAAACAGTACAAATGTAATTTTCAACCTGCATAAAATACTCTTTAAGGCAGATGAGCCAGAATCAAGTAAAATGTGCCATTTGAAAAAACTTACGGTGAAATACAGTATTCTGGTTATAATTTTTGCACTTTAAACTAACTCACATCCTGTACGAAGCAGACCACTGAATGTCCCAGTACTTACTTTTGTTTGATCATGCCAAGAGTTCCGTCCGTGACCTCTGACACCGTGTCACCCAGACACCAGTTGAGGCTCTGAGATCGAGTCTTGTACGTGTCTCTGGGTGGCTTACAGATGGTGACCCGCCCTAGCCACGGGTGGTTCAGACGATACCCCGTGGGCAGCAAGCCCTGGATGGGCGTGTCCCCCTGAGTCAGACGACAGCAGAGGGCTCGGGCTAGGTGGCCGTGGTCATACAGGAAGCCTTGGGGGTGGGGAGCAGAAGAGTGGGAGTTAAGACAAGACAAAGCAACTTTTAGCGATCTATGCACATTTTAATATGATTTTGGAGACAAAACAACATTGGTTGGATTGACCTGTTTCAGGCTCCACACTTGGTCAACATTGAATATTGCCATCACAATATCTGGAATAAACACCTTGCAAACATGCTAAAGGTTGCAGAATTACACTTCAAATTGCCAAATTAGAATCCTGGGAAGCATTATATTTCATGCAGAAATTGGTACATATTAACCCTGGAGATAAAAAATCTTGAATATACTTTGCCAACACCATCCAGTGACCGTCCTAGTTCCAAGGAATTTGCATAGTTTTCCTGATACATAATATTATAATTTAGCGAAAATATTATAACTTAGCTAACACATGCACCTAACTGCATTTGGTCTTTTTAGAGCATAACTTTAGTCACTGAATCATTGCCAATCCTCTACACTTGCAGCCTGGTCAGAATAATAATGTCACAAAGTACGAAAAACTGAATAAGCCCCATTTGTAGACAACTCACCAATCGTCACGGACTCCAAATATATAGGTTCTATGAAGTGACTGAGGAGTGCCCCCTGTATGCCGGTGACGTTCCAGCGACAGATTTTGTCTGTACAGGACATGGTCCTCAGTCGCTCTCTCGCTGGAGGCCATCCAGGTCTGGGGATCAGGTCCGTCTCTAACAGGAATTGTCCCCTCTCCTGTGAACAGTGAGTGATTTGACTTAGCAGTTGATCCCACTGAAATATTCCCGCATATGTATTTCTCATTATAAATTCTCAGGTGTACTGTATTTCACCCAGCTTTTTGTATGTAAAAAAATGCACATTGAAAGAAATTATGGCCTTAAAAACATAGTTTTGATGCCAACACTTGAGTATTTCTGAAAATAAATCATTGAAACTTGACAAAAAAACTCTAAAAGTGGTCCAACAGATTGGATGAATCAATTAGAATCAATCAAATGCCTCCCTCGAACACATACAAAGAAACACATGGGAATGATGGAGAGGGCCATTTTTTTACACCTATGTGATACTACAAGATATTACAAGCATGTCATGACGGATCTATCATTACTCCCATAATCTGGATATGGAAAGTGAAACTTCCTCATTTTTCTTAAACAATATCTGTGTTTAGATGTCAACTTTCATAAAATTTCCTACCTACATTTGCTCTTCGTTTTTTTTCTCTATATTTATGTTCAGGAATATTTCACTGGATCAATGTGGTTTGACAGAAAACTGATTCACAAGAATTATCATCAATATTGTAAAACACAGTATGGAGATTTTCATTTCTAAATGATATCCCGTAATAACCAAGAGTTTATATTTACAGAAAAAACAGGTAGCAAGAAATACCCATACACTGTTTTGGGCAAAAAACGGAGTCTGATCTGTCCCTATTCACATAAAATTGTAAGGAATCAAAATCATAAATGTTTCGTACAATTTTCATGCTTGTGTAGGAGCAAAAAACTGATAAAACCTTGAAGAAGGCAAGCACAACATTGACACTACCTTTACCTCCTTCTACCTTCGTCCTCAGCAGCCCCTGGACCTCGCTGGTGAAGAGGGGCTTGTGTTCTCGACTCTCAATGTCTGCGTCAGGCGGCTGAATCTTGAAACTTGTGTCTCTGAAATAGACAGCAAAAATTTGGAGAAAGCTTGATTGATTTATTTATCTGACTGATATTTCACGCAGTACTCAAGAATATTTCACCTATACGACGGTGACCAGCATGGTAGCAGAGCCTGGGGGAAACCCACGACCATCCGCAGGTTACTGGCAGATTTTGATTGAAGCTCATCTACCTGGCAAAGAACCCCACAAACCAACTTACACAAACACACAACAACCACTTAAGTGCTTGAATTCTAAAAACAAAGTTCAAGCAGGCCAGCAAACAGTAGTGAACAAACTACAAATAGGGGATCTATCTGATATTGATATTACACTCAGTCATTTGTAGTGTTACAAGAGATGAAAGATGTTATTTAAATTCAAAGAAAACACATTCAATCCTCATACACAGACAGGACTCCTCATTCTTTTAAAAGACAAACTAAAATGAAGTCATTGCCCATAGTCTGACCACTGATAATTATCTAAAATACTGTAACATTCTTTTGTTTTTACACTTATCTCAAAAGTACTCAAATATTTAAATCCTAAGCTTGGCCTTATGGGTCATACAGACAGCTTTTCTTGTTTGCTCTCTATCATGTATTTATGGTTAGAATAGTTTTTTCGCATACATAGTGTACATTTCTGGACAATTTTGCTTCCAGTGAAATGTAAAGATAAAAACCATTGTTACGTCAATTAATTATATATTTATTTATCTGATTGATGTCTGACAATACTCAAGTATTTTTCAATCCTATTGGATGAAACTGAAGGATGAAATTGAAGTGCCCGTCATAAGCCATCGTCCTTTGCTAGGTACCATCCACACCGGACACGTTCATTCATGTTCCATAAAGTAAGTATGGTCTATAAAGCCTACCTTAGAATTCTGAAGATCCAGTTTCAAACTAAAACATATCCCTAACATTTAACGAGCCATGACTTAGATCAGATCCCATCTGATCACCAGGTGTTTTTTAACCAAGCCACTTTGCAGATTTCACTTCACCTGTACATACCTGGGTGAAAACAGAGCCCCGTCCCCGCAGGGAGCTGTGGAAATGTACATGTGGAAAGTGACGCCTTCCTTCACTCGTAGCTTGCCCTGAGGACCTCCTTCAAATAGCTGGTCATCTGCTTTAGGATCATAGCCCTGAAGCTTTTTGTACAGGTATCTGACCGCAGACAAGAATTTATCTATTTATACAATTGATGCTTCATACAGTACACCAAAATACATCAGTGTTAGAATTACGGACGAAGAAAAATGGTCCGCTACCTATGACCAATTAAAACTTTTGTTTTATGAGCAAAATGAATCTTTTTTATTCAATATCGGAGCAGTGTATAAAAATAAAACAGAAAAATCATCCGTTATGCAGAAAACATGAACCATTCCAGGAATTGTTATTTAAATCAAATTGAATTGAATTCAAATCAAATCAAATTGTCCATAATACACAAAATAAAATATTTTAACTGCATATTTTTCAAGGAAAAGACTTGGAAAGTTGATAACCTTGATCTGATAGGAAAGCAAAAAAGTGTAAATTTACTGTGTAGATGATGAATATTTAAACAGAGTTGAAATTAGATTTGGCACAGCCAAGACTACTGCTCTCAAGGTCCACTTTCTTTCGTCTGTATGTTGTTTACGGTAGATTTAAAACCATAAATCCATCATCATGCATTCGTATTAGATTTCTACTTGCCCAGAATTCTCTATGAATATCAATACACATTTCTATCATTTCTACTTAATTTCGCTTCTACTTAATTCAGTTTCCACTTAATTCCATTTCTACTTAATTCAGTGTCCACTTAATTCCATTTCTGCTTAATTCAGTGTCCACTTAATTCCATTTCTACTTAATTCAGTGTCCACTTAATTCCATTTCTACTTAATTCCATTTTCGCTTAATTCAGTGTCCACTTAATTCCATTTCTACTTAGTTCAGTTTCCACTTAATTCCATTTCTACTTAGTTCAGTGTCCCAAAATTGTTACGAGCCATGTTTCTCCAACCCATTCTGTAACAAATCTGTAAGACATAAGATACAACATGCAAGCTCAATCGTCAAATGTAAAGTGCTTAGTTAGCCCCTCAGAGTAAACACTGTGCAGACAGAATAATTCGCTTACCTGAGAAAGCTGCGTCTAGCCACAACCTCAGCGTGGGAATCATTGACAGTGGTCCCCTCCATGCTGAGCTGGTCACCGGACACACAGCGATTCCCTGTTGGAGAATCATCATTAAAAACATAAAACTTATACTCTATAAATCAACTCTAATTAGTTAGATTGATCGCCAAATTCCACAGAGAATCAAGAATAAAAACTAGGATATGGATAACTAAATAATCAATTATGGTAAACTGTTTTACGCTGTACTCAAGAATATGTCACTTATACGACAACAGTCAGGATTATGCTGGAAGGGGAGCCCAGGAGAAACCCACAACCATTCGCAGGTTGGCCGGCAGACCTTCCCACGTACAGCCGGAGAGGAAGCCACCATGAGCTGGACTTGAACTCGCAGCGACTGGACTAGTGGGATGCTATATATTCATTTTCATCCAATTTTCACCCAACATTCTCTGCTTCACTTAAAAAAGAACGTAATGACCCAGGAGCTTCTCACCAATGCGGTCGCTCTGAGTTCAAGTCTAGCTCATGCTGGCTTCCTCTCCAGACTATGTGGGGCCTGTTAGTAACCTGTGGATGGTCATGGGTTTCCTCCCACCATGATGCTGGCCACCATCGTATAAGTAAAATACTTTTGAGTACGGCGAAAAAAACCAATGAAATAAATAGAGAAACAGAAAAAAACAGAAACAGATGCATTGATGAAGTTCAACAGAGCTCAGCGGAAGGCGTTTCACTTTTCCCAGAACATCTTAAATGTTTTCCAAGAAGACTTATATTGGAATGTTGACTTTTACCGAATGTTTCCTTACCTGAACCAATACTGACAACAGTGCCAAGATCATCATCGCTTTGCTTCACAATTATCGCAGCCAGCACTTTGCGCCCAGGGACGCTCTGGTTCAGTTCAGCAATCAAGGAGTTGAAGGTTTGATGACTGAGGGCAGCCATCTTGTCAAAATGAGTCATGTCTTCTGTTATTGTAGCCAGTTCCTAAAAAAAAAAAAAAAAACAATTTATTTATTTATTGGAAAGGTGTTTAATGCTGTACTCAAGAATATTTCACTCAAATGACGGGTCAGCTTTATGAAAAAAAAAAAAGATCCTTAGGAAAACAAAGCATGAGAAAGACTGAACCACGATATAAAGTTGCAACCAAAAGCAAAATATAACCTGATTTGAACCTGTGAGTGCATTGATCCTGGACAGCTCAACTGACAGTTTGCAAAAGGGTATTTTAATTACTGTTATTTAAAATGGTGAGAAGTTAGTGAAAATAGTTTTACTATTCTAGGTACTTTAGAGACTAATCCAGAAGTAATAACTTAAATATGAATATTGAAAGTAGTATTTTAAAGCCATATCATGCAATTCATGGTCGAACTGCATCAAAATTTATATATATATACCAAAAGTTTGAGAACTAAGGTAACATTTTCCAGGTCTTACCGCTGGGCCTGTTGTCAGCTGACTGATATATTCCCCTTCAGAGACGAGGATTCTGAGAGCCTTGTCAGCCGCCAAAAGACGACCAAACTTCTTCTTTTTGCACTCCACACTAGGAAATGTTCTGTCCCCAATCACCGCAGCCAGAACAAACCTGGTCAGGTAAAAACAGGGTGTTAGCAGCAAAAATACTGACAGGCAAATCTTGGCAATACAGGCTTGCAGAATTTTCTATTTCACAGATAGCTTCTTCTTTTTGCACTCCACACTAGGAAATGTTCTGTCCCCAATCACCGCAGCCAGAACAAACCTGGTCAGGTAAAAACAGGGTGTTAGCAGCAAAAATACTGACAGGCAAATCTTGGCAATACAGGCTTGCAGAATTTTCTAATTTTCTCATGAAGATGTGACCTCCTTTAACTCTGGAGATAAATCTGGTAGGTTTGAGGGAGCCAAGGAGGCTGGTAGTATTCACCACTTGTCTTCTTTCTGACTGAACAACTGCACAATGATTTAGCCTTTTCTACTCTCCAGAGGGCTTTCTCAAGTAAAAGATTTTTAACTGCATATTTACCCGTGTGACCGTCTACTTACACAGAGTCATGTGAAGGTCCCCGTTCTTCCACAGTCTCTATCTTTGCCGGAACTCGTCTTTGCTGTCCATACTCCATGAGCGCAGTGATCGGGTGTTTGTGAATCAGGGCAAACGATTCTGTGGTCAACCCTTTCACCTTCTCCCCAGTCTTGACCGGTGGTAGTGACCCCGAGATGACCTCTGGAGGACCTGGTTCCTCAGTAGCAGGCTTTATCTCTGTCTCAACTTTGACCTCAGGCTCAACTGGCTGGAAATTTAAAAGAGAAAATAAAACTTAAAGAAACTAACCCTCAAAATATAGTTAAGTGATGCAACAAATAACAAAAAAACACATCCTGCAAAATGTCAACATGCACATGACAGTGGACAGCTTGTTGATCTTTTGTACCTTGCTCTCCATCATTCAGATATACAAATTTTTGTCAAGCCTTCACACTATCTTAATCAATTGACAATACAAAATCAGCTGGCTAAATAGGCTGGTCACTGTTCCCGTCCAAGACAGAAAATATTCTTACAGACCTCTAAGGATCTAATATCCCAAGCTTTCCAACACCTTTCAACAACCATTCACTTTAAACAAAAACTTTCATAGCTGAGTACTATTTTGGAAGCTAGATTATCCATCCATTTCAAAATCTTTCGAGATCCAAACTAATTCAAAAATTTATTTCACAGGAAGAATGAATCTCTTTTCAGTGTTGTCAGAGGGTATAAAAACACAATACAACTGAAAAATCATCCAACTTGTGGCAAATGTAGACTGTCCCAGCAATTGGTCCTCGTAAAGATATATTCAGGCTATCAATCAGCCTTGTCAAAAACAGGAAAATCAATTTTTGTTATTCAATTTTGGGGTTTTTTCAGTGTTGGCTTAACAGTTAAACACCAAGTAAAATTGATGATGTCTTATTCCAAAATTAACTACTTTTTCGAAGTCTTGAAGACCCAACCAAATTTAAGCTCTTTCAAAGATATCAGAACCGTTATGAATTTAGCGATGGGTTTCTTCACAGGACTTACCCACAGATCTACTGCTGGGTCCACAAATGTGCCCTCCTCAGCCAACTGGCGTAGACATGCCAGGGCAGCAGCAGTCCTCCCAGCCTTCTTACCCCTGGCTTCCACGCTGGGGAAGGTTTTGTCTCCTAACACAACATTCATCACAATCCTGCCAACACAAACATGCAACATAGGTCAGTAGCAGCATCATAGCATCCCTGCGCTAAATTTTTTTATGGCGAGGTTTACATCTATTTTCTAATATTTGCATATCTGGCATGCATACAGTTCATAGCACTACAGCAGTGTTTATGAGCTTGGGCACAACTCAAGCTCAGTCAACTATCACCACTGGGCACAACATTCACATTTGCCCTTGTAGCAATTCTTACGACAGAATTCTCATCAACTCAAGTTTAAGCTATGAAATATTCAGTACATGTGTGTCTTCTTCAAAGTATTCCAGATTGACCAGGGCAAGAGAATCAAGAGCTCACAGTTAAATGAAGTTTGCAATTACAATGTTATATACAGGGTCTTGTTGTGTCCATCAAAGAACTCTTCTAAAAAAATCAAAAGGCAAATATCAGAAGACTTTAAATAAAATTTGGGTACAGAGCTTTCATCCTTTTGTTTCCTTATAAATGATATCCTTGTCGAGAACCTTTTCAGGTGTCAATTTCCCACTTTTTCCTGCCTGAAATAATTGTAATGCTATTAACAGGGCCTCCAACTTCCTGTAGGTGTGAGGTTTTTTTTTTGTTTTTTTCTTAGTTTTTTTAAAAAGCACTTTACAAGACCCTGGATATAATCCTGCATTATTCAAAACTTGTGTATACAATACTAAATCATAAACACAGTTTCCTGCCACTTACATGGGTCTGTGGGGCTGACCACCCTCCGACACAACCTCAAACTTCACTTCCTGCGAAGTCTTCTGTCCATACTCCAGCACAGCACTCACAGGGCTCTTCGGTCCCGGGTTCTTCTTGACCTTCTTCTGTGCAACAACAGTCTCTCCCGGTGCCAGGCGACGCTTCTGCCCTGTGTAAACCTGCGGGGGGCGTATGCCATATTGTGGAATCGGAAAATCAGGGCCCTCACCATTCCCAGATTTTATTCCATCCCCATTGTTGTCAAAGCTCTGTCCCTCAAAAGAGTAGAAGTCTGTGTTCTGTCCATAGTCATAACCACCCTGGGGATAGTCTCCACCACCATGAATGAAAGCCCCACCTTCGGGTGGCCTTGTCCCAGGCAAACTGCTCACCCCGTACGCATCCTCCGTCCCATTTTCTTGGTACATCTGGTTCAGAGATTCGGCCATTGTCACGTCGTCAGGCGTCAAATTCATTGTTCGAGCCAAGTCAATCTATTAAAAGGACAAAGGTAACCAAAACTGGACAAAGAACTATGGTAACAAACTTCACTGCATTCTAAACACAGAAAATGCTGTCAAAATGCTGGTTTCAAGTATTGTAAGGATTTTTTTTTTTTAACTTATTTAACAGCATCTTAAATAGTTTAAACTTTCAGTGACAAAGGTACCTTTGTTCTTGGTTCAAAAATGAAGCAATAGTTTTTCAGGAATCTGAATTGATCCCAACTTTTTATTAAGCTTATATCTGTACTTTATTTTATTACATCATTGCTTTTGATTGGTACACTGTAACTTTATGTCATATAGCCTTATCACTATTCATACCTGTTGAGCTGGATTGAGAGAATCTATCAATGACCTTGTCTTCAGATATGACAATCTCATCGCCAGCAAGCAGGCATCCTTTTTAGCCTGTTTCTTTTGAGGAGAATAGCAGTCAGGGAATTTTCGTCCATTGACCACAACGCTGGTGCAAAACCTAAACAGCATCAACAACAGAGAATGTTAATTAAATGTATGCAGTGATTGTACAAAGTGCATGCTCTTTATTATCAGTAGACATTTTCTTCGAAAGGATGTCCTAAAACACAAAATAAATGAAAGTTCTTGTCAACTGCGCTGCACCCCAAAACACAGCTGGACAGACGAGCTTACAAACCAACAGACGTGGAAGCCGTCTTTATAAGCAAGTCTTCTTCGCTGCTGTTCAGGCACAACCCTGCAACGTAACGGAACAGTTTTTAATATTATTTAATGTCGAACAAGAAAATTTACACAAATATCTTTACTAGCCTTATTGTGGACAGAGATGGAGTATAGCTGGAATTTTTGAATATTACGTTCATTGAACTGAATAGAAAAATAAAATGGAGAACAAAATGTACACTAATAGGTAGCCATGGTAACCTCGGATGCATGATCTGTTTCATCCTGAAAAACCTCCACATTGTTGACCTATCCTTGAAAGGCTTAGGCGAATGGACATTCCTCAGAGACAAACACTGCACAGAATTTACCATAATTTGTTTTTTCTTCCCAAGTTTTTAAAAAAATTTTAAAAATCTCTGTTCCACGACAGGGCTTGTTTCAAAAAGAGCACCCAAAACACCGCCTACTGTTCAGCCCCTCCAACAGGTGGTGCCACCAGCTTTCAGGTGTCAATGCTCTGACTGCAACAAGACCTCCAGTTGAACACCTGCACAACCACAGCGGCGCAACCCAGCTTTTACTGCAACTCGCCATGTGCATCATTCTCGACATGCAAAGAAAGAGCTGCTTATAACAACCAGGCTCTTGCTGAGCAAACCGTGAAGCACAACACGGTAGTTGATGCCTTGTCTCGGTGCGGCCGTTGTGACGAGGCAAACTCCTAACCCAGAACCAAGGTTGAGTGATCCACAGGCTCGAAACTAGCATCTTTACTTTGACATAAATTAAGAGCAGAATGGATTTACCCCTGATAAAATGCTTCATTTGGGGTTGTCATGTTGTTTTCACAGACACCATCTATACGTATAGTGCATAAATTTCATGCATTCTGTTGTCAAATGAATTAAGGCATTAATTTCAAAACTAAAAGACTTCCATTAAGAAACTGTTTTAGGATATTGACATGGGATCTAACAAAAGTTTCAGAAACAGAAAATAATCAGCAGATAAGTATTAAACGGTACAGCGTTATGAACCATTAATTTATGCCAAGCAGAGCTGACAGGGTCCACTCTGGAAAAAGAGGGGAGACAGGCTGTTTATCCTACTCTTCCACCACATTTTTCACCAGTAGCCCTTAGTTCCGTCAGAATGATGGGGTGATCAACTTCACCAGAGCCTGGGGTTAAGACTGATACCATGGGGTTTCTAATGCCCATTACAACATACTCTTCTGATGAACTGGGTAAATCGGAGCTGCAGCAACCAATAAGAAGAAGGAATCAATGCCTGCTTTCCATGGTACAGGGCAATGATCAGGTGACCTCACAGGCACCACTCCAGCCCATAAATACTGAGAGTTTAGATCTGAAATAAACAGCAGTGCAAATGTACCATACACAGAAAAAAAAATGTTCATTCATGAATAATCAGTACATTTTAGAACAGAATGCACTGTAAGAATAAAATGACAAAAGGAGTAATATGTGACGATCATTAGTAAGACCTCTTGTGTTTATATGTATAAAACTCTGTGGTGAAAGTCGCAACCACAAACCATATCCACTAGTACATGTATAAACAGTAAGTTCACGTCTGGGTTTTCAAGAAGGAATTGGGTAAGATGGCTGTGTACAGTCAAAGTATTAAAGCATGATTTGCTCTGCGTGAGAATGGAGTGTCCATCTTTTGAATCTGCTAATATTTCTCTGTTGCAGAAGATGACATTTAGCCTATTATTAATATGTTTCTCTCTTCTCTACTTTTTTTTCATGCTCCTCGTGGCAAATCATTACAATGAGCTTCGTAATCCTATTGTCTAATGTCTAATTAGTTCATCGCATTAAAAGGGTTTGATTTTAAGAATTTTGAGGACTGTTAGCCAATTCCTCAGTATTTGCCAAACATTGAAAATGAAGCATACCCTGGAAGACATTCGTCACAATACAATACCAGTACCGAAAATTAATGAAAACATGGCCATTGTCACGTGTTCCTTACAGCGTTTTTCCATCCTTCACAACCTGCATACATTGGGTAAACAACGTCCGCCATTTTTGCGAGTTGGTGATCTCTATCAGAAGACCTATGGGATTGCGTTCGTAGCTTTCATTCCAATTTTCCAAATATGGATATCCAACAGTCACAGGAGCCGCATCATTTCCACCCGTTTCTTGCATCTTTCTAAGTGCTAATCTGCAAAAACCGTCTAGAAAAACAGACCCCCTTCCGTTTATGTCGGCTGGTCTGGAACTGCTGCTTCCGGTAATTTTCGCCGGTATCGAGACCGAGGCTGCATTCACCAAGTCCCCGGGTGTTTTCAGGAATTTATTTGTCTATTGATTGCGACACTGATTAAAAATAGAACATGGCAACATTGTGCATTGTATTTTCTTACGGAAAACGCATATAATCCGCTCAGTCAAATTATATCTGCCATATACATAACAGTTATTCTACAAGTGCCTTGTGGATGATGTACCCAAAACAAAAGCTACCGAAGATTGGAGAGTGTTGCTTGCGCGCGCAGGCACCTGGCGCTAAATCCAATCGGCAGTGGAGGAGATGATGTGTTGTTATCGATCGATTATGGAAATTTAGAAGTATATGTCCGCAAACCGACATCCATAAAACTCAAAATGGAAGTTACAAACGGTTTGCTTTCAAACCTCGTGGAAACGAAGTCCATGGAGGCCGTTTTGGCGCCGATCTCATCTCAGGTATATTATCTGTCACTGTCAATCACAAACAGTTCCAGCGACACTTAACAGTCACAGTACGGTAGCACAGCAATGAGACGATGTCAGTCAACGATATCTTAAAAAAAAATACATCTAAAACTACATGAAAGATAGCACATTTGAACACGTAGACAATAGCCTATTTGGTTGAAAATATTGTACAGTGCATCAGCATCACACTGTTCAGCGTTCGTCAGAGTGCGCTCCATTCAAAGACCTTGAATTCTGGGGACACTTCACATTAAATAGAGGATTTTTAAGTTCTGTCTTTGTTTTCATACCATACTATGACATATGAGTAAAATTTATCCAACCTGTAAAACAACAGTTTGAACTGGTGTGGTCTTGTCATTGTTTTTATGAGAATCTTGATTAGACCTGTACTGTTGTAGTCATAACATATACAGACTATTCAGTTTCAACAGATAAGTGTGTACATTACGCTATCAAAACCTTTCACAAGGAATGTGAAGCATACATTGCAATGTACTACGCTTTGTTTACTTACAAAGTTTAATATTTTGTTTTTCAGGTATCACAATTAATTATGGTATGCGAATCTAATTCTGGGTGGAGATCAAGTGAATCTGCTACCAAATCAGCTGAGACTGTCAAACAGATCATCCTGGATTTGATTAACGTGGCAAAAATGAAGGCTGCTGAGTCCAAACATCAGGTGAATTTGGAACCTAGATTCAAACATGTCTTAATGAATGAGACTTTCTGTGTGTTTGACTAATTTGTGACCTTGTACCTGTTAAAGCAAGTGAATGTTTTGTTGCAATAATCATGCCAAATGTTTTGAAAAAATTTTTTTCTCTGAGATAAATTCTGACACTTTCAAAAATGCTTATGCCTTAACTTCGTAGAACCTCAGGCAGTCTTGTTTTCAAATCCAACTCCTGACTTTTTTTTTCACAGTTTTATGCAGGGAACTGTGTTGAGTTCTTGGTGGTTTTCCTAGCCATTTCTGTCTACTGAAGAAAAATTTTTTGGAGTATGAAAATATAATGACTAAATATTAGTTGACAGCAAGATAAATTCAGATGCATTATTTTTAGCCCTGTCATGCCCAGAGCGGTGGCATCCAACAACAGGGAAAGCAAGGTTAAAGTCAATGTTAGGGTTAGAAGTAACTGAGAGGTACTCCATATAGTGAGCTCAGGTTTTGCATACACGTAGAGCACAATAATGGGGGAAGTGGAGGGGGGGGGATATTCCATCGTTGATGATCTGTGTGTATATTAATTACTGTATGTTATAAAATTCACAAACTCGTATAATGTGTATCAGAATTAATGCTACGGTCAATTTTGGTTTTGATATCTCAAAAAGTACTTTATGTATTATGGTTTACACATGTGTAGCACAATTACATGAGGGGGCTATTCCATTGTTGATGATCTCTGTGCGTACCAATTACTGAGGTCACAAAGTTCACAACTTCAGTACTTTATGTATTGAGCTAAAGTTTTTCGTTCATGTGTCTCCTACAGGTGAGCTGTTTGGTGGCCTTAGCACCAAATCTAAATGTTGTTCTTAACTAATTTTCTGTCAATTTTTTACATTTCATGATAAAGACTTATAAAGCTGACATGCTGAATGCGAGTGAAATGTTGAGCCTAGCCGCTGATAATTTCTACACAAGTGCCCTTAGCTTACAGCAGAACCCTCAGAGTAAGAATGCGCGGAGAGCAGTGGTACAGGCAGCCAAGGATGCTCTCCAAGGCACGATGAGGGTAATGTATTGATTAATTTATATAGTGTATAAAAGGTTTGATTAAACTTAGCCCAACAGTGCAAGCAAGTATAATGACCTTGTATGACCTTTTACAAACAGTAACAGGGATTCATAGAAGTCCAAATTTTTACAAGCGAAAACTCAAAATTGAGTTTTTTTATTTATTTATTTGATTGATGTTTTACGCTAGAGTTTTTTTTTTTGGTTCAGTTTGAGTTTATTTATATTTTAAATGCAGACTATAACTCAGTATTGAATTTAATTCCACTTTAGTGACAGACAATTTTGTGAACGTGAAAGTATGTATGATATACGAGGGGTATATATGTGTATATATATATATATATATATATATATATGAGAGAGAGAAAGTTTAACTTGATTTGAAGTTCCTATCTGATCATGATTTTATTGTTGATACATACATATACTTTTACAAATATATTATCGTGATCAGAGATATACAGTGTACAATAAAATAGTTTTATCACCATGGTGATTCATGTTCAGTTGTTGGTTGTGATATTAACGGAAAGAAAGGAACTAACAGACATTATATCAAAAGTAAACATGGGAAAGATATGGTAAGCTAAGGTTTTTCCTGCTCAGAGGTATATAGCGAAATAAACCATACATGTTCAGTTGTTGGTTATTATAAATATTAGAAGGAAAAAAGGACCTAACCACTACTACGTAATAAATAAACATATAGGGCATATATAGGCCTACATAGGCCTACAAACAACAAACTGAAGACAAGGCTTTATATACGCTAAAGTATTTATATTTTAGAAGATTTACTTCAAAAACGAGTTTGCAGGAATTAATTTTCACGTAATTAATGGAGGGGTTTACCTATTGTGAGCAGTATTCAAAGAGTTGTCACTTGTTTTCTCACCGGCCTTTGACTGTCAAGTAAGTAGGTTTACTTTTAATCAATTGGCAAAGTGACCTGTCATCTTTTTAACAGCTGAATGTAAAATATAAATTCAACAATATTGGAGCCCGTCATTCATGCTTGATTAACGCAATCAAGGAACACAATTAATTTTAGATTGTTTTCGGTTTTAATCGTCCTCAGAAGCCGATCAGAAACTGCTATTAACCGTTGCGTACAGCTGTCAAACGGCCATTGTGTTGTTGTATACAGTTCATAATTTGTTAGAAACTCACTCATTGGTCCACGGGAGACACACAGGCCAATGGGATAGTGTGTATCAAAGCGACATTCTTTGGAAGCCAGCACGTTTGGTATCTACTTTTCTTTTCCCTTTCCCGGCATACTAAAGATTGATCCAGCTAAATATGAACGAACTCCCACTTTGTTTCACCCACTAAGCCTTATCACCATTGTTTGTATATATTTAAAGCTTATCTAAAATCGACATGTATGAATCCCTGAGTAATTTGCCACTATATTTTGAAAATGGGTTAAGCATTAGTGGTATTTGAAAATAGAAATCTTGTTTCACTTGTGACATCTTATTTATTTTTTCATTTGATTGGTGTTTTATGCTGTACTCAAAAATATTTTACTTATATGAGGGCAGTCATCATTATGGTGGTCAACCACCGAGCATCCACGGTTGTTTTCAGACCTTTCCACGTAAGGCTGGAAAGAAAGCCAGTATGAGCTGAACTCACAGCAGCTGATTGCTGAGAGGCTAGTGGGTCATTGCACCCCCCTGGCACACTAACCACCTTGGCCACAGAGGTCCCCTGTTGCATTTAATGTTTACCTTTATACCTGACAGGTGTTGCTGATTAGAGATGAGGCAGAAGTCAAAGCTATCGTGGAAGCAGCCTGTAAAGTGAATGCTGTTCTGAGCACTCTGACAACAGCCTCTAACATGAATGAACTGGTCTCTATGTTCAGAGTAAGTATCTGTTGGAGGCAAGATGAAATATGGCACTGTGTGGCGCAGGCCACGGGAACGCAAAGCGATCTTAGACCCCAATGAAAATTTCAATTATTAAACTTGTTATTTTCCTTTTCTGTACTTTTAGCTGAAATTTGTTTGGCAATAACTTACCCAGAAACTATGTTGTTGAGTAATATTTTGACCTTGTTGCATAAGAAATATCAATTTCAGCAAGTGAGCATCAGGGATTCACATCTTTAAAAGTTATTTAATGTGTGTATCCACAAAATCTGTAAAGTTTGATCTGCATTAAAACCTTCACTTTGCACTTTGGGCTAGATCCCGGAATTTGGGTTGAATTCCTGCAAAGCAAATCTACTGGAATCCATTTGGATTTTGGTGACAACAAAAATTTTCGTTATTCTGAAAAATAAAATCATATTTGCACACAGTATTCAGAATTTTTAGGAAGTTTATGGCAAGAATTATGCTTTTCAAAATTAGAGGCTAGACTATAAGTGTACAGTGTAGTTTTATGTTAAGAAGTCTGATTTATTGGGTATACAAAGTTCATCTTCAAGCATGTTTTGTAAACTTAAACTGGGCACATTTTTTTTGGTTTGTCATATAGGCCACATCAATTGAAATTGTTGTCTTACAGAAAGAATAAATTTTTTTTTGTTCAGTGCAAAAGCAGGTTATAAAATTAAAAATATAAACTTGAAAATCATCTAATTTGTGGAAAATGTAGATTATCCTGGCAATATTTGACATTTGATTGGAAAAGCAGAGGAATGCCCCCCACCCCCACCCCACCCCGAAAACTTGGAACAAAGGATAAAGTTGGATTTTCAGTTTTGTTTTAATATTTTGGTTCATTTTGGGATTGTTTAGAGTCCAACTTGTCACCTTATTCTAGTTTAAACACAAGTGTGAACATAATGATATCCTTCAGATATTTTAACAGCAACATGACATCTCTTGACAGATGTTTATGGAGGCAATGGTTCACCTGACAAGGCTAGCCAGCAGGCGGCAGCTTGAGCTGATTCGTACCAGACAGCGAGAGAAGGTGATCATGGGGTTGGGGGTGTTAAAGAAAGCCGTACCCCTCCTAAACACAGCACTGAAGAGCTATGTCAAACATCCAGACAGTTCTCAGGCCAAGGTCAGTTCAAGGTTGAACCAGTTGGAGAGTTGGTAACTGTACGTGGCGAAAGCATGTACAGATCTAATATTTTTGTCATTAAACAGTTTATCAACTGGTACAAAATGTGAACTGTTCTGACTTGTGTAATTTGTTGTTAACACCAACTGATTAGCGTTGGCTACATTTCCCACCGTTGATTCTGAAAAATCTAAAAACTGGTATAATTTTTCAATGAATTAATAGTTGTATGTCATTCCGGATACATTTTATGTGGTTTTCACGATTTTAGCATTTTAGATGTTGATTTGAAAATGTGCATGTATATGTTTAGTTGTTTAGCACTTTCAACATTTGCAGTAAGAGATGGTTCAGAGAGTTGATTCAGAAGAAGTCATGATGATGTGGCTATTAAGCGTCCTTCTCTATCAGTCACTAAGATACTGGAGGTCTTGGTTCAATCCCAGCTTTGGCAAGGAATCCCCAATATTAGGGACCCCAATTCGGGGACAGTTTAGGTCTTCCATGAAATATATTGTGCATCACTCACATGTACATACAATAGACACATGTATGTTCCAGGTGGGAAAGGTTGTGTGAAGTTGTTTCCTTCAGGTATTCAAGGTATCTCCACTCATAAAACGGATAAAGTCGGAAAAGTGAAAATATTTCTGAGTACAACATTAAACCCATATATAGGAAATAAATCAATCAAAATGGTGAAGAAAATAAGATAGATTGATGTAATTTTTATATACAGGTGAGTCGAGATTATGCTGTGAAGCAGATAGAGACCGGCCTGACTGACATCACAGATGCTGTCAGTAACCGCTTTACAGAAGAGGATTACCTAGGGTTAGAGGAAGCTGGCTTCTTTGTCTCTAAACTTGACCAGGTGAGTGTCCATATCATTACCAATGACATCACAGATGCTGTCAGTAAACACTTCAAAGGCTGGGATTCCCTAGGGTTGGAGGAAGCTGGCTTCTTTGTCTCTAAACTTGACCAGGTGAGTGTCCATACCACTATTAGTGACACCACAGACGCTTTCAGTAACAACTTCACTGGAGAATTACATACGGCTGGAGGAAAAGGGCTTCTTTTTGGAGTTTGGGGTTAAGGAACCATTAAATGTATTTGTAAATACATAAACCCCAATTCATTTGCCCTAAAGAATTGAGTGGAAAATACATTTTAGACACAATTAATGTTCATAAAACCTTACTTTTGCTGCTGGTACGTTCTACCAGAAGGATATCTTCCTACTGTCCTGTCAGACTTGAAAACAAAACCTTTGTATAAAGATGAGTAAAACTCACAGAATTAGGCAACAGGAGAAACCTAAACCTGTCTTAAATTTAAGGCCAAATACAGTATACAGGTAGATGTAATTCCATCTTTGGCAGCTATTGGAGGCGCTAACAGAGGTGGGGAGAAAGGACATCCCTGGTAACTTTGAGATGTGGGCTCAGGACATCATTGCTCACAGCATGGCCGTTGCTCACCAGTGTACTGATGCCCACAGAGAGCTGATCATCAGTAACTGTCAGAGAGTACGTATATGTAGACCGAATTGTTTTGAAACCTTCAGTCAACGAGGATATTTAATCTCAAATTGAACAGTTTGCCCTTCACCTGACCACTAATAGTATAAATACAGGAGTAGAAAGGAGCACTATAGTCATTGTTTAACCTTTTCCTATGTGTGCAAGATGTTTATTCAGGCATATTCTGAAGGCATTATTTTGTGTAGACTGATAAAACTATACTATTTGTGAAGCCCTGAAATTGGCCAATCCAACCAATGAACAAAAAAATGCGCATAAATTACATTGAAAGTTGCTCTTTCATATGCAAAAAGGCTGAGGCATTAGGGTAGTAACAAGTGTATTGTTATGACATGGATAACCTTAATGCTGCATGTACGCAATAATAACATGGATAACCTTAATGCCGCATGTACGCAATAATAACATGGATAACCTTAATGCTGCATGTACGCAATAATAACGTGGATAACCTTAATGCCGCATGTACGCAATAATAACATGGATAACCTTAATGCTGCATGTACGCAATAATAACATGGATAACCTTAATGCTGCATGTACGCAATAATAACATGGATAACCTTAATGCCGCATGTACGCAATAATAACATGGATAACCTTAATGCCGCATGTACGCAATAATAACGTGGATAACCTTAATGCCGCATGTACGCAATAATAACGTGGATAACCTTAATGCCGCATGTACGCAATAATAACATGGATAACCTTAATGCTGCATGTACGCAATAATAACATGGATAACCTTAATGCTGCATGTACGCAATAATAACATGGATAACCTTAATGCTGCATGTACGCAATAATAACGTGGATAACCTTAATGCCGCATGTACGCAATGATAACATGGATAACCTTAATGCTGCATGTACGCAATAATAACGTGGATAACCTTAATGCCGCATGTACGCAATAATAACATGGATAACCTTAATGCTGCATGTACGCAATAATAACATGGATAACCTTAATGCCGCATGTACGCAATAATAACATGGATAACCTTAATGCCGCATGTACGCAATAATAACATGGATAACCTTAATGCCGCATGTACGCAATAATAACATGGATAACCTTAATGCCGCATGTACGCAATAATAACATGGATAACCTTAATGCTGCATGTACGCAATAATAATGTGGATAACCTTAATGCCGCATGTACGCAATAATAAACATCAATTGTAATCACTGGCAGGGGTCTCTGTGGCCGAGGAGGTTGTCGACACAGTTCATCTGGGGCTGTGGTTTTCTCCAGGCCGTATTTTTTTTTTCTTTTACCCAGACATCTGACAACTTACAAAATATTCTTGAGTGTAGGATTTAAATCCTACCCTAATTCCTCAACCTTTTCACATAAGAGCAGCATTCAGTGTAGTTTATGCACATTTTTATGTTGATTTTGGACACCAAGCTACATTGGTTGGATATGCCAGTTTCAGGGCTTCACAAAAAGTGTAATTTTATCAGCCTACACAGAATAATGCCTTCAGAATATGCTTGAATAAAAACATGTGACATGCTTGAAGAAATACAGTAATCAAATAAAAAAAATTGACAAATTAAAACTTAACATTTGTGTTTTTTGTAGATTTTGCTTCAGAAAGGGAGACTACTGGAGTTGTTTGTGACATTCCGAGTAGGACATAGCCCAGTTAGTGCTGAAGTCAGGTAACTTTTATTTTCCACTTACCTTTCCTAAATATAAATAAATAATAAGTTATCCAACATTAAGAGGAAACTGGACAGACACTGGAGAAAAATCCCAGACCATCCACAGGTTGCTGACAGACCTTCCCACGTACAACGGGAGAGGAAGCCAGTATGAGCAGGACTTGAACTGACAGTCCTGCATTAGTATGACGCCCCCGAGCCATTGTGCTGTGCTAGCACACTAATCACGTGGATGTGGAGGCCTCTTGATTGAGTTTATCCAGTTCGTAATCAGGGCAAGGCAACCCCATACCGAAGGAAAGGAGATCTGCAATGTGTTCTCACTTTTTACTGTGAACTACACGTTAATTCAAATTAGTTTGGTGTAAACTAATCATAAATAGCAGTGTAACAGCAACTTAACATTATAACAGTTTTCTGGTCGCTGTGAGTCCAGCTCATGTTGGCTTCCTTTCGGACCATAAGTAGGAAGGTTTTTGGCAGCCTGTGAATGGTCGTGGTTTTCCTCAGCTCTGCCCTGTCGCATAAGTGAAATATTCTTGAGTACACCCTAAGACACCAGTCAAATAAATAAATAAATAAATTTCAACACATATCTGCAAATACTAAGGACAGTATAGTAGAGCCTTTTCCCTAACGAAATGGACCTTGAAACAAACTATTTCATGACAAAAATATGGATGTGACACCAATATCCTCTAGGCCCCTGCAGATCACCATAGAATGGGATGTTTTCAAGGCAGTTAACTCAGTTGGAAAAATTCCACAAAAAATAAGTCGAACTATTTTTCTGGACAGTTTTTAATGTCTTTCATCTGATACATACTTCATTTTATTCTGTTCTTTGCCTTTAACATTGTAATAGCTGTAAGCGCATAGATGCCAGGGACAATATGTTTGATTGTTTATGTTAATTAAGGGAGGACTATGATGAAGTGTGTGAGGGACTGATTGATGAATTCTGTGACCTTGAACGCCATGTCAACATGGCTGTCCTTCACCTTATTGTGCTCACATTCTGCCAGACAACGGAAACTCTGGACAAACTTGTCCAAACAGCCATGCAACAAGCGGTATGTATGGGGTAGAGTTGTAATAAACAAACAGATTATAATGCAATAAAATCAAATTTCTGCTATAGTTTGTGTTTAAAAGTTAACACTTTTGCTAAACAGCCCAAAAAACGATTTAGTGTTAAAGGATTTAAGATTAACTCTGGTCCAAGATCAGTAGAAATGCAGTATGTAAATATGCACTTTCAGAAGCACATAATGATACTATTGATGCCGACACTTAGTTACACCGAATGTGATGACTTAAGATTCTCACCTGAGACTTTTGTGTCTGACACAGGTGACTGGGGGTGAATGGTTCTCTGTGCTGAACCATCACATTGTGATATTTGGAGAGCATGCAGACAAGGTGTGCCAGGTGGCAAGTCTAGCAGCAGCAAGCTCCACAGACGCCAAACGTAAGCGTACAAATGTGGCATGGAAAGTGTCATAGCATCTCTGATAAAAAGAGATCAGACAATACATTATTGTGCAATAATCTGGTTTAAATCTCCAGTGCGAAATCTCATTTAATATTTTTTTGCGCTGTATTTTTGTGCACTAATAATCAAGGCTTGAAATGTTTGTTTTAAACTTCGAGCCAATAATTTTTTTGATACCCAAAGTGGCTCCCTTGGGTATAGAGGATATTGCTCAGTGAACGTTGAATATAACCTTCACTCTGCAATATTCCATTTATTATCAATATTTTGACAATATCATGGTGGGTTTAAGGGATTTGAACAAGTTTAAGCAGTGTTTTTAGTTTAGTTTACTTGTGTATACTGTGTGACGTCATACACATATTCAGAAACATACATAAATGCTGCTAGAAGTTCATACGTGATATGTAGGTAGCAGCTCAAGACAAGGAACTCTTTAGAAATCCGGTAGAGAAGATTGTGCTGAATAGAGTAACTGGGTTGACACAAATGTTAACAATGCCAAGCTCCTTACCCGTTACCTTATATATTTATTTGATTGGTATTTAAATGCTGTACTCAAGAATATTTCACTTGTATGATGTTGGCCAGCCTTATGGTGGAAGGAAAGCGTAGGGGAAACCCACGAAAGACCTTCCCACATACGACTTGAGAGGAAGCCTGCTGGACTTGAACTCACAGCGACCGCATTATTGAGAAGCTTCTGGTTCATTTTGCTGCGCTGGCACGCTTACCACCTCAGCCATGGAGGCCCTGTTACCTTATATAATAAAGCTGCATGAAAGTCATTTACCACTTGTATACTAACCATAAGCCTATGCTGGAAATAGCCTGGACTTCAGTATATAAGCTAGATTAGAGGCTTGGGGGAAAGTGACGCTCTATTTCAATCCAGTTATCTCCTAAATAGCTTTTATGTACCAAAATCTTCATGGTTTATAAAGGGTGTTCAAAAACAGACTTGTGGAATTAAATGCTGAGGTTTTTTTCATTAGAATCTAGAACCAAAAGCAGCATGAAGTTTATATTGGATCATATATTTAATCAATTATAACATTTACTTCTCTCTAAAGCTTGAAATATAAAACTTCTATTATAATTAAATGGTGTGTAACATATATGAAGACTTTTTTTAACGACCACCTATTGTACAATGACGATGGGCTCTAACGATTTCCACTAGGAATAAACAAGGAATATCACCACTTGTATCACGCTCATGAATCTTCATAACATGATGATTTTTGTTGCCAGGTGTGAGACGTATACGATTGTGCATTCACCGCTTAGAGCAGCTTGACCCCGAAGTCGTTCCCGCGGCTGTGGCATGCCTAAAGTCTGGGGGTGACAGACAGGCCATACAGCATATGAGGCTGCTGAAGGAGGAGTGGAGACACGAATTTGAAGAGCTGCTCCAGGTCTTGGATGATATGACAGACCCCAGAATCTTCATGGATGTCTCAGGTATGACCCTCAGGTGTTAGATGATAGGACAGATCCCAGAATCTTCATGGATGTCTCAAGTATGGATTTGAGGTGTTATGTAACAGACCTCAGAATTGCCATGGGTGTTTGACTCTCAAGTACCAATATTAGATGATACATCAGATCTGAAGCTTTGCTTTGCTCAGCCCGACCTTATTTGTAAAGTAATACCCTCTGTTACATACTTAGTCTTCAGGAACGCTGTTCTTACAGTTATATGCCATTATTTGGGCGAGGTTGTTTAATAGTGTTACAGCGTGCAAAGACGCAGGAGTTTTTCACCAGTGCACTCTCTGTGAGTCCAGCCCATGCTGTCTTCTTCTCAGGCCATAAGTGGGAAGGTCTGTCATCAACCTGCACACAGTCATGAGTTTTCCCCAGACTCTACCCAGTTTACTCCCACCATAATGCCAGCGGCCATTGTATAAGTAAAATATTCTTGAGTACAGCTTGAAACACAAATCAAATAAATAAATAAACTGGCCGTATAATGGCACTCTGTTAAACTTCTTTACACTCTGTAAACTTGTTTACCATTATCACATTACCTACACAGTTGCTTCACTTTAAAATTAAGGTTAATAAAAAAAAAAAATTCGCTTTTTTTTTTATATATTCGTTTTTTATGTCAATTTGGAGAACTTTTTCACCTTAGAATTTGAAATATAGCTATCCTGTGTGTTTGGATCATGAGCCCAACCTGATGGCATTGTGTTTTATTCAAGCTGGCCTTGATACATGTAGATATGTCTTGAAAATTCTTTTTTTTTTCTCTATAGAGGAGCAGCTAGTCCAGGACTTGAACACATGCAATGGCCTTCTGATGGTGCATGACCTAGAGGAGATTGCGGACGTCTTTCATGCTATGGCTGGCAAAGCGCGTCGTGTCGTCCAGGTCGCCAAGCAGATCGCAGATGCCATGAGGACCCGCTGTACAGGAACGGGCTGATGGTGTATGTCGAGAGCTGCGCAAAGGTGAGTCTGGAGTCTGCTGTGGAAGGCAAAGTCTAGGATTTGAAGAATTCTGTAGCTTCACTAGATTTTCAAACGAATTCAGGAATACATAGCTCTCCTTTACGTATTTTATTTATTTGATTGGTGTTTTAAGCCGTACTCAGGAATATTTCACTTATACGAGGGTGGCCAGCGTTATGGTTTGAGGAAACCAGACAGAGCCCGAGGGAAACCCATGACCATCTGCAGGTTGCTGGGAGACCATATTTATTTTATACTTGATTGTTGTTTATTGCCACACTCAAGACTTTTTCGTTTTCACTGTTATAGCCCGTGTACTGTTTAGAGGAAAAAAACAGTAATTGGTATGCATGCAATCTTTTTCTTTAGTATTTGTTATCTGCAGTTGCGGAGATATAAAAGTAGTCTCTAAAAGTTACTACAGTTAAGTATTCCAGAATGCATTCAGAGAGTTAAAACAATACTTCAGTTCCAAAATGAGGCTGTTCATGAGTAATTTCCAGTAGTAACCGTACGTTCGGAATAATTTGGTGCCTTGAAGGGGCTGTTGTCATAAGTTGCACACTCTCTGTGGGGAGTAGGGGATTACTGGTAGTCGATCAGTGACAATAGTTCACATCTCCGTCACTCCTCAGTGAGCCTCACAGGGAAAGACACTGCCGTGTTTTGATAAGATTTAACTTTCTGTGTGATTGGATGCCTGTTTTTGAATTATGCCATTGTCAGGGTTTAATACTTAAGATTTAAGGCCACTGTTAAGGTAGAACAGCGAGCGCATCTCAGATCATTGCAGGAGTGTATGAAGCAGACCTAGCAGCTCCGTACGGTAGTTAATCTGAAATCTGCTGTCAGCTTCAGTCATGGACTCAGGTTTCCATGCATACCAGGCTTGGACAGTTGTGGGGGTTTTGTAGCCTACCGGCCAGTGTCACAGTGCACTTAATGTTGAATTGTGTACTATTTAATGTGCGTTTGCCGAAATACGAGGAAATCTTGGCTTGGAATCTAATAATAAAACCAATGTTAATAGTTCGTGTCCATTCTTGAGGCCCTTGATGTGGCCAGAGACATCTGGTGTTGGCTCCTGCTGATCAAGCCCTGTTTAAAAGCTTTTATTGCCACATTAAAAATAAAACCTGGTTGAAAAGTTTTTTCACAGTAAGTAATGGTTCATTCATTAGCCATTTTATGTACCTGTAACCCAGCTGATGATGTGGGAAAGCTCATTAAAATATATATTATCAGCGTGATACATACAAGCTGTGAATTTCTATAATATTTTAATCAGGATTTTTGTTATCTGGTAGTAATTTGTGAAACCAGTACTTGTATCGGGTGTTGTGCATGGGGTCTTGATTTTTGTTATCCACATACATATTGTATATTTTGCCTCACTCACGTTCAGTTGAGGACTTAGTCAAGATATTTCAGTTTCTTGTAGTCAGAATGAACTGAGTGAGGTTTCCGAGAGATGGGTGTTGAGGTACCTGGTAATGTATTTACTGAGGCCATGTCATACTGTGCATCATTCATAACTTTTGAGCATACCTTTAGAGTGATTAGTGCATAAATGCACTTGGGAATTTCACAGTTCTTCTCTTTAATCTAGACATTTATTAGGCAAATGGTATGTATGGTGTTGCGTCTGCAAATGACCTTTCAGAACCTCGCATGTCCCAGTCCTGCAGGTGCCAGCTGAAATCTACATGGTTTGTATTCTTGTTCGGGGTCTGGGAAATCGGGCCTGTCATCTTTTCAGTCGGATCTAACCACTTGAACTTTGTTTTCTGAGCGAACATTGTTTATATCTTTTCTGTGAAATTGCCGATGCCATTCACGGCAAAATGTGCTCCTCAGAGCTTGATACTCACTCAAGGTCATCTGGTATGATCAGTGGGTTTTGTATGGTAAAGTTTAAAGCCCCATTTAGCTAATTTAATTACAAATGTACATGAATGTACATGTATTACTAGCTTTTTCTTGAAATGCATGTGGTAATATGTTGCCAACCTTCGTTTAAAATTAATCTAAAAAGAGTGTTCCGCTATCAATATTTTTATCTTTTCTTAAACAAGCTGAATCATACTGAAAAATGACATCGTGAATTGCCTTGTACAAGCTGTCAGGATAGGCTGGCTTTATAGGCCTATTCCAGCTGGCACAGCGATGTAACCTGCAGTGAGGTCAATTATGACAAATATTGGTCAGTTTGAATTTGTTGTTATAGGTTCGCAAGTTATTATTAGACACTGTAAATCTTATATCTTTAAAGGTTTCATAAAAAAACAATAATAAGTCTTTCAATCAATTAAATAACTAAGATCCATATCCTGTTTGGCGTTGGTTTAATCCGCTCGTTAGTGTTTCTTGTTTTACCTGTTGTAGTTGTTACGGGGACACGTGACTCTCTCTCAAGAGCATTAGAACACCCTGACAACCAGACTGAACTGGAGACACTGAAGCGACGGTTACATCGGATCCCTGAGGGGGTTGGGCTTGTCAGAGAGGCTCTGAGTAAGCAGGCCCACCCTGATATCCTGAGTCCTCTCAGGCTGAATGTCAGACACAGCAGAGGTAGGCTAACATTATACTGGAAATATTTTCAGTAAACTTCTAAACCCTCTGTCGGATTTTCACATCACATGTTTTGTTGGGGGGGGGGGGATTCTTATTTTATTGTATTTATTTATTTTTTCTTTACAATCAAAGGATGATGGAGAAGACTTCATCATGAAGATAGTTTACCCACAGTTACGATAGTTTCAACACAAGGTGGGCAGGTCCATTGCTTGCTCAGGTAGTTTTATTTTTTGGGACTGCCACTGAGCAACCTCAGGTATTAATGTCATTGTAACCACCATTAAATGTAACATACAGTGATTATGACCAGTTACAAAGGTCAGATCAAGAAATGTGCCTGGGATTTACCCTGATTCTTCAACCTTTTCAACCTTCTCTGAAACCACTATTTTAAAACATTCTGAGAGAAGTATGGGATGTAAAAAAAAAAATAAATTGCACAGCTTTATGAAGCTTGCATCTTTAATCACACAGACAAATCATTTTAGCGTTGTTTTCATGATAATTGTATTCAGAAATTCCACTGAAAAAGTGCTTTGGTGGTTTAAGAGATTGAAGATTTACAGTAAGTTACATATTCTCTTGTTTAAAGGTAAGCTACAGGAAAAGAAGAAATCTCGTCAGCCTCTCCCTGAGGCTGGCCAGAACAAGGAGAATGAGGGAGATGTAGGCCTGGCTGCTGACAACCCCTTCGTATCATCCCCACCCCCATACTGGTCCAGAGAAAGGGTGGAGAACGAGAGTAGAAACCTTGCCCCTTTGTCTTTCAATGGTAGTACACTGTCAATACAATACTTAAGGAGTTTATTTTTTCTATTTGTCAGTAGGGTAACATCCAGCCTTCCAAACAACTGTCAAAACACCTTTTTATAGTCAATAGAATTCAACTTTGTAACAACTTTGACTTCATTTCTGTGAATTAGGGCTGTCTGTCCCATGCCCTACAAAAGGTGCCAATTTGTTGTTGAAATTTCCACAAACTATATCATTACTGCTTTTAGTAAAATATTTATCATGTGTTCTTGAACTTCTTTGGCCTGTTGTCTCTTGTCTGTGGGAATTGTGGCCTGTCAGATTCTGAACCAGTTCATATTTTCAGATACCATTGCCAAGGGAACCAAACCCTCGTGTGCGCATAAACCTCAGGAAAGGGACACCCCACAGAGACAAAGGTATAATACCAGGAGTGTACATGTATCCCTCTGTTTCTTATTTCTTGAAGTTGGTTAGTGTAGTAGGGCAGCACAGTGACCCAGGAGCCTCTCTCCAAAGCTATCGCTGTAAGTTTAAGTCCAGTTCAGGTCCAGACTGCGGATGGTTTGCCCAGGTTTCCTCTCATCATAATGTTGGCTGCTGTTGAATAAGTGAAAGATACTTGAGTACGACATAAAACATTAATCAAATAAATAAGTAAATAAATTATTCTATATGATATTAATTTACTCCTGTTGACTTCACCAGACTCATATATTTCATTTGAAATAAAAAATTTTGCTGGCTTAAGAATCCTAGGTCAAATGACATGAATTATTCTAGTTTAACGTGCAGCAGTAGCAATAATTTAGATACCTTTAGATAATTTAGAGCATGGATTGCAATTATTCTTAAACTACCACTCCATTTTAATGACTTATGGGGGAAACACTACAGTTTTGTAAAATAAAGATGGAGGATGGAGTTGTTAGTAGATAACAGTGGAACAAGTTAGAGACCTAACGGTCTTTTTTATCAGAGACGAGGGTTCAGATCGCCACACCAGCTGGAAGCGCAAAGTTACCATGGCGACGCCAGAACACAAGGTATTTGACCATGCAGAGTAGATGTGCATCTGCTGTTTTATTTTTACATTTAAGGAAATTTTTATTCTGTGGCTAAAGCAGTTTAATGGATAACAGTGTTCCTATTATTCCACCTTCACAAATCAGTGTTGTAATATTGATCAATGTTGTAATATTGATAAGGACAGGAAATAGATTTACAAAGTGTGTGTATTGTGGGTAGCATATCACGTAGCAGTTACTGCCTGAGGTGAAGGTGTTTAGGTAAGATGATCACAGCAAGTCACAGACAGAATAGTTTCATTGTTTTTGGTAAGGGTCATTTGTTTTCCGTAATCTTAGTTTCAGTTCAGTCTTAGAAGTTTAGAGGAACTTTCTGCATGTTAAAATTTACATGAATTAATACATATATATATGTAAGATTTGCAATTAAATGCAAACAGGCTTATCTAACATTGTATTTTATTTTCACTGATTTAATATGCTGAAGAAGCTCTAGTGCGAGGTGAAAGCATAAATTTTATATAGCGTTGCACTTTTGTGTTTTCATGTTTTTCACCTTACATTTGTAAAATCAAAACTGAAAAAACAAATGGCTGCATGTGGCTTTCATACCGAAGACACACTCTCTCTACTCTAGGGAGTGAGGGGAGGTGTTTGAAGCAGCCAGATTTTAAATGGAATCTGCAAAGTTAGTAGCTCACATGAACACCCGTTACAAGAAACTTGAACACCTGTTACAAAAAACTTGAACATCAGCTACAAGTCACTTGAACACATGTTCAAATAAATTACACAGCTATGTACGATGAATGACTTGCAGCAAACAATGGAGTCAGTGTGTAGTTTTTATTATCCATAGTTCTTTAACACTGCTCATTGTTTTTAATGTTCACAAGCAAATAATATGGATGTGTGAATGTAGTAATCTTTGTTTCAGTTTAATCACCTGACATATATTTCACATTAGTGTTTTCTTTGCCTTTAACATTCTGTGTTAACCCATACATGGACCATTACAGAGAGCGGGAGACAGTTCTAAACTCACAGACACAGAAGATGGTCACAAGGGAGATGACTCCGCTGACAAACAAGACAGCTATTCTCCCAGCAGATCTGGCAAACCTAGCAGTGCCAAGTTGTCCCCAGCACTCAAACCTAGGGGTAAGCAGAAGATACTTTTACTTTAAAAAAAGCAGAATTAGTACCTTTTCTGCTTTTATCAAACTTGCCCTTTAATACATTTATCTCAATGCTTTTATAACCAGAGATGGACAAAGATGATATGAAAATGGCAGAAGTACTGCATAATGTGATTCTGATGTGTAGCCTTTGATATGAAGGCACCAATACTTTTTTGTACTAGTACATAAAATCTATGGCAAATCAGTCAGGCTTTTCCAAGTAAAATGGAAGTAAAATGACATTATAGCATATGAGTTATGATCCTTACTAGAAATAATGCTACATGTTGTATCTCGTTAATTGATCCTATTGGCACTTTTGCAAAAAGGTAAATTTTGTCCACGACTAACTTGCTCAGTTTTACTGATTCGGAGAGAAATGTTGATTATTAAAAGGTGCTATAAGGTTAGTTTGGATGGTAAGATAATATTTTATCACATTTGTTTGCCTTAAAGGTGGAGAAAACATAAAAATGACATGAAGTTCTAATGAAAGAGTGCAAAAAGTTATCCCTACAGGTGGTCTTCATTATTTTTTCTGATTTTTCCTTAAGGAGAAAAAGAGACTTGAAAATAATTTTTGTATGGTGGGTATTTGGGACCACCTTTTGGTATTTATAATCTTTGTCTAATGATGTCATAGATGAGGATGTAATACACGTTTGAAAAATATTTTTCCACTAGAATTTGTTCTTTTCAGCTAACAAATGTATTAAACCGCAATTTGGATCATATTTATATTTTTAATATATTCATAAATATTATCATAATTTAGGTTAAATGCATATGTTTCGATATAAACAACAAATTTGAATTGAAATAAATTTATTAGGCCAGCATCACATCCTTATTTAGAACATTATTATGCAACAATGATAAATACAAAAAGTTGGCCCCAAATAACCACCATACAAAAATATTTTCTAATACCCTTTTCTCTTGAAAAAAAAAAAAAATTAAAGATCATATTTGCAAATAAGTTTTGACGCTCTTTCATCTGATTTTGGCATCATTTTTATGTTTTCTTCTTTAAAAAATGCAATTTTGTTGGCAAAATTTTAGGTCATTTAGGGGTCCTTGCTTTTACACATCTTCAAACAGGATGTCTTTCTGTATGTGTTCCAAGCAATTCACTGACATGATGAAACCATGGAAAAAACGTGAAAAATTTGTAATTTCTGTGGAGATAACGTATAGATTGCTTTGAATATTGCCTTCTCTCTACTTTGTCATTTTCATTTATTCCAGTGAGTCATTCTGACCCTAACTCACCAAGACATTGGCAGGGGAACACGATGGCACCAAGGTCTGTACTATTACCAAGGTTTAAATCTAGTACATAATTATTTAATCTTTAATTATTATCATTTTAATAATGTAGTTGTAAGATTTATGTTGTAGATTCATTTGGATCAATTCTTGCATGACATTACCAAGTGGATTTGAGTGAGTGAGTGAGTGCTTGGAGTTAAATGTCGTACTTAAGTGGATTTGAAGGTACCGTTAGGAGACAATTGTCATCAATTCACAATTTTCTAATTTTTCAGAGAGACTGTTGATTCTAAAAAGAGCAGTCCACCAAGAAAGACTGAATTGGATTTCAGGGTAGGATTTGTCTTGTTATTAACATTGTTAAAGCTTTCCTTTATCCCCTTTTCTTCATTGCCATGCTTTTGCTTTGACACCATACTTTTTCCTTGACACCATACCTTTTCCTCGACACCATGCCTTTCCTTTGTCATCTTGCCTTTCTGTTGAGACCTTTTCTTTCCTTTCAAAATAATAGTTGTTCCTCATATCACCAGTAATCATGGATATGCTAGTCCACGTCAACAAATATGTCAAGTTTTAAATGCTTTTGAATCAATACCAGTTTGTGTTTATTGTTGTTCCAACGACATGTGACAGGTTTTGTTTAAGCCATGCAGATATCATGCACACTTTTGTTGTTGTTATCACAGATGACGTTGGGGTCAGATCTGAAAGACCTTGATAACCCGATAGTGAATGTCGCCCGGGAGATGTGTGCCCTTAGCAAGAGTGTGGAGGGTTTCACCAAGGCAGGACAGGACAGAATGGTAAGATCAGTTACAAAGGTCAGGGGAGGGAATGTGTGCCTTAAAATATAGTTGTCCCAAAATATAAATAGGGCTTTATGCCGATAAATTAATCATTGCAGTTGAGGGGTGTGTTGAAGTCATATGAAAAGTTCCGACTGATAAGTTTAGGGGTTCAAATCCAGTTCCTGGTCAGCCAACTTCAGTTTCCTGTGGGAATGCTTGTGACGTATGTACATCATACCAGGGTCTTGCTTTTTGTCAAGGCTTTTCTCCACCCATTATCCTAACCACTATCCAGAGCATTCTTGGGTAGACTTATCTTTACATGTTTTATGTAATAAATTATAATACATGTAGTTAAGATGAATTAAATCCAGATTCATTTCTATATATTTCAGAGCCATGCAGAACTGCTGAAAACGGCCAAATCTCTGGCCAAATGTGGTCAAACCATGATTAAATTCCTACAGGGAATAGCCAGTCATTGTTTGGACAAAAGGTATGTGTCTGGTAACCTTGTTATTAAGAAAAACTAAATATATATTAATCTGGTTTATTAATTCTTAAAAGTTAAAAAAAAATGTACTAATATTAAAGTATGAATATTATTTCTGAATGTTGTCCAAAATTAAAGTAGTTTTAGGTTACAAAACTTACGTTTGTGATAAATTTTCTTCATCTTTTTTTGTAAAATATTTCAAAACAATGTTATTTCCTACATACTACACTGTGAATATACACATTATCTGAATATGTATTCAATTATTTGTCCTCAGATTCAGCCAGGATATGTCTTACCATATTCACCATGTTTCCATGGCAACAGTGCAGCTTGACATAATATCCAGTGTGTCCATGACATCAGCAGATGACAGATCTGTAAGCCCACTACTGAAGTTTCTTTGTTCAAATTTACTTTCATGGAAGAACAGTTTCTTACTGGATTTCACTTTAAATTTTCATACATACATCATTCCAGTCATTTTCTTTCAGCAGCAGTTTCTTTCTTCAAAAAGAGAGTGAAGATTATAAAGTTTTTAAACGAAAGGAAAACACTAACATGAGGTATATGTCAAATGAAAGACCATTAACCACTGCGCATAGGAATAGTTACATTTATTTTTTTTTATTTTTTTTTAACCTAATAAAATGCATTTGAAACTTTGGATTCTACAGTTGCCTTTTCTGACCATATTGGTACCAGTGACATCATCACATCCTCTTTTTGTCAAATAACACAAATATACTGCGGGATGTCATACAGAATTCAAATGCATTCACTGAAGGAACCTCGAAATGAACTATTTCAAGCTAAAAATATGGATGTGCCTCACTGATACTCTTCGCGTCACTAAAGACCACCGTAAAACCTGATGTTTTTAAAGCATTTTACTTGGTTGGAAAAAAAAAAAATATATCAATCTATTTTCCTGGACATTGTCTAATGGTCTTTCATCTGATATATACTTCGTTTTAGTGTTTTCTTTGCATTCAGTAGTATATTTGTCCCTCGACCTTTATGGATAATATTTGCACATGTTTTGTCATCTTACTCTGTGAAGTAACAAAATCAGGGAATGAAGTGGTCGCAATTAAGTTACCGTATTATGAATAAAAGACAGAAGCTTTAAGATATTTGGTTAACGCTGGTGCATGATTTCTGTTATAAAGGCTGAAGAGATGTTGATGAAAACGACAAAGTCTCTAATGTCAGCTGTTGCTGAGGGGCTGAAGTCAGCGGAGACAGCATCTGTCAAGGTATGGTCAATCTTTTGTGAACAGTTTTGCACCTCTCATTTATCATCCCCGGCCGAGTGGACATGAAATTACTGTCATTGTAAACAAGATGTGTCATCCACAGTTTTCAACCAATCAAGTTCATATTTGATACCACACAGTGGCAGTGAGAGGGTTGGGATTGATTTTCGTCATTCTGCATGGCAGTTTGTCTCGTGATAAAACAACGACAGGGGCCTGTCCGCTGTTGAGCTTGTTGCGAGGATTTGGCCGCGTTCTAAGTGATGTGTATCGTACAAGGGTCGTCATTGACCATCATTAGCCAGTGACACTTAAAACCATGGCAAGAACTATTGCGCTATAGGGCTCAAGGAATTAACTAAGCCAAGCTTTCAAGTGTGTACTAGGTGGAAAATGCGAAGGACACACATGTTACCACTTTGCGTTGAAGCCAGTCTTGTACAGGCAGATGTTTTAATGTTACCATTGCGTATTTCAATTAAAGTTTGGTATGTAAATATGCATTTTCAGGAGCGCCCAATGGCCTTAAAATGACACATTTAATCCCAGCGTTTCATTTTCTGGTAATAAATTAATCAAACTTCACAAAAAATGCCTCTTAGGTGGCACTATAAGGTGAATGAATCAAGAAGAAATCAAACAAAATGTGACTTGAAATATTCTAGAATTTAGGTGAAATACGGTATCATGTTAGTTCATGGGTAGACAGCTGTGGACAGAACTTCAGACTGTCCCATAACAGAATACTCCTATGGCTGATACATGGTATGACCGAGGAGCTCAATAATTAATTGAATTCTTTTTACATTGAAAGGTGAAGGGGAGTGGGGTGGGGGGGGGGGCGATATTTCTCACAGTCAGTTAGTTCATATTCATTTTCCTCAATGTGCAGTCATGTTGCCCTAGTACATGTGTTGTTGTTTTCGGTTTTTTCCCTCAGGGTCTTCAAGAGCCTTCCGCTGGTGCAGGAGAGTATGTGAACGCATTTATCCTCGCTATGGAGTGGAAGGAGAAGTGGGAACAGCAGCGCCACCTAGAGGCCACTAGTGAAGACAAGGACGAGCTGGGACTGCGTCGTGTTAATCTTCATAATCCACCCAGCTTAGCAGAGCTTGTTTTGTACTGAACATGTTAGCTGTTGTGTCCACTGGCTGGATCTTCAGTCCACCAAGCTTAGTTGAGCTTGTCTTATACTGAACATGCTGGCTGTTGTGGCCACAGAATCTGGCTGGATCTACAGTTCACGCACCTTAGCTGAGCTTGTCTTGTACCGAACATTATTATCTGTTTTGGCCACAGAATCTTGATGGATCTACAGACCACACAGCTTAGCCGAGCTTGTCTTACGCTGAACATGTTAGCTGTTGTGCCCACTGGCTGGATCCACAGTACACCCAGCTTAGCTGAGCTTTTCTTGTACAGAACATTATTATCTGTTGTGGCCACACAGTTTGGATGGATCTACAGTCCCCTCAGCTTAGCTGAGCTGTTTTTTTTTTAACAAGATGTTAGCTGTTGTGGTGACAATCTGGTATAAATTAGTTTGCATTGGTCTAATTGAGCTACATCTAGGTTTTTATGCATTTAATGGCTGTCTTGTTTAGATTTTATTTATTTTCTTTAGTGGTAGTGGTAATGTAAACTTACAGTGTTCAATTTTTTACACTACATGTTCACAGGTAATTAGTTGAGCACAACGTTAAACCCCAAGCACTCACTCACTCACAGGTGATTATGAATCTGTACTCTGGTGTGCTTTAAGGGGTGATAAGTTCAGGGAGAAATTTTATTCAAGCATTGCATACCTGTTCATTCCATACACTGCGCTTGAGCAGACCAATCCTATGAGAGGTCAGACAATTCAGGGTTGAAAATTAAGACTTTTTATCTCAAGACTATTTGTTTTTTATAAGAAAAAAGACAACTGTTTTGTTTGTGAATGTGGCAGACTCCTGATAGGCTGTATATTTTGAATATGTCAAGATATAACAGAATGTCAAAGGGTTAGTTCCAACAGATGTTTGTTGATGTAAGACTTCATTATGGCAGGAGCCTCCGTGGACAAGGTAGGCAGAGCGCCAGCGCGGCACAACCATCAAGGACCCTGGGAGGCATTTTATATGCTAAGTTTATGTTGTTAGGTATTGTTGACCATGTTATGTAGTATTTGTGGTAATAACTGCTCAAGGCACATCAGGTCAATCACTTTGAGGTCAAACATCATATCGACAGTAATACATACAAGTGTTTACGTCTGATTTTTTATTTTTCAAATTTATCATTTGCTGGTTTTATGAACTTTGTCCTTTTTGCATTTTGTTTGAACTACATGTTTTCATGTAATTGTTTGTTACTCTGATTTTTAGGTGTGTTTGTGCAATATTTGGATTCTTTATAGACTTGTTCATGTTGAATGTGCAAGCCAATGTATTAGTCTGAAATGATTTAGACATGCTTTGCAGCTGGATAATTTACTTTTCATGGTTTTATTTATGCAAAATTATAATGCTTCAATCCTCGTCATGCGACTGAAAAATTGTTAAGGACGACGTTAAACCCCAAACATTCATGCATTCATTATAATGCCTCATTGCCTTCATTTTTTTTTTTTTTCAATTGAATCTGATTTCATATTGTCATCATTAACACACATATGTCTACTTCCGTGTATTTCAGTTTTGAAATATTCTGCCAGATTTGGGACTAACAACTTTGTATGGCTCGACCATTTTACTGTAACTGTAATGTTTGTTATATTCAGCTTCATCCATAAATACAATATATTTACATTTTGACAGGTCATCTACAGTATGTATACTTTACACATGTATGTAAATATTCAAATAGGGAGTCTCACCATCGCAGTCACACAGAGTTCAAGTCCAGCTCACACTGGCTTCCTTCTGACTGCACGTGGGAAGGTCTGTCAGCAACCTGCAGATGGTAGTGGGCTTCTCCCTTGCTTTGCCCAGTTTCCTCCTACCATAATACTGGCCTCCTTTGTATAAGTGAAATATTCTTGCGTACAGTGTAAAAGACTTTGTAAATCAAATAAATAAATTAAGAATTTGTAAATCCGTATACACAAAACTATTTTGTAATCATAATGATGTGCACTTCGACAGTGTAAATTATTTCTGTATGCTTGGGGATAGTAACCTGTGTTTACATCGATACCTACATGTATGGGGACAAATATCCCCATATGTCCTGGACCAATGAACTGTTACACTTTCACGGAGGGTTTATTTTAAATTTAACTCATTGAACTTCCATGAACATTATATTGTAAATAAAAGTAGGAATTCAAATTGTACACTCTTACATTTTTGCCTTCTAAGGTGTAAAAATATTTATGTAGAACTGTTTACATTGGTAAAATTTTCAGCTTTACCATGCAAAATCATTTTCTTTTTGTTATTACTGATGACAAGTGTAATAGGAAGATCAGCATCTAAAGGAAGGTGTATGTACTAAGCTGTTTTTTGCTATAATATGTAGTTTTGGTTTAATGGTTTTTTCCAACTGTAATGACCATTGATTGAAACATTGGTATGTATGTATGGTTTATAGGGCAGTATTTTTGATCACCTTATTGCTGTCTTTTTTTTAATTAACCTATTGATCTCTATGTATTTATTTATTTATTTAATTGGTGTTTTACCAGGTACTCAGGAATATTTCATTTATACGACGGCGGCCAGCATTATGGTGGGAGGAAACCGGGCAGAGCTCGGGGGGAAACCCACAACCATCTGCAGGTTGTTGGCAGACCTTCCCAAAAACAGTCAGAGGAAGCCAGCATGAGTTGGACTTGAACTCAGAGCGACCACATTGGTGAGAGGATTTTGGGTCATTATGTATTGATCTCAAGGCTGAGAGTTCAAATCCAGTATTGCCATTACAAGAAAGTCTGACAGGTTATAGTGAGACTTTTTTACATGTTAATTTTTCATTTACATTAGTGGTTGAGGTCAGCTATTGAAATAATCTCTTGATCTGAATTTTGAGAGTTCAAATTCAGTGCTTGGCAATACAAGAACATTGGACAGGTTTACATGTACCAGTGACATTGAACATAATGTCTCCATATGTGTAAAGGCCTACATTGAATAACATGAAACTTTCTCATGATGGTTATTACTGGGTGTATAATAAAGGTACCATGTAGCCTTGCTCTTTACAGACAAATTTCTGTTTTTGTCGTGGTAATTTTACAGGTGTGGAAGTCATTTTTTCAACCTGTCACTCGCCCTCACTCAAACCATGTCCACAGGTTAATTACTGATGATAACGCTGTAGTTTCCACACAATGTGTTCTTGAACAAGGAAGTTTCAATTTCATTGTCATTGGACAATGTTAGGCATCTTTGTGGATATTACTTTACCAATGATTTATCTCACCATGTTTCAGAGACAAATGATCCCTCATGTTATAGTAAATGTGATTAATAATAGTCGCCTAACATTTTTGACAGGTCACATTATAGAGTGGGACCTTTTTTTGTCTATAGCGATAAAGGAGATCTACCAATAACTCAAAACTCCCCTGTAAAGGGGATCTGTTATTGGTCACAGAGTTACTTTTGATTTGGCTGAACAACGGCTGAACCTCTGAATTGTCTATAGTTTGCTGCTGCTAGGGACGATGAAGTCAAAAAAAAAACACACCGATAGTACTGCCATTCATTTGATTTCTTTCTATAAATATTTTTTACAAATTTATACCATTTCATGAAAATATACAATTATATTACATTTAACTACTTGTACATGTTATCTTGAAACATATTTATCACAAAGATACACAATAGTATGAAATACTGTATCAAAATATTATAGTGTAAAAAGTCGCGCAATGAATCGGTAAAACAGGTGAAATTAAATAACTTGCTAATATAGTAAACATGAAACATACCAGCTGTCAATAAAACAATGCACTATTAAAACATGTAGTGGAAGTGAAGATACTAATAACAAATAGGCTATCCAAATTCAAAAGTAAACTACACTGAATGTATTTCTGAATCCGGTTCTTGTGTATGTTAGAACAAAAGGGCATTGATTTTTAATGTTTAAGTTGAACACATGTTTAGGAAAGGTAAGTACACTAAATATATAGATCTACCGTCCAGTGTAAACAAGATGACCGGGAAATAAACGCCATGATGTGATGCAGACTTCATCCAGACTCATTTTTTCTGAAACGGGAAAGAAAAATGAAATATACATAACATTGTGCTGAAGAAATTTTCAATGACATTCAAGTTGGAAATGTTTATAGCATTGTAGGTTGAGTATTTTTTCTGTGACTGTGATCGGTATACTGTGACAGGGTGGAGTGGCGGTATACTGTGACTTGGTGGGGTGTGAGTTTACTGTGACTGGCTGGGTGTCAGTATACTGTGACCGGCTGGGGTGTGAGTCTACTATGACAGTATGAAATGTTGGCATATTGTGACAGTCTGGGGTGTTGGCATACTGTGACAGTATGGAATATTGGCATACTGTGACAGTCTGGGGTGTTGGCATACTGTAACAGTCTGGGGTGTTGGCATACTGTGACAGTCTAGGGTGTTGGCATACTGTGACAGTATGGAATGTTGGCATACTGTGACAGTCTGGGGTGTTGGCATACTGTGACAGTCTGGGGTGTTGGCATACTGTGACAGTCTGGGGTGTTGGCATACTGAGACAGTATGGTGTGTTGGCATACTGTGACAGTCTGGGGTATTGGCATACTGTGACAGTCTGGGGTGTTGGCATACTGAGACAGTATGGTGTGTTGGCATACTGTAACAGTCTGGGGTGTTGGCATACTGTGACAGTCTGGGGTGTTGGCATACTGAGACAGTCTGGGGTGTTGGCATACTGTAACAGTCTGGGGTGTTGGCATACTGTGACAGTCTGGGGTGTTGGCATACTGTAACAGTCTGGGGTATTGGCATACTGTGACAGTCTGGGGTGTTGGTATACTGTGGCTGGCTGGAGTGCCAGTATACTGTGACAGTCTTATGTGTTGGTATACTGTGACTAGGGGGGAGGGGGTTAATCTTACAGGGTGGAGTGTCAGTATACTGTGACAGTCTGGTGTGTTGGTATACTGTGGCTGGGGGGGATGGGGTTAATCTTACAGGGTGGAGTGTCAGTATACTGTGACAGTCTGGGATGTTGGTATACTGTGACTGAGGGGTGGGGATACTGTAACAGGGTTGGGTATCATTATACTGTGGCTGGCTGGGGTGTTGGTTGGCTGAGGTGTTGGTATATTGTGACAGGGTGGGGTGTTGGTATACTGTGATAGGGCAGGGTGTTGTTACACTGTGACAGGGTGGGGTGTCGGTATACTGGGGGTGGCTGTATTCTGTGAATGGGTGGGGTGTCAGTATACTCTGGCCACATGTGGTGTCAATATACTGTGAATGGCTGTGGTGTTGGTATACTGTGACGGTGGGGTGTTGGTATACTGTGGCAGGGTTGGGTGTCAGTATGCTGTGACAGGGTTGAATTTCTGTATACTGTGACAGGGTGTGGTGTTGGTATACTGTGACAGGGTTTGGTGTCAGTATACTGTGACAGGCTGGGGTGTTGGTATACTGTGACAGGTGTGGTTTTGGCATACTGTGACAGACTGGGGTGTTGGTATACTGTGACAGGGTGTGGTGTCAGTATACTATGGCTAGGTGGAGTGTTATTATACAGCTGTGGCTAGATGGGATGTCAGTATACTGTGTTTGGGTGAGGTGTTGATATACTGAGGTGTTGGTATACTGGGGTGTTGATATACTGTGACAGTCTGGGGTGTTAGTATACCGGGGTGTTAGTATACTGTGACACGATAAAGGTCACATAATAAAGGGCAGTGGAATGTGTTCCTACTTAAAGCCATCACTGATGTAACAGGTAAAACACCAATCAAATACTGGTACATAAAATAAACCAGTTACTTTATTTCACATAAAGTTAGCCGTTTTTTTTTTGTTTTGTTTTTTTTTGGGAAAGTCAGATTTCAAATCAGACAAACTTGTACCGGCATCAAAATTATCATTTTAAGGCAGTAATGTTGTATTTGTAGATACCAAACTTTAGGTGAAAACAGTATATTAGAAGATTATATGTATGTATGTCCACATTTTGACATGTGACAAGGCTAATCATTCTGTAATGTTTAATGTTAACAACAACATGCAAACAAAGTAATGCCCAACCGAACAGGGCTGAACATAACAAATAGAAAACATACTAATTCTTGATGGTATTATACCTCAGGATAAACCAGGTTAATTTTTTTTTTTACTTTTTTCTATTCACTTTGATGATGAAAGTATAATGAAGAGGGGTAAAAAAAATATTAAAATAAAGCGAAGAGACAACCTATTATTCCAGATACGTGAAACATTATTCCAGATACGTGTAACATTATTCCAGACACGTGTAACATTATTCCAGACACATGTAACATTATTCCAGATACATGTAAGATTATTCCAGATACGTGTAAGCTGGGTGCACCATCTTATGTAACTTCACTGACTTACTTTCTTCTTTTTTCCCTTGCCCTTTTTCTTCTTCTTCTTCAGTCCCGCCCCTAGTTTCACTATTGCACTAAATGTTTCGGTGTTCAGACGATGGGTAGTTCTCACCTTCATGGACGGAAGTTTTGCTGAAAAACATTTCGTTATTTCAATAACACAATTAAATTCGTAATGTTCCAAAGATGCAATTCAAAGAATATTATTAGTTACACAATTACTCAATGACAAGATACAGAATTCCATGATGTTAGTAACCATACTATTGGGCAAAGTGTCAATGATGTCAGAGATGAACAAAGGGAGATAACCTAGTCGACAGCTGCTTATGGTACATGCTGCAGGATGTATGGATATTGACAACCCCAAAGCGATTGCTGCTGTTCAGTGAAAACTGTAATATTTTTTCTGATGCACGATAAACAAAGATACAAATTCCAAATTATCTGAACTTCAGCTACCAATGGAGAATGTGACAACATATCAACTAACAAGGAACATACGGGACAACATCACAGCAAGGTATAAAATCATAATGTTTTAGTGCTAGCTCTCTTCTTTCCTACATGTAGATCCATGAAAATGGCCACTATAGCACAAGTGAAACCTTCTTGAGAAATGCATTCAACAAGAATAATATTCTGAGTGCGGCGTAAAACACCAATCAAATAGATCAATAAATAAGCATCAATAAAATGAATGACTGAAAGTTCACAGTTCTGTTATGGTACTTATTTATTTGATTGCAGTTCTAAGCTGTATTCTAAAATATTTCACTACTACGATGGCGTCCATCATTATGGTGGGAGGAAACTGTTCTTAGACTAATAACAAATATGTGGCTGGCAGAGTAAATGCCATATACATGTATGTATTTCTTACCCTTGTTTATAAAGATACACAAATGCACTTCACAAAAATGAACTTTTGTCATTATTGTAATTTTTCAATCTTTTTCACATGTTTTCCGGATGTTCATTCAAGCATATTCTGAAGGCATTACTCTGTGTTAACTGATGATGACTGAAAAATTGATAAGTACGACGTTAAACCCCAAGCACTTACTCACTCTATGTTGACTTAAAATTATACTTTTTGTGAAGCTCTAAAACTGACCAATCCAACCAATGTAGTTGCTGTAATGTCTCTAAAATCAATTTTAAAATGTACATCCTAAATTGCACTTGAGGGTTGCTCTTTCATTTTGGAAAAGTTTAAGGAACTAGGGTAATATAGCATTAAGGTTTGTCCATCATTTTAAACCCATCTGAACCTGCGGATGTTTGTGGGTTTTGACCAGTTAGGTCTTCAGCTAGTTAGTGGTGGTAAATCTGAAGTTGGTCAGGTACATTAGTGAATGGTTGATTTCTTTTGTTCGGCATTTGCCCATACTTAATCTGATCGCCGGTGTACCTTCATGATATATTCTGAAGTATGGCTTTTAACCCATATCAAATTTTTAAATAAATTCTTAATGTCTGTGGGTTTCCCCCTGGGCTGTGCCCAGTTTCCTTCCACCATGATGCTGGCCGCCATCTTATAAGTGAAATATTCTTGAGTAAAGTGTAAAACACTAATCAAACAAATAAATAAATAAACCCATCTGTTGGGGAACTTGTCAAACAGTGTTACCACACCTTCTGCCCTTTTCTCCAGGGCCTCTAAGAGTTCTCTCCCAGCCAGGTCCCCTATCAGGTTGTCCTCGAGATCAATTTCCGCAAAACAGTCAGAGTTCATGATCAGGCTGGTGTAAAAACAGAAACATTAATGTTAAATCACCGCAGAAATACTGGTTTAGCCGAGTGTACATGTGACCGTGATTTGTAATCTTTGGTTCGGCAGTTGCAAAAAGTTAAAAAAATTGGGTGCATTTAATGTGAAGGTGTGTTATTGGGTACACCTGAAACTTTGCATGAACTTGAGTATAAATTTAATTTGAAAACTCAGAAATAAAAACATAAAAAGAGAGAACCAACTCCAGTGTTGAACCAAAAAATCTGCAATGTTGTGGCAAAGGCCCTGGGATCAGGAAATGATCTTAGGCTTAAGTCAAAATTTCAATCATTAAATTTGGTAAGGTCCTTTCTGTTATTTTAACTGAAATCTGTAGTATAATAATGTATCCAGAATTTATGGGTTGTCAAGCAAAATTTTGGCCTTGTTACATAAGAAATAACAATTTTAAATTGCACTGAAGTTTTAACTTAAGTCAGATCGCTTCATCATCACTGGGCCCGTGCTACAACATTGCGGATTGCTCTGCAATGTGTACCGTTGTGTGCTCAGCACAGCAATCTGGCCTATTGCATCTCTTGATGTCTTGATTTCATGTGTTTTTTGTCTCTGATGCTTTACAGACATAAGATATTTACTGTTTATGGAAAAATTCCTCGGTCCTTTTCTTTATGAGAATTTTGTTTAAAAATCTGGGATTAGAATTAGCAAAAATATTATTTTGCCACACTGAAATGACTTGAGACCAGTGACAAATGATAATGATGTCTCTAGGGAAACTTAAAACTTACAACTCTTACAGGTGTAAAGATGCCTGACTTAATGGTCTGATATCACCTGACTCTGACTTTATCAAAGAGGTCTCCTGCTTACATTTGAGACAGATGAATATACAAAAAACTTTAATATTTTATTTATTTATTTATTTGATTGGTGTTTTACGCCGTACTCAAGAATATTTCACTTATATGACAGCGGCCAACATTATGGTGGGAAGAAACCGGGCAGAGTCCGGGGAAAACCCATGACCACCCGCAGGTTGCTGGCAGACTTTTCCACTTACGGCTGGAGAGGAGAGGACTTGAACTCAAAGCAACTGCATTGGTGAGAGGCTCCTGGGTCATTACTCTGCGCTAGCGAACTTTAATATAACTCATACAATAATATAAGCTGACACGTCACTACTTATTGGTATTTATTCTGATTGGTATTTTAGCCATGCTCATAAAACATTTCATTTACACAACGGCTGCCAGCATTATGCAGCATTGGTGAGAGATTTCTGGGATGCTGTGTTGCGCTGGCAGGCTAACCTCCTTGACCCTTCCAGGTTTATAAGTTTAAAAATACAGGTTGCCATCCTACCTTTCAAACAAACCTCAAAACAAAAAAATTTTAGGTCAAAAACAGTTAACATCAAGTATTTAGAAAATAAAAAATTCCTTGAAGATAAAAAAATAACCAAGAAATATCATTGCATACTACTGCATATATTAAGTGTACATATCATAACCACTATGAATCAAAAAACATTGACAACATTTTTCAACAAACACCACACCAGGTAAACTTACCTGCTAATTAGTTTCATGCAAATCACAGGCGCGAAATTGGCTCCTTTGCCGTATCCATCAATGCCATTGTTAGCAATGTGAAGTTTGGATATCCAGGGTCCCACACGGGGTGGAGGGGGTGGTTCCTTTTTCTTTTTCTTCTTACCTGCAGAGTTACATTGACTGACTAAATTATTGACAGACCAAAGACTGAATGGATGTAACACAAAAAAAGAAAAATTTAAAAAAAAAAAGCTGAATGCTTATTTTTATAAGGAAATGCTGGCCGACGCTGTAAAAGTGAAATATTCTTGAGTACAGCATAAAACAGCAATCAAATCAATAAATTAAAAGTTTCATTCATTGATTTTCATAAATAAATGTTTCATTCATTCTTTCATTCATTGAAAATGATACAGAACAGTTGGTGCAATGAAGACATAATAATACACCTTATGACTCCCCGTTGTCATATGACTGAAAAATTGCTTAGTATAATCTTAAACCCCAAGCATACATACATTCATAATAATACACCTTATGAGTCCCCGTTGTCATATGACTGAAAAATTGCTATGTACGACATTACACCCCAAGCGTACACACATACATACGCCTTATGACTTCCCATTGTCATATGACTGAATAAGTAAGACATTAAATCCCAAGCATACATACATGCATAATAATATGCCTTATGACTCCCCGTTGTCATATGACTGAAAAATTGCTAAAAATGACCTTAAACCCCAAACATACACAGATACATAATAAATACATTCACACATATCGCCATGTTCTTACCTTTCTTTTTCTTCTTCTTCTTGGCGGATGGTGACGGTGACCTCGCACTGTCTGTACCACTGCCCATACTGAGGTCTCCTCGTAAAGGGGAATACCTCCCAGTCTTCCCTGGGGATGTATATGTGTACATGTTTACAACCTGGTCTATTCACGCAATGTTATTCATTTAACTGTTCATAAATCTGACAAGTCAGGGACCACTTTCACAAAACTTCTAAAATCACTTTTTCAGAACTATTTTCATAAATGAAAAATCTTATGGAAGAATAACCAAGGTTGGAGAAATATGACTAATGAAGATTTGTGAAAGTGGCCCCAGGGCTGCCGCAGCTTTGGACGACAGGAAAACCTTGGACATGTTTCAGTGCCAAAAAAACCTCCTCTGAAACATCAGGGCAAGGATCTGAACCTACGACCTCACTGGTCATGGATGAGTGAGTGAGTGCTTAGGGTTTCTCGCATTGAGGATGACACCAGTTTAAATTTTGCTATATGGAAAGAATGAATGTTTTTTCAAGGATAGGATATAGGACAGATATAGGATACAGGAGGACATAAAAATAAAAAAAGGAAACTCAAAAAAATTCAGTTTTTGGGAAATGTGGACTGTCCAACCAATTGTTCGGGTAAAGGACATGGAAAATCTGGAAAATCATCGAAAACATTGAGATCAGGAAATATAAAATGGTGGATTTTCAATTTTTATTTTTATTTCAGTTTTGGATTTTTTATTTATTTATTTATTTGATTGGTGTTTTACGCCGTACTCAAGAATATTTCACTTATACGTGGGCGGCCAGCATTATGGTGGGAGGAAACCAGGCAGAGCCTGGGGGAAACCCACGACCATCCGCTGGCAGACCTTCCCACATACCGCCCAAGAGGAAGCCAGAATGAGCTGGCCTTGAACTCACAGTGACTGCATTGGTGCTAGCGCACTAACCGACTGAGCCATGGAGGCCCTCCTGGATTTTTTAGCTTGCACTTGCCCGTAACACACAAAATGAAACTGGTATTGTGTTAGCCTGCTTAATTCAAGCATAAACAAACAGAAAGCGTTAAATACTCAGAGCTTCTTCCTCGGCCTCTTGTTCAGCTTTTCTTCGTGCCATCTCCTCTCTTTCAAATGCCTCATTTTCAGCCATGTCTGCACAACGCTGGATCAATTCCATGACACCTTCACACTCCAGGTCATTCCCGTCCAGGTACAGGTCCCTAAGAAACAGAAATAAACAATCAAATCCCCCCAAAAAGTGAATAAATAAATCATATACAATACTATTACATTTGAGTCTTTACATACCCATTACTGAGGGAATAAGTTTATATTGTCTGACTAGAATTTCATGTAGAACTTAAAAATCCTCCACGTATTGAGAACCATCAGGTAGAATTGGAAAGCAGAGACCCTGACAGCAGTGGTAGAGACCATCTCCCCAAGCAATTTTCCACTGATTACCCCCAGTCCACAGTCACACACATACTGACAGATACTATCGTCACATTACCACTGAGACCCACAGTGGTAGAGACCATCTCCCCAAGCAACTTCCCGCTGATTACCCCCAGCCCACAGTGACACAGGCTGACAGAGACTATAGTCACATTGCCACTGAGACCCACAGTGGTAGAGACCATCTCCCCAAGCAACTTCCCACTGATTACCCCCAGTCCACAGTGACAAACATACTGACAGATACTATCATTACATTACCACTGACCCCCACACAGTACAGTCACAGTAGTTACCTGAGAACAGTGGTAGAGAGCATCTCCCCCAACAGCTTAAGACTGATCACCCCCAGTCCACAGTGACACAGGCTGACAGACACTATAGTCACATTGCCACTGACCCCCACAGTACAGTCACAGTAGTTACCTGACAGCAGTGGTAGAGACCATCTCCCCCAACAGCTTAACACTGATCACCCCCAGTCCACAGTGACACAGGCTGACAGACACTATAGTCACATTGCCACTGACCCCCACAGTACAGTCACAGTAGTCACCTGACAGCAGTGGTAGACACCATCTCCCCCAGTAGCTTAACACTGATCACCCCCAGTCCACAGTGACACAGGCTGACAGACACTATAGTCACATTGCCACTGACCCCAACACAGTACAATCACAGTAGTTACCTGACAGCAGTGGTAGAGACCATCTCCCCCAACAGCTTCCCACTGATCACCCCCAGTCCACTCTGACACAGACTGACAGACTCTATAGTCACACTGCCACTAACATCAACACAGTACAGTCACAGTAGTTACCTGACAGCAGTGGTAGAGACCATCTCCCCAAGCAGCTTCCCACTGATCACCCCCAGTCCACAGTGACACAGGCTGACAGACTCTATAGTCACACTGCCACTAACATCAACACAGTACAGTCACAGTAGTTACCTGACAGCAGTGGTAGAGACCATCTCCCCAAGCAGCTTCCCACTGATCACCCCCAGTCCACTGTGACACAGACTGACAGACTCTATAGTCACACTGCCACTAACATCAACACAGTACAGTCACAGTAGTTACCTGACAGCAGTGGTAGAGACCATCTCCCCAAGCAGCTTCCCACTGATCACCCCCAGTCCACAGTAACAGAGGCTGACAGACACTACATTCACATTGCCACTGAGTCCCAAACACAGCTTATAGCAGCCTTCGTCACCAAACCTAAAAGGAATAAAGAGAAATATTGATATGAATGCATGTATTTGGTGTTTCATGCTGTATGGAAGGATATTTGCCTTTAATCAGGTTTCGTATGTGGAGGAAACCAGAGTGCCCAGAGGAAACCACCCCCTAGCTAGTGGAGGTTTGAGCATTTAGCCCTAGCAAGGAAATGAAACTGTTTGTAGGAATCTTCATCATCAAACAGAAAAATAATGGGAAAATGTTAAAAGTGCAATTTACAGGAAATCATAACAAAGAAACCTGAACTCATAGATCTCTGGCATATATGAGTATGGTAAACAAGATAAAGCTAATTTAATTGTAAACCATAATTAACTGATTCACCTCGTGCTGACTGATCAGGGGGAGAAATACAACAGTATAAGAACTCACTCATTGTAGTCAAACGACACTGTGGTCAGGGACTGGCTAGCTCGAAATGATCTGAAAATATAACAGGACGAAAAGGTGGAAAAGACAAAATTTTTTTGAAATTTGTTACTAAACCTGTCTTGCCAATTACTGAATGCATTAAATAATAAAATGTCTTACTTTTGGCGGGGTAAAACATGTAATATGAATGCACATGTGACTTTCTACACATACATGTATATACATGTATGCGTAATATAATTAAGTACAGTAAGTCTTCAACCTTTTCAACCTCCTTTTTAGTGGAATTTATGCATGCAATTATTATGAGGCTAAAATGATCTGTTTGTGTAATTAAAGATGCAAGCTTCATGAAAACGTGGTGAAAAACGTGAAAACCATAGTTCTCTCAGAATGTTTCAAAATATTGGTCACAGAAACAGTTGAAAAGGTTGAAGAATTAGGCTAAATTACATCACTGATTACCAGCAAATACTCCAGAAGACATTACCTGGACAAGCGTTCAATGTGAGGTGCTGTCAGCAAACAGTCCATCATTTCAAGCTCTCTGATTGGATAAAAACGCTTCTCCATTAACAAGGCCTGGAATCAAAATGAAACTTACATTCAGTTATGAGGGTATAGTGCCAGTGAGTTAGATGATTTATTTTTTGACAAATAAAGTATTAACAATGAAAAAAAAGCTACCATAGTGTAATCTTGTTGTTTGGTATTTAATTTATCTAATTCTTGTTTAAAAAAATATTCAGCAGGTTTTCACTTATACAACAGCAATAAATTTTATGAGTGGAGGAAACTGAATGCCCCATGAACATTGAGAGATAAGGGAATCAACATTTATTTGATATTTAAGCTAGGTACGTGCAGCTGACATTTAGCACGTTTACATATTGAAAATATAGATACCACGGAATTGTGGAAGGAAACCAGAGACTGGCGGAAGGAAACCAAAAATTTGTGGAAGGAAACCAGATATTTGTGGAAGGAAACCAGAGATTCATGGAAGGAAATCAAAGACTGATGGAAGGAAATCAAAGATTCATGGAAAGAAATCAAAGGTTTCTGAAAGGAAAATGAAGACTCATGGAAGGAAACCAAAGATTCGTTGAAGTATATCTGGAAAGCCACAATTACCACAGAGGCTACAGTGTTGTAGGACATTGGATAGTCCCAGATGTGCAGATCTCGGATGAATGTGTAACGCTCATAGCGTAATGTTGCCAACAATGGGTCCAGCAGAATCGGGGGAGTGTCTGGAACAACAACATCTGGAGCCTGCAGGATGAACTGGAATAGACAAGGCCAAATATTGGTAAATGGCCCAAAATTTCGCCAAAAAAGTGCAGATTTAGAGACAAATAAATGTCATGAAATAATAGTTTTCTGTATGAAACTTGCATTTTTCTAGTAGGATATCATCATACCATCTGGTCAAACCTCAAAACACCTTTATAAAATCAAGAGGACTCTCAAAATCTGCCCAAATGTATGCCTTAGTCATGGGTGAAATTTTAGATCATTTACTGTATGTTTTATTTACTTATTTTTTTGATTGATGTTTTACGCCGAAAGAATATTTCATTTATACGACGACGACCAGCATTATGGAGGAAGGAAACTGGGCAGAGCCAGAGGGAAACCCACGACCATCTGCAGGTTGCTGGAAGACCTTGTATGTTTTATACATAAAAGTAATACAAATAATATAAAAGTGAACACAACAGAAACAAATTTTTTTTAAAATTGAAAACATGCTTTCACTTACTTTTAAAACTTTCTTGAACAGAATTAAATGCATTTTGAATTTCTGAATTCTAAGATGGGCGTTACAAGTTAAGTGTATAATGTGAGAAGTCTTTGATGTAACAAACTATGTACTGTACATCTTCTAAAATTTTACTACTAGTTACTGATAAAACTCTTGTGAAGTACACCTTGTGGTGCGCATTTATATAAAAAGACCTATTCTGTCTGTAAAGAGAAGGTTTAATGCATACAGTAATTGGAAAGTTTGTGATTTAACCAGCCACCAACACTATGACTACAGAAGAGTTCAAATAGTTACGGTACTGTATTTATGATAATTTTATGACTGTTGCCGCACAGTGAGTGAGTGCTTGGGGTTTAACGTCATACTTAACAATTTTTCCATCAGATTACAACAAAGGAGTCCTTAGAGCACTTGTAATGTGCCTCCTTGTTTAAAGACAAATTTCCACTGCTCTTTTATCTTGTGTTGCTTCACTGAGACGACTTACCAAAGGCAAGTAAGAAACACCGCTCGAGCCCTTATACTGATCAAGCCAATCAGTCATTGATTATCCCCTTATTGCTGAATGCGCCGTGAGGAAATTGGCTGCTATGGCTGCCATAGCAAACCATCTAAATGGCAAGCTATTTTTGTATTAATTCTTGTTTTAAACATACGTGCAAACGAATTACATGTAATACAATTCAATTGTAATTACATTACATTAATTACATTACAGTACAATTCTTTTGTATTTATGTAAAATAATAGTTTGTTGTACATGTGTAAAATTATTTTATACACAAGTGAAGTGAATTTAAAATTAGTTTACATGTAGGCCTACATATATATACAAAAAATTGCAGGTACGCACAAACAGTATAATATATGTACAAAACAACATGAAAACTTAAGGTAAACATGTATGTATAAGTATTTATACATACATGGATGTGCAACTGAACTGGACATTTCTTTCCGTTCACTTGCTGCATTAAAGTCTACAACAAGGTCAGAGGTCAAAAACCTTACCTTATGTGTAGTACTTTATACAAATACTACTAGTGTTATTTTGGTTGCTACCACAAGTACTAGAAAGCTATTACCTGGACTCTAAAATACACAGTAATAGTGAGGCAAAGGGTGCACATAATTACCTTAACAAGAAGTGAATTGTTCTCAATGCATTTCTTCATACCATCTCGAATACCAGGGCACATCTGCGATTCAGTGAAAGCACAGTTTTTCTCATAACACTTCAACAACCTTTTAACAACAACTTCGGCTGTTTCATTGCGTCCAGGTAATTTCTTACTGGCTCCTTTCTTCTTCCCTTTCTTGTTGCCTTTCTTTCCAGTCTTTCCTGGCATCTTGATTTCAATTCCCCTTTACTGTAAGACAGAAATAGAAATTGGTTCAATGTAAACTCCACAATAATGCTAATCAAATCTACTCATTTGGGCTGCATGCTGGCTTCCTCTCCGGCCGTACGTGAGAAGGTCTGTCAGCAACCTGCGGATGGTCGTGGGTTTCCCCCGGGCCATGCCCGGTTTCCACCCACCATAATGCTGGCCGCCGTCGTATAAGTGAAATATTCTTGAGTACGGCGTAAAACACCAATCAAAAAAAAAAAAAAAAAAAAAAAAAATCATTTGGGCTGTTGTTAAAACAGGGTTGATGCCTTTGGTTTTGTTGGTCGCTGATCCACTGCTCAAATGTTCATTATGAAAGCAGATTCTCCCACATTCTAACACCAAGTAACACCAGCCTCGGTGTAACAAATCCCCTGATTTGTTTAATTAATATGGAGCCAGTACAAATGCTAAAATGAGTTCCTATTGACTGTTGCTGATGTATTTGGTTGGAAATTGAATCTGAAGTTTAATTCTTAGTAATGCAGTGTGGTCAAAGCTGTGCTAAGCCAATTATCAGTACACTCTTTGGTCACGTCATTAGAGTACTGAAGGTGAAAACAAAGCAAATTTAACCCAGGCGAGATAGGCATTGAACTTGAAGGAACTGAAGGAGATTTTAGCACAAAAACTGGTAAAGCTTTCATGTAAGAAATTCATTCTGGAAAAGTAAGCAGAATGTATCTAACTTTCAGATATGATAGTTTTAAAGTCTCCATACCATAGTACTTTTAATTGTGGGAATCGGAAAAAAATCAGCATTTCGTGCATTTACCTCAATGCTATTGATCACCTCCTGCTCCTTCTTGGGAACCCGAGTGCTCGAAACTATGAATATACAACATGACAGATGATCTACAGATGACAAATTTTGAAAACGAATTAAGAAAAGTGTCGTCAGCAATATATTGCACGGTGGTTTGTAAAGCATATAACTTACCGTCAAAATTACATGTGAACAGAGGGGAAAATATAATTTAAATTATGTTTCAAAATGGAAATTTGTATCGCCTCTAAAATCGGTTGTCAATGTACACTACTCGCCACAACCCGAATGTTGGCGCGAGATACAACAAGAGCGATAACTCTTCCATGACGCTTTTCCACTGAACATTCAAACTTTGATTTTTCCCGAGTTATACGATGGGTGTAATTGCATTAAAATTTTTGTGCGAAAGTCCAGGTAACATCTGCATAAATCTGAAGGTGTAATCTTTGTCACAGTCACGCAAAATGTTAATATTTTTCGACTACTTCATTGATATTTTTCACCTCCGAAACTAAAGAGCGCTTCCTTTCCCGAGCAGACGGCTACGATGGCATCGTTTATTTCTCGGCTTGGAGGACGAATTGTCGCTAAATCTGCGACAAAACAGCGCCTCTTCATCCAGCAACAGGTGCGATGGTGTGCTGTGGCCGCAGGAAGCACGGAACACACACTCAGTGTACAGAAAAGAATCGAGAAAACACGTGCGGCTGCCGTTTTGGGAGGTGGGCAGCGCAGGATTGACAACCAACATAAAAAGGTACCGACTACCGCTTGACTCAAAAGATAATTTCACGTGAATCAGGTCTAATTTTGCAGTCTTGATCAAGCTTGTTATGTTTGAAACAAATCTGAGCAACCTAACAGATTCGTCGCATAGCCGTAGCATCGGTGATCTACCACAATATTTGACAGGTGACAAGGGCGACTGAAGGTCAGTAAGTGCTTTCAAAGGAACAGCTAGAGTTCAGTGCCCTTTTTTTTATTTTGCTTTGGTCAAACTACATCCTAGTTTGTCTTCATGACCCAGATAGGTCACAACGAGAGACACAAAGGAAAGAGTTGAAAGGCACAAGTTAATAGGGTTTAACCATGTCTACTAGTATTATAAACGTTTGTTAAAAATTATTGGCATATTATAAGTTAATTATGTGTAGGCCTATTACAACTGCTGTATATTGTAAGGTGGCGCCTTTGTAGCCAAGGTGATTAACGTGCTAACGCAGTGCAATGACCCCTGGAATCTCTCACCAATGCAGTCACATTGAGTTCAAGTCCAACTTATGCTGGCTTCCTCTCTGGCCGTGTGTGGGAAGGTCTACCAGCAACATGCAGATAGGCATGGGTTTCCCATGATCTCTGCCCAGTCTCCTCCCACGGTAATGCTGACTGGTGCGGTATAAGTGAAATATTCTTGAGAACAGTGTAAAACATCAGTTAAATATATATTTTGATGAAATAATGGGGATAAATATCAATAAAAAAAATACCAGTAAATTTATACATACATATAATACTTGTCCCTTGTGCGGAAAGACTTATAGACAAACACTTCACACCTTTTGATGCAGCTGTGTTATGGTTGACATTTCACAAGTTTTCAAGATGAAATACAGGTTTCATTTGTCGTGGAAGGCTGACAATACACAACAACTCATATACATTGATCCTGTGTAATCATGAACAATAGTTTATTGTTAACTTCATGCTGGAAAATAAAAATGTTTTTTTTCCATTTCATATTTCAAGGTAAAACTTACAGTGTGCTTCCTATGTTGAGTATATGACATACTACGATACCAATACACCTTCATTTTTGCACCTCTTTGAATTTTGCCATTTTCATCTTTCCAGGGGAAGCTAACTGCACGGGAGAGGGTTCACCTTTTGTGTGACCCAGGCTCTTTTGTGGAATATGACATGTTTCTGGAGCACAACTGTACAGACTTTGGTATGGACCATGAAAAGGTACACAACTGAAGCATATGTGCTTTATATTACTGCTTCTAGTTTAGTTGAAGCCCTTTACCCTAAACTGGCCCCGATGGCACAGTTGATAGAGCGTTCGTTTTGGGAGCAGTAGGTCCAGGGTCAATCCTGGGTTGAGTCACACTGAAGACTTTATAAGAGGAAGTTGTAACTTCCTTGCTTGGCGTTTAGCATGAAGGGGATAGTGCAACAACTGGTTGACCCGTATCATGCTTGGCGTTTAGCATGAAGGGGATAGTGCAACAACTGGTTGACCCGTATCAGTATAATGGCTCGGGAGGGCAGCTTACTGGCCTGCGGTAAGGCATCTCAGTGAAGCAGCACTAGATAAAAGAGCGGTGGAAATCTGTCCTGCAACAAGGCGGCGCATTACATGTGCTGTAAGGATTCCTTCGTTGTCTTCTGACTGAAAAATTGTTAAGTACGACGTTAAACCCCAAGCAGGCACTCCCTCACTCCTTAAAAAGGAGCCCTAAAATAAGCCCTAAAAGCTTATATACATGTAACACATATGATCACTGAAAGTAATATTATTCTTCCATAACATTCTAATATGTGGTTATATATGAAGTGATGATATGGCTCACTGGTATAAGCCTTATTGGAGTTTTAATTACGTACCAGTACACATACATGTATGTTATGCGGTATTGTGTAGGTAAACAAAAGAACCATTCCTGTGCTAACACATTTGCAAACTTATCCACCAGCTCTACATATTCTTGTCTGAATTTTCGACGTGAAACTATACTAGAGACCATGAAAAGTTTCACATGTTCAAGCAGTCACTTAATTAAATATATTACAGATTTGCTGAAATCCCAATGGTGGTCCAAGCGTGCAGTGCTTTAATGTTAACAAAGAGAGGTGTGATTGTTTTCTCTGGCTTGAATTCTAGATGATGACATACACGCTCATATACAATACTCTGATAAGGGAAGGGGGGGGGGGGGGAATCTTGCAGTTTTGCGTCACCAATAATAACCCTGAGATTCATTTAAATAAAGAAACAAGCCATTTCTGAGATGTGTATATACAAGTACATGTGTGTTTGGTTGGCTGAAGGGCCTAATGTCCTTAACCCGTGAGATCACTGGTTGAAGGTTCAAATTCAGTTCCTATCGTTCGAGGTACAATTTTAAGCTAAGACAAGGTAGATTTTCTTCTGGATAATAACTTCTTGTTTATTAAGCACAAGTTTATTACAATTTTAACTCCAGAGGATTTTGTTGGATGTATATGTGTGTTATTGTAGGTTCCTGATGATTTTCAGGTGTGATGATTTTCTGCACACATACAAACTAGATATTTGTGAATAAGACCTGAAAAGACCTGTAAAATAAAGAAATAAATAACTTACTACACATGTAAAAATTAGTGCAAAAGTAATAATGATGTTATAAAAATATAAAATTATAAAATATTATTTACTTACGCTGCGGCATCAAACACTCTGTTGAAGGCGATACGTTGTCGCTGCAACCTCAGTAAATAGTATACATTGTCCAGTGGAACAGTTTTATAGTGTTATCTTTTATAGAACACCAACCAGGATGTCTGAAATTCTACACCCCTAATAATAATGTTGGTAATTCGGCAACATATGGTGAGATCTTATCTTGGAAGTTTTACTCTCTGCAAAGATATGCCTGTCCTTATTTGTCTGCCAAAACTAACCCATACTTTGATGGCGAAATTCGCTTGTCTCTATTTGGGTAACACAATCAGACACGTGTACCTAATAATTTTCTAGTCTTTCCATCAGTTGTTAAGAACAGTGACCAAATCTTCGGATACATGTACAGTTGATGAGATTATTAGGACCCTGTTGTACATTGCAGTACCCAGGGGACAGCGTGGTGACGGGGAGAGGTAGAGTCAACGGGAGACTCGTGTTCATCTTCAGCCAGGTAAACTCATTCACCTTTGTCTAGTAACACAAAACACAAAAATAATGCTTGTCTTTTACTAATGAAACATAGTTGATATTCTTAAATCGAATAATTTAGGTCAGACCTATATTTCTTTCATGTTTTTTCTACATTGGAGGATATTGAAGAGTCATAGTACAGGTGGAATCTCATTGATGATATCTATGTGTAAATGACCTCAAATTTTGCCCACAAAAGTGCATTTTTATAGGCAGATGAATGTTTCCGGTAGAATATCATCCCATGTTTAAAGTAACCTAAAAACACCTTTCTAAACTCAATAGAACTCTCAGAATCTCGAAAAATGAGCAGGTTAGTCATGGAGGAAATGTATGGTCATTTCGGGAATAGGTATTTGACACAGTGCTCTAGGCCACTCAGATAAGAACAACTGTGAGAAAAATTTAATATTGATACATATGAAATGTGATATTGATATCCATCTGGCATTTTGTGAGTTGTTATTACTCTGGAACTTTTCAGACTTCAGATTATCAGCTTCATCAGTGTTCCTCAGAAATATGTTTGATAAACCAAGTCTTCATATCATGAATGTCAGGAGTTCACGCAGGTTTGGATGAAAAATGGCGCCATTGAGACGACAAGCCTGGCTATGCGAAATGTGTATTCAGTCCAGCAAGTACCGTAAAATCTTGCCTTTGAGCTGTGTTGACCTGCAAGAGCCCTCACCTTGTCTTATCAATATCCGCGTGAACTCATGGGACTCATGAAATGCTGACTCGGCTTACACAATATCTGGTCACAGAGAACTATATAAATGTGTACAAATGCGTCTGTTTCTTTTTCAGGATTTCACTGTATTTGGGGGAAGTTTATCTGGTGCTCATGCGAAGAAAGTTTGCAAGGTAATTATATGACAACTGCAAGGTCAGGTTGTCTTTGCTTTTTAGTGTATAAAAGGTGGAGAAAAGATAGAAATTACATAAAGTTGATGCTCAGATAAAAGAACGTGCAAAGTTTGTATTAAATGTTGTCTACAAAATTGTTTTCAATTTTTTTTTAAAGGGAAAAAGGCACTCGAAATTAATTTTTGTATGGTGGGTATTGGGACCACCTTTGTATAGTAGAGTTGTAAATGAGGATGTAACACATGTTTAATAACTATATATGCACTAAAATTTGGTCTACACACCAAACAAATGCGTTCAGCCAGGATTTCTATCATATTTATAGTTTTAATATGTTAAATATTATCACATTTCAGGTTAAATGCATATGTTTGGATTTAACAAATTTACCTGGAAATAAATTTATTAGACATGCATCACATTCTTATTTAAAACATTGTTATGCAAAGGCAATAAATACCAAAATGTTGTCCGAAAAAATTTACCCTTTTCTACTGAAATAAAAATTGACAAAGATATTGAAGACCATTTTTGCAAATAAGTTTTGATGCTCCATGTTTTCTTCTGCTTTAACACATGAGGACTGCTGTGCTCCTTTTTTGAGAAAAATTGTTAAATGAGGACTTGGTGCTTACCATAGGCCCAAATATTGGTTAGCCAGTCGTTGATATGTAATGGACTGGGTGGGGCATCATGTATGATGTCATCAGCATGGTGTTCCAGTCAAGCAGCACTGTAAATATATGGATGTTGTGTGACTGGCCGGCTATAAGGATGGAGACAATGCTTAAACGTGACTGAAATAGTGATGAAAGCAATGTTTCACTCCAGAATGGTGCTTTCTCTCCGGCCATACATGGGAAGGTCTGCAGCTACCTGCGGATGGTCATGCCCGCTTTTCTCCCACCATAAAGCTGGCCGCCGTCGTATAAGTGAAATAAAATAAATTATAAAAATCCAAACTGATGGAATTGATGGAGGTGTTCATGACAGAATGGTTGAGATGCTTGCCCGTCAGTCTCTAGGACACAGGAGGTGCAGACTCAACTCCTGACTTGGACAAGGATTTTCTAAATTCTGTCGTTTTCTCGGTACTTGGCCGTAAACAGCCAAAGACAAACAGTTTTGACAATCTAATGTTTGTTGAAGACTATTTTCCTTTACTAGTGTGTAAATTGACAGAGATCTGTCACTTACCCAGTATACTGCCATCGTATGAGTAAAAAATTCTTGAGGAGGTCATTAAACAACAATCAAATAAATAAATAAACGGATAGAGTTGTAAATGTACCTGCTTGTACCAGACAGAAAAGTCAGCTCATAAAATGCCAAACATCAGAATATTTCAACCTACTACATGTGGTACTGAAAAGTCATAGATACCATCCTTGTACAAGTTCTGATAAACCCAATATTTGCTTTATCTTTTTAGGAATCTGTATACAGTTATTGAAGTTCCGAATTGGACCTACATGTACTTTTGAACTTCCATGTCCCCTATTTTTCAGATAATGGACCAGGCCATGCTGGTAGGAGCTCCAGTGATTGGGCTGAATGACTCTGGCGGAGCTCGCATTCAGGAAGGGGTGGAATCACTGGCTGGGTATGCTGACATCTTCCAGGTTTGTTCAAAGTCTTGATTGTAGTTATATTCTCAATTCAGCTTCCCTCAAAACAGTCATACAACATGTAAGGAGAGTTATAATTATTAGTATTGCGAAGGGTAGTGGGCAGGGCTTACCAGCTGGGGATTTGAACCAGCAATCTCTGGGTTTGGAGTTTAGGCTTCTGCCTCTAGACTAAAGGGAAATTCCCCTCAGCCTGTAGGTAGGTAGTGCTTATATATCACCCTGTAACAATATCATTTGGAATTGAACTGAAAAAACCAATGGCCTGAACTCAGTGTTATTATAATACACCTGGTTTCTTCTCGCCGTAATGCTGGCCAACGTCATATAAATGACATATTCTTAAGTACAGCGTAAAACACCAATCAAGTAAATAAAGAAATAAATATTATAATGCATGGTTGTTAAATGCACCATGGTTAAAGTTCTGGCAACAACCTGTGGATGGTCATGGGTCTCCATAAGGCTCTGTTCAGGTTCCTGCTCCTTTTAATGCTGGCTGTCGTTGTATAAGTGAAATATTCTTGATATGGTGCAAAACTCCAATCAAATAAATAAATAATACTAGTCAATAATTAAATGATCATGGTAACCAGAATATTACAGGCGTAACGATAGACCACCTTTTACTGCATACACATATTTCTTGCCCTAGGGGAAAGGTTGTACTAAGGTTTTGCACGTTCCTAACAGGCTCCTGACTTAGGCCCACACCCAAGCTTTATAACTAGACCTGATCAGCCCAGGTTAGAGAGGCTTTATCCGAATTACGAGAAAGGGATAAATAATAGTGGTTTTTTAATCTCTATCTAAGAAGAAACAGTTTAACACAATACTTGAATTAACTATATTTCCTACATGTATTATCTTTGCAGCGTAATGTGATGGCGTCAGGTGTTATTCCTCAAATCTCGCTCATTATGGGACCATGTGCAGGTAATCCTGTTTTTTGTTTAGCCACTGTTTTCTATGTACTTGAATTTTATAATTTCTTTGTCTGTCAGCATGCATTATTAAAGTTCATCTTGTTAATCATTAGTTCAATTTTTATTGGAATTCATTTTTTAATTATTATTTTATTTTATATTGCCTGATAACACACACAGCATTTGATATGAATTACACAGCTGATATATATGCTACAGGCAGATTTATCTCCCTTTGACTGGAAAAGCGCTATTTTCTCACCTACATATTTTGTTCTTTATGGACACTTTAGCCCTACAAAACTGTATCTTTGAACATTGAATGAAATCTGACAGTAGCTGTCATAGTGTATTTGTGACACTTTGCCTGCCCTTTGGCTCCAGACATGATTTTAATCACGGATAAAATAGAGATGCAATTGTATCCAGTAATTATCCTCGGCTGATGAATGGTATGAGATGCTGAATTGATATAATTCCCAGTGTGATTTACATCGAGAGCAACAAAAACACTCACTTGCTGTAATGACTGAAGCCTTTAATGTCTTAATGTGGATAGAATTTTTGGTTGTCTCAATTCGATTTGATTTTTGGTACTGTTGATCTGATGTTTAAATGTGTTTATTATGAGTTTGTTTACCATTAATGTATTGTGTGTGCCTCAGCAATGGGTACATCTTAGAAACCTGTCTCTATTTTTAATTTGTACTGCTCTATTTTTACCCTCAAACATATAAAGCTTTAATCATCATCATTCAGTATTGAAAATCATAGTACTCCAAGTCAGCTAGATATCTGAATACATCAACCAACATTCGTTTTTAAAAATTTCTTATAGTAGTTTCACTATTTCTTTTACCCCACCAGGTGGAGCTGTATATTCTCCTGCTTTGACAGATTTCACCTTTATGGTCAAGGTAAGTCAGATTTTACGATGTAAACCGAAGATTTAAGACCATCAGCTATAGGGGAAATCCAAAGTTCAGTCCTGAGCTGATACATGTGTCTGTAGATGTAATATCTTGGGAACTTTTGGGTAGTGTTGTGTTTGGTGATCAAGGCCTGCAGCAGCCGGCAGATGGTCATGTGTTTGCCCGGGTTCTGCCCTGGTTTCCTGCCACCATATTGCTGGTCACCGCCATATAAGTGAAATATTCTTTTGGCGTAAAACACCAATGAGCTAAACAAATAACTTGCAGGTCTGTATTTCATACATGGAAAAGCTCATCATTAACTTCCTGGATGTCGTGGGTTTACATTTCTTGAGTACTGTAGCTCTTCAATCTATTCAAATGTTTGCAAGGTGTTTATTCAGGCATATTCTGAAAGCATTTTTCTGTGCATACTAATAAAATCATACTTCATGTGAAGCTTTGAAACTGACCAGTTCAACCAAAGTAGTTTTGTCTCCAAAATGAAATGACAGATGTTTGTAAATTGCACTGAAAGCTGCTTTCTCACTTGTGAAGAGTTTGAGGAATGAGGGTAGATGTTAAGGACATGTAAATTAACATAATCTTTGTGTTTGGCTGCATTGAAACTACCCTTGCTCATGAGTAGTCTCATGAACAACTTGGGTCATCAAGAAAGAATCAGATTTATCTCCCTTTGTCTGCACATGATTTGTAGTCTCACAGCTTGGTTAAAATATCTGGCTGTCAGCTACTTCATCTTAGTAGATTATCAGTCTTAGAAAAACTGTTGTCCAGATTTTGTCTTTTTGGTGCTTTAAGAATCCCTAAATCCCTGGTATAGTGTCACGTCAGGAAGTTTGTTAGTTACCTGATGAGGTGTAATCCTTTCCTCTGGCTTTCCTCTGGTTTCACCACCCACAGACAGCACTGGTCTTATGTACATGTAAAGTGAAACATTCCTGTGTAAGATATAATTACTAAGCGTTTTATTTTCTCTTTATTACAGGACACTTCCTACTTGTTCATCACTGGCCCCGATGTCGTCAAGGTAACCGTTTTGTGTACCTTATTCTTGATTGTCTCAAGTTTATTTACTGATTTGTTGTGATGATTTATCAACATCTGCATGTAGGTTAGATCTCTTGATTTTCAATATGCATAACGCTGCCAATTTGTGATTTTAATTAGGGAGGGAGACATGTCGAGGAGGTTGCCTCGAGGATTCCACTGCCCCAATGGGTGACCACATTGCCCACAGCAGATAACTCCAATTCCCCTATTGAGTGACTCCATTGCCCCTATTGAATGACTCCATTTCTCAGTGGGTGACTCCAATTCCCCCCCCCCCCCCTTCCCCACACACACACACACACACACGTGAGTGATTCATTGCTCCCAGATGGTGACTATATTGCCCCGAGTGGGTGACCCCATTGTTGCAAGTGGTGACTACATTGACTCTGGAGGATGACCTTATTGCCCCCAGAAGATGACTCCATTGCTCCAAGTGGGTGACCCCATTGCTGCCAGAGAATGACTCCATTTCCTCATTTGCCCAATGGGTGTCCCCATGGCGTAGTGGGTGACTCCATTGCCACCATAGAGTGTCCTCATATGCAGCCAGTAGGTGACCTCATATCCCCAAGAGTATAACATCATTACCCAATGATTGCCCCAGTGACTGATCATGTTGCCCCTCAGTGGGTGACCCCATTGCCCTCAGAACATGACCTCATGGCCCAAAGTGAACGACCCCATTGCCCAAATGGGTGACATAAGGGTCCCAGTGGGGGACCTCATTGCCTCAGCTTGGGAACCAATGGAATTAAATTTGCATCACTTTCTGAGGTTTTATTTCCAAATCTTAACATGACTACAGTTATCAGTTTTGTTTTAGACAGTAAGTTTGGTGTAAAGCACCAGTATTCCACTTTTTCATTTATTAAGTGAAAAGTGGTGTTTAATACCCTAATAATTTTTAATTATTGAAGTGTTCACAGAAAGTATGTCACTGTACATATACAAATATTCAATTTATTATTATCTATCAGTGTACACACATACACAAAAAAATTTAAAAATGGAATAGTTACACTCTGGGAACTTTCTGGGAACCAGCCAAGGTGCATGTAACAGGCGGAAGTTTTGTCTGATAGAATACATATGTTGGCCTACATCTTACACCTCTCCACTTCAATGAATCTTAACAAGGCTGTGGATTGTTAGTGCTTATTAGCCAGTGCCTGAGATCTTAACTCTGCAATTCCCTACCCTACCTCTGATGAGTTAAGTCTGCCCTGTGTCAGCTGAAATAGAGTGGTATGGGGTAGAGTTAGTGCAAAGCAGAATATACATGTACTATATATGCGTGGGTAGAGTAGATACATCAAGTCATAAAGAAAGGAAGCTCTCTGGCCAAGTGGTATGAAGTGCTCTGGTAACCTCTGATTCATTACGGTGACAAGTTCAAATCCAGCTCTTGGTCGCTTTCTGAGTACTCAGATTGATTGACTGCATTAAGCGAAGCACTTAGTTAAATATTCACTTGGGTGAGCTATGGAGCAAGCTGCGGGACACTGAGCCAATTAAGTCAAACCCGTTCCAAGCTTGGAATTGAATGAATAATTTTATTTATAAGTTAAGCTATAATGGCTTGCCGGTTAATTTGAATAAAGAGTTCTTTTCACGTCTGTGGGTCAGCCTCCAACTGATGTGATCAAAGTTTTGAGCCCATCTCTTACTTGTTCAACTGTGACTTTAAGTCAGGAGGGTTGTCAGGTACGCAGTAAAGAGCTGTCGTTTATTCCAGGCTTTTACAGTTTCCTCCAACCATAAATCTGACCTCCACCAACCATAAGTCTGAAATCCACCAGCCATAAATCTGACCTCCACCAACCATAAATCTGAAATCCACTAACCATAAATCTGGCCTCCACCAACCATAAATGTGACATCCACTAACCATAAATCTGACCTCTGAAAAATTCCTGAGTATAATGTTAATCAACATTCATATAAAAAATATATCTCGGACATGGAGTCAAGCCCAGGTCGGATCATACAAAAAACTTTAAAAATGGTACTTGTTTCTGCCTAACTTGGCCCTCAGCGCTGAGAGGTTAGAGTAAGGAAACAGGGCTGGTTGGCCCGGTCTCAGTATACTATGACTGGGTGGGGTGTCATGCATCGGTATGATACTTCAGTGGCAGTAGCACTGTGGCGGCATGGACTCGCACTGCCACAAGAAGACAATATATATGTACCCACACATAATGACTCCTCATCGTCATCAACACGTCATCTTACATACATAACAAATATAAATCAACGAATCAAAATCTGTGAAACAGTGGAAATAATTTTTTGTTTAAGTGACATATTGCTATATGCATACATTGGGAAAGCCACAACTGCATGTATGTGAGAACAGGCTTAAAAATTAGGTTACAGCTGTACGTTCATGTATTTATTTCCTAACTTGTATGTGAGCTTCATTAGTTGGGGAGTGTTTGGAGTATTGTGTCAGCCACTTACCTGACAAAGAGTGTATATAGTACACTTACATCTACACGGTTTTATGGATATTTATAACAGGTGCCTGCAGAACACTAGGTTAAAAAAATATTACAGACATGCATATGGCATCATGTATAATGTGGAACAATGGCTCTAAGAATTTCTGGGGGAAAAAGAGACAGACAGAGAAAGTGTTTTGTATACATACGCCTGGCAGTTCTTAACTGGCACCATGTGTTGATAAATATTTTGAGGGGAACTGTGGAATCAAAATAAAGACCGAAGTTTTGTTGACTGAGTTGGAAATGGTGGCATCAGCATGAGAAAATCAACAGAGCTTGTGAGAATCTGGTGCCCCATTGTGTGAAAAATCTTGATCCACACTTCTATGTGTGTGTGTGTGTGTGTGAGAGAGAGAAACCTTGATCAGGTCTACAAGTGTGTGAGAAAGTTTGATCTAGTCGCCAAGTGTATGAAAAGGTTTGATCTGGTCTCCATCTGTATGAGATGTTTTGATCTGGTCTCCAAGCGTATGAGAAGTTTTGATCTGGTCGCTAAGCATATGAGAAGCTTTGATCTGGTCTCCAAGCATGTGAGAAAGTTTGATCTGGTCGCTAAGTGTGTGAGTAAGCTTGATCTGGTCTCCAAGTGTATTAGAAGCTTTGATCTGGTCTCCAAATGTGTGATAAACTATTGTCTTGTCTCTAAGTGTGTGAGAAACTATTGTCTTGTCTCTAAGTGTGTGAGAAACTATTGTCAGGTCACTAAGTGTGTGAGAAACTGTTGTCAGGTCTCTAAGTGTGTGAGAAACTATTGTCTTGTCTCTAAGTATGTGAGAAAGTATTGTCAGGTCACTAAGTGTGTGAGAAACTGTTGTCAGGTCTCTAAGTGTGTGAGAAACTGTTGTCAGGTCTCTAAATGTGTGAAAAACTATTGTCAGGTCACTAAGTGTGTGAGAAACTGTTGTCAGGTCTCTAAATGTGTGAAAAACTATTGTCAGGTCACTAAGTGTGTGAGAAACTGTTGTCAGGTCTCGAAGTGTGTGAAAAACTATTGTCAGGTCACTAAGTGTGTGAGAAACTGTTGTCAGGTCTCTAAATGTGTGAAAAACTAATGTCAGGTCACTAAGTGTGTGAGAAACTGTTGTCAGGTCTCTAAATGTGTGAAAAACTATTGTCAGGTCACTAAGTGTGTGAGAAACTGTTGTCAGGTCTCTAAATGTGTGAAAAACTATTGTCAGGTCACTAAGTGTGTGAGAAACTGTTGTCAGGTCTCTAAATTTGTGAAAAACTCTTGTCAGGTGTCTAAATGTGTGAAAAACTATTGTCAGGTCTCTAAGTGTGTGAGAAACTGTTGGCAGGTCACTAAGTGTGTGAGAAACGTTAATTATACATACTTAGTGTACATGTATGTACCATATTATGTCAAGCGGATTTTGTCATCACACCATACATGCAGAGGGTTGATGGACTAAGCAGTGAACAACTTTAGACTGTTTTTAAATGCACATATCAGAAGTAATCTGAGTCTTCCCTATTAAGTTGGAATTGAGAAAAGGAGTGTTTTGATACAAAGCTGTGACATTCAGTGAAAATCTTATGAGATAGTACCTAAGTGTAGACATTTTCCTTGGCAGTAGTTCCTAACAGTCGGGACATATGTGAGCCTCATTGTAACTATCTCAACCTAATTGTAGTTATTTTTACCTCACAACTATTTTAACATCAGTGCGATTGTCTGACTGTGAGGTGCATTGTAACAATCTAAGCCTCATTGAAACTACAGGTACCTGAGCCTCATCATAAGTATTTAATTTATTTCATCTTAAGTGCATGAACCTCATCACAACTATCTATACTCTTACCTCAGTGTAACTCTCTTCATACCTTTTTGAGTATTGACGCCTACAGTATTTCATTTATTTCATCTTAAGTGCATGAACCTCATCACAACTATCTATACTCTTACCTCAGTGTACCTCTCTTCATACCTTTTTGAGTATTGAGGCCTACAGTATTTCATTTATTTTATCATAAGTGCACAAACCTAATCACAACTATCTATACTCTTACCTCAGTGTAACTCTCTTCATACCTTTTTGAGTATTGACGCCTACAGTATTTCATTTATTTCATCATAAGTGCACAAACCTAATCACAACTATCTATACTCTTACCTCAGTGTAACTCTCTTCATACCTTTTTGAGTATTGACGCCTACAGTATTTCATTTATTTCATCATAAGTGCACAAACCTAATCACAACTATCTATACTCTTACCTCAGTGTAACTCTCTTCATACCTTTTTGAGTATTGACGCCTACAGTACTTCATTTATTTCATCTTAAGTGCATGAACCTCATCACAACTATCTATACTCTTACCTCAGTGTAACTCTCTTCATACCTTTTTGAGTATTGAGGCCTACAGTATTTCATTTATTTCATCATAAGTGCACAAACCTAATCACAACTATCTATACTCTTACCTCAGTGTAACTCTCTTCATACCTTTTTGAGTATTGAGGCCTACAGTACTTCATTTATTTCATCTTAAGTGCATGAACCTCATCACAACTATCTATACTCTTACCTCAGTGTAACTCTCTTCATACCTTTTTGAGTATTGACGCCTACAGTATTTCATTTATTTCATCACAAGTGCATGAACCTCATCACAACTATCTATGCTCTTACCTCAGTGTAACTCTCTTCATACCTTTTTGAGTATTGAGGCCTACAGTACTTCATTTATTTCATCTTAAGTGCATGAACCTCATCACAACTATCTATACTCTTACCTCAGTGTAACTCTCTTCATACCTTTTTGAGTATTGACGCCTACAGTATTTCATTTATTTCATCACAAGTGCATGAACCTCATCACAACTATCTATGCTCTTACCTCAGTGTAACTCTCTTCATACCTTTTTGAGTATTGAGGCCTACAGTATTTCATTTATTTCATCATAAGTGCACAAACCTAATCACAACTATCTATACTCTTACCTCAGTGTAACTCTCTTCATACCTTTTTGAGTATTGACGCCTACAGTATTTCATTTATTTCATCATAAGTGCGTGAACCTCATCACAACTATCTATGCTCTTACCTCAGTGTAACTCTCTTCATACCTTTTTGAGTATTGAGGCCTACAGTATTTCATTTATTTCATCATAAGTGCACAAACCTAATCACAACTATCTATACTCTTACTTCAGTGTAACTCTCTTCATACCTTTTTGAGTATTGACGCCTACAGTATTTCATTTATTTCATCATAAGTGCGTGAACCTCATCACAACTATCTATGCTCTTACCTCAGTGTAACTCTCTTCATACCTTTTTGAGTATTGAGGCCTACAGTATTTCATTTATTTCATCATAAGTGCACAAACCTAATCACAACTATCTATGCTCTTACCTCAGTGTAACTCTCTTCATACCTTTCCTTACCTTAGGTATTAAGGCCTACAGATTTTCATCTAAAGTTCGCTTTGTAAAAATACACCTTCAGAAGCATAGAAAAGCCAAAATTGTTTCTTTTGATGCAATAATTAAGTCTTTCTGATAAGAAATTAATCAAACTTCTCCAAAAGCATTTAATGTGGATGAATCAATCACATTCAAGCAGAATTTGTCACTTGAAAAATGCTAAATACAATAAATCCTATGGTCATAATGATGACACATAATTGTATCTCCTAGAGCCTCATAATCAACCTGATACATTAAAGTTGTGCCAATCTGGCTGCCTGTCAGTGCCCATATAGCCGCTCCTAGTCAGAACTGTACATAGGTCTGTATGTGGATGTTCTCTTGTATGGCCTCTGACAGGCCGACACTTTGAGCCTCTCAATGAGAACCAGTCTGTCCTGTCATGATGAGAACCAGCTTCGATGTGAAAACAACAGGAATAGTCAGTGCTTGTTACTGTAAGGTCTCATTTCACCAACAATCCCACCTAAAGACTTGACATAAATGCCAGGTAATACACCGGCTAAATTTATCACTGAGGCCCATGAACTGGCTTGGCTGGCAGAGAACATGTTAATGTGTCATTTACTACAGTCATTTTTCAGCCTTTTCACATGTTTGCAATCTGTTTATTCAAACATATTTTGAAGGCATTATTCTGTTTTGTAAAGCCCTGAAACTGGCCAATTGAACCAATGTAGTTTTGTTCCCCAGAATCGAATTAAAAATGTGTAGGCCTATAAATTGCACGGAAAGTTGCTCTTTCATGTGCGAAAAGGTTGAGGAATTTAATATGTGTATGTATGCTCGCATGACAGACCAGAATTGTACAAGTATCCAGTAACCTAAGCTGCTGATTAATGTTTCCAGGGTTTAAAGAAAGGCAACTTTTTTGTGGTTAAAAACTGGCAACTTTTGAAGGTTATTAAAAACAGGCAACCTTTCTATACAAGGTTCTTTATGCATATTTGTATCAGTTAAGTATCGTAGATATGTCCAATACAGACTAGTGTCTTTCATATCTCTTGAGATTCATTCTTAACAATTTCATGGTTAAAACTTTCACTGGTTAATAACATTCAACAGTTCTGGCTAAAACTGGCTGCTATTTGATTCTAACTTTGCATCTCAAAACAGTCTCAAAATGTGTTGTTGTTTTTTTTGTTGTTGTTGTTTTTTGTTTTTTTTCAATCAAGAATCAATGGCTTTCAAAATATATATACTTGTATACACAATTGTACACATTGAATAGTCAAAAATAAAAGAGGAGGAATAATTATAAAGTGATAGCTGTAGCCTGCAGTGGAACATGCATACAACTTAATATGTCTTTACCTCTTGAACTCAGACAAGCAGTTGTTTGTAAATTGTCAACACCTGCTTCAGAAAGTTGTTATGTTAGCTTTTATGTTCTCAGATCAGTAACCTGTATGGCTAACATGTATATACGGACTACTTTATCCGAGCACAGCAAGGGACCTCTCCCCATTGTCCTTGGAAAATACATTAAAAAATCTTTGGAAATCCAAGAAAATGCTTGGAATTCCAAGTTTTTCCGAGCTTTTCCAAATTTGAGGCCTCAGAAAAAAATCGTGGAAACCATCTCAGAATTCTTCGGAAACCTTGGAAGCAACACAAATTCCAGCACACCGATGAACAAAAATTTGAAAATTTCTTTGCTTCGGAAATCTTGGAAACTGTGGACAGAAAGTTTGCCTTGAATTGACCGCAGCCGCCTTGAGTTCAGGTCCAGCTCATGATGGCTTTGTCTCAAGTCGTACATGTGACGGTCTGTCAGCTTCCTGCTGATGGTTGTGTTTTTCCCCTGTTTCATACCACGATAATGCTGACCGCCGTTGTATAAATGAAATATTTTTGAATACTGCGTTTCAATCAAATAAATAAAGAAAGAAGTACTTCAAGCACTGCACTCTTGGAGTTTGTTGTTAAAACCCAGTAAGTGAAGTTAGATCAATTTCAAATACGTTTACTGGATGAATATCTATTCATCAAAGAGCCTTTTCTACATGCACATGTGGTGTCTGTTAAATGTATCTGTTAAATGTTTGCTGCTGAGAAATGTATAAAGTTGTGAGTTATAAACAGTAGTATACTGAATAAAAATATGTTGACACATGTTCTTTTCACTTACCCAGCTAGACAAAGTTTAAAAAAAATCTTAATGACTTTTGGTTAATCAAATTTTGTATTACATTTATCATGATCCCTTTAATAAATACAAGGGTGGGCTTTAAGTAAGACTATTACACATGTAATTGTAGACATGTTGTTTTTTGTCACGCATAAAGGCGTAGGTGTTGGGGATTAGTGGTAGATCCAGCGCTGATTCAAATCTTTCATGAAGCCCTTACTTTATCAAGTGACGTTAAGTGCAGTTTTTTTTTTTTTTATAAAGAAACTGCGCTGTGAATTAAAACACTTCTCATTCTCACATACATGTAGGCATTCAGAATATAACCTTTAATATTTCTCTGTTTTGTTGAAAACAAGATTTACTGTACGGTCAAATTGAACGGCTGTCCAAGCTTAGTGATTTACAGATAATTGAAAGACAGGCATGCATAAACAGTCAGATTTCTTAGAAATAAATTCAAATGTCCGATAACACAATCAGATAACTGTGGTGAAAACAGAGCAGCATTGTTTGGTGACTGTTCAAAAAGATCTATAGGCTGGTATATTGTTGTGTCACAGATGATGTGAATTCCTTTACAAGGTTTTGACTTTATAAAGAAAACGTATCTTTTAGTCACTTGAAAACGTGAGTTGCCAGGTCAAACCTTGGACAGGAAATTTGCGGAGTACCCAGTTACCACCATTAACTGCGGTCTTGTTGAGACTATAAAGCTTGTGTGGCCGTGCATGTGGCGCAATCTTACAATTGTTGAGGACCATTTGTCTTCTGTTAAAATGGAGCGCATATCATTAAGTGACAGGAAGGAAAGTTTGCCTGTAACTTGCCAGAAGTCGGCTGATTTCCCCTGCAATCCAGTTTCCTTCACACATAAAACCATATTCAACACATAAGTAAAACATGCTTGAAAATGGTGTGAGCATGATATTAAACGACAAGGAAACACAAAGATAATGAAGAAAAGGGGAACAGTGTTGGAAGTCAATTAATTGACTATGATTTGAAACAGTACATTTATATTTGATTTCATTAGACTTTCTCACTCAGTTCTAAAGCATGCAACCTCCATGTATCTATATGCTTTGCAGTGTGTCCTGACCACGTGCATGTAAGTGCTGATTGAATGTGGAAAAGTTTTGGGGCTAATTACTGCCGTTTAGTGGAGCAATCTCTCAGGGGCACCTCGTACCTCAAAACTGAGATACAATAAAACATTCAGGTACTTAGCCTTTGTCTTATCTGTTTACAAAAGGACACATGGGAATTAGCTGTCAGAAACTGTGTGCAAGAAACATGTGCTGTTTCCTCAGCACATTTACTCACCATTGTGGTTTTTATGGCTGCCATGTTTTGTAACCTTACCTTTTTTATTTGCACCAGCTGACAAAGTCTTGTCAGACATTTCTCAGCCTGGCTGGGTCTGACTTTATACTTTACATTCTGGTATACACCGCAAAAGGTCGGTGACTTTAGATACCCTAATTTCTTCATCTCTCTCTATGTGATTTTGAAGCCTTGTATTTCACTGATTGACATAATTCACAAATAAGATAAGTTAAAAAAACAAATGTTATCTGATATTTCAGCATTTTATCTTACAATCCCAAAAAAGAATGAATTTAATGGTGAATATAAAAAGTTATCTGATATTTCAGCATTTTATCTTACGATCCCAAAAAAGAATGAATTTAATGGTGAATATAAAAAGTTATCTGATATTTCAGCATTTTATCTTACGATCCCAAACAAAGAATGAATTTAATGGTGAATATAAAAAGTTATCTGATATTTCAGCATTTTATCTTACGATCCCAAACAAAGAATGAATTTAATGGTGAATAAAAAAAGTTATCTGATATTTCAGCATTTTATCTTACGATCCCAAACAAAGAGTGAATTTAATGGTGAATAAAAAAAGTTATCTGATATTTCAGCATTTTATCTTACGATCACAAACAAAGAATGAATTTAATGGTGAATATAAAAAGTTATCTGATATTTTAGCATTTTATCTTACGATCACAAACAAAGAGTGAATTTAATGGTGAATATAAAAAGTTATCTGATATTTCAGCATTTTATCTTACGATCACAGACAAAGAGTGAATTTAATGGTGAATATAAAAAGTTATCTGATATTTCAGCATTTTATCTTACGATCACAAACAAAGAATGAATTTAATGGTGAATATACTGCAATTCTTTAACCTTTTCATCCACCAGTGTGACTAAGTTTTGGAAACGTTCTGAGAGAACTGAGGTCGTAGAACAATAATGGCACTGTTTTACGAAGCTTGGATCTTAAGTAACACAAACAAATCATTGTTAACATCATTTTCATACTTATTGTGGGCATAAATTCCACTGAAAAAAGTCCCATCAAGGGCGAAAAGTTTGAGGATTTACAGTAACCCACAAATAGTATAACTTAAAAAAAAAATTTTTTTTATGATAATTCGGCACTTTATTGCACCATCACCAAGAGAACTGGATTTCATAGTGAACACAACAGTGCTTTGTGTCTCACTATACATTTATTTTAAGGTTATATCTGCAAGTTTGATCGTTTTGATGAAGAAATATTCCCATGTACAGTATGTAATCAATTTTTTACAAGTTATGACATGTATGTACATAAGGACAAAAGCTGAAAGAAATCCAGTGACAACATGGTCTTCAAAATGGTTTTATTATTCGTTTTACTTTTTCGGGCTTGATTTCTTAGGATATACTAGTACTGTAAATCTTCAACCTCTTCGTCCTCCAAAACACTTTTTTCAGTGGAATTTATGCATACAGTCACTAAGGAAATGACTGTGTGATGCAAGCTTCATAAATCTGTATAAATTATTTCTCTAAACCCTTAAATTTTCTCCAAAATTCTCCAAAATTGCTTTACTTTTCCTTGTCATCCAAATGTTGCCCTGTGTGCATAAAATAACCAGCCAATTTTTCCAGCCCATTTTTCCAGCCCTTTGTGGTGGAAAATAGTAATAGCGTCTTCTGCATCTATCTGTGTAGATCATATTTGAATAACAGTGAATTTTCTGTATAGAATCTCAAGGTGGAATTCAGTATTGCATATCATTAATGTCATTCTGGATTGAAAATCCGTTCAATTTTTTGTATTGAATATTAGCATAATTCAGTATTGAATCTCAGCATTATTCTCTATTGAATATCAGTGGAATTATATATCAACATAGTTCTGTATTGAATATCAGTCTAATTCTGTACTGAGTATCAGTCTAATTCTGTATTGAATATCAGCCTAATTGTCTATTGAATGTCAGCACACTTCTGTATTGAATATCAGTCTAATCCTGTATTGAATATCAGCATAATTCTCTATTAAATTTCAGTATAATTCCATATCACTGTAATTATACATCAGCATAGTTCTGTAATGAAAATCAGTCTAATTCTGTATTGAATATCAGCCTAATCCTGTATTGAATATCAGCGTAATTTTGTATAGAATATCAGCATAGTTCTGTAAAGAATATCAGCCTAATTCTGCATTGAAGATCAGCCTAATTTTGTATTGAATATAAGCATAATCTCACATTGAATGTCAGTATAATTCCACATTGAATATCAGTGTAATTATATATCAGCCTAATTCTGTGTTGAATATCAGCCTAATTCTACTTTGAATATCAGCCTAATTCTGTATGGAATATCAGCCTAATTCTGTATGGAATATCAGCCTAATTCTGTATGGAATATCAGTATAGATCATACAGTATCTAAGGTGAGCTTACCATTGGCTCTATATAGCATGTATGAGAATACCATCCTACCCTTTGGCATTATCCCTGACCCCTAAACATCCTACATGTATCTTCCTCAGGGGACTTTGTTATAGGTCAGGCATCTCTCATACCAGGCTGTGTAGCACTACATATATGTAAGTGTATTGGATGGGGGATAGGAGATTACCAGCAAAATAAGAATGGAAGATTCTGTTACAGGCAGTCCTTGTATGTGCCTACAGCAGAGTTTGTTCTGTTTAGTAAGCATGGGGGTAAAACTTTCTTTGCTTGTGTATTATCCTTGTGCTGAATTTTGTACAGATTTTTTTCCTATATATATACATATATTTTTTTTTTTTTTTTACAGTTTTGAGGTTGTATTATAATGTCAGTCTGGGTTGTGTGGGTACCATAAATATAAAACAATTCACAATACGAGTTTAAAAATTCGTAATTAACATCTTGAGAATTTGCTAAGAGAAAACACTTGACATCAGAATGACTATAAACAAATGCATTTTTAGCAATTGGTCATGATATAAATACATCAACTTATCGTTACAAGTTTTAATCCTTCTGTTTTTTGTACACCAATACCCAAGACATCAATTTGAAGTGGTATTTACACAGGCCAAATTTTATACCTGAATTTCTGCACCTCTGCCATGTACCAAGCCTGAGCGCAAGGTAAGAGTGGGATCACATCCAATATCTTTAGGTGTGTAACAAGTGATAAGGGGTTACTGAGGGCCACCAACAGCGAGCAGGAGGTAGACAGTTGTTCACATAGTTCTGCGCTAATGACTTTACCTGGGAAAATACCTGAGACAGGTCAGCGTTTTTTTGCATTAGTGCGTGTATCTCACATACTGTATTTAACCTAAAATTTTGTTTACCTGAATGAATAACATGCCAATTTTTATTTTATTTTGAGAACTCTACTCATCTTAGACAGGTGTTCTAATGTTTGAAGGAAGGGTGATATTCCACTGCAAAAGTTTCATCACCACTGGTGTTATTTTATGACCACTATTTGCCTCTAAAATGCACATTTTCAGGGGAAATTTTAGGGAAAATACAGCAGACAAAACTTAACTTTGCCAGATGTTGTAATACAAGTTTTTTTATTTCCCTGAGCCACTTTTCATACAGGCACAAAGCAATATTACATCAGTTTTTTTTGTTAATTTAAACTCTGTTTCACCTTTACTGAATTCAGGGATGTTGTTGATGTGCATGTAAGATGATTACTACCAGGTATATGGGCTAAAAGTTCAGCTCGATTCCTGTACACTAATTCTCAGTGATAAATCCCCAAATTAGAAAGACTATAACGAATGCGGGTTGTAACATGAAACTTCTTCCTTAAAATATCTGGTACATGTATAAGAATGCATTTTAAGTTTATGACATTGTAGAAATGAAATACTTATATCTTTGCAGTTGAGATTGTGTTTCTTCAACACGCATAAAGTGAGACAGTTCTCAATAAAATAATCTTTTTTTTTTCGCTCATGACCGAGCAATTCATTTTCTGAATAAGGAAAATGCGATGTTGAACTCTTTTATCAGTAAAGGTAAAAAAAAAGATTCTTCTTTAAAATTTTACCTATCAGAATTTCGCATTAATTATTTACTACGTTTACTGTAACATTTAAAATTCTAGTATGTGACATCACCAGTGTTAAAGTCCCTGCATAGTAGCATTAATTTCTAAAGATGATCATAGGCAGGCTTCTAAGTAGAGTAAACTGAGCAAAACCCAAGGAAAATATGCGCCTCTCATCAAGTATTGAACACACCTCCTGACTTTCAGCCCCAGCCAAGGAACAAGAGCCGAACGCAGACATGCTATTGGTCAATGACTGGCTAGTTGCTGTGTGGAACAACCCATAAGAAAACTTGGCCAGCGTAAGCCCCTATTCTGATATTGAAGCCAAACAGTAAAGGGTTAGCTTATTTACAATCCATTGTTTTTGTTTTAAAAAAGAATGATGCTTCAAATTCAGTTTTGTTTTATATTTTATAAAGCATCTTACTGTATTTGACCTACTGTAATTCTTTAACCTTTTCACATGTGTGGAAAGTGTTTATTGACGCATATTTTGAAGGCATTTTCCTGTGTTGACTGATAAAATTATATTTTTTGATGGCCTTAAACTGGCCAATTCAACCAATGTTGTTGGCCAATTCTCCAAAATCAAATTAAAAATGTGCATAAATTTCACTGAAAATTGCTTTTTCTTGTGCAAGAAGGTTGAGGAATTAGGGTAAAATTAATTCTGATCTACGGCTAACTTACATTTACATGTATTGGTTTTGTCTGCATAGGTTCTGATAGCTGTGTTGATCTCAGAAAGGTTTTCAAGTTTTCTTGGAATGTAGTGTATATTCTTCAGAAAAAATGTAAATTTCATGAATTTTCACAAATTTAACTGAACTGCATTTTTGGATGATTTTAATTTTAGGTCAAATACAGTAATTTATTCAGAATGTTAAATATTAATTCTGTAATGAGAACATCAGAAAGCAAAAGTAGGTAAAACAAATCTTTAATATAGTTATGTTTAAAAACCAGCTAATATCACCTCATTCCATACAGGGCTGAAACTATTTCATCCATTGTACGAATGTAGTTACCCTGTAGTAATGGCGCGTATTTCAGTAAAGTCAGATCTTCAGTGGTGGGATGGCATTTCATACTGTTGTCGTAATCACTGCTACAAGTCCTGTAATGGTGTATTAAGGCTATACTGGGGTCAACTGGAACTGTAACAGCATTTTTGATTGGATGGCTGATATGATGAATTCCTAATTCAAAGATGTTTCGAGGTTTTACTATCATCTTGGTTCGAAGAGAACTGAAGGTTTTCGTCCTATAAAAATACTGCAAAAATCTAACTTTGTACGTGCCATCAATTGGCTCCTTTGGTGAGAAAAATGCACTTTTAAAAGCAAAACCAGCTGTATTGCTCGAGGTGAGATTTATCTGACTGGAATCCTTGAAAATTTCTTCGACCATTTCCGACCAAGTTGTGGCATTCCTTGGCACTATGAATTCATCCAAGTCATTGAAAACCAGATACTTGAAACGAGCCATATTTCTGTAGAGACAATCTTGGATGGCTAAAATTTGCCCATAATACCATAATATCTTTTCACTGGCATTGCCAGGTAAAATCCAGGGGATAACAGTTATTTCCCTTTTCTTCTGATAATATCTGAGAACTTGGTCCACGTCTGATGGGCTTGTGTTGGTGTGGTAGAATGTAAAATCTGATGCACCAAGGAGCTTTGAGAGCTCAACGAACTGAACCAGTGAAATGATGGATACATCACCAAAGATCGGGGGAACACACACCCCGAAGTCCTTCTTAGAGCTCCCCTTGTCTGTGGTGGCCATGGTGATGTTCATTTTCAGAACAGAGCTGCGGTGTTTTTTCCTGAAACCATCAACACTCAGGCTGAGGTAGACATGACAAGGTACTGTTTTGATTTGCGCTGGAATGGAGCATGACAAAATCCAACCTCCCAGCGGCTTGTCGTGGTTCTCACACATCTCGTACGACTCAGTGGGAACGATGTATAAGTGTCCGTTTTTCCCGAATCCGCAGAGGAGCGTGCGATCGTCAGTTTTGTTCTTCAGCACGATTAGTCTTATATGTGCCGGCGTGTCGCGATTGTCATAATACACAGAAAACACGTGGATGTTTGAAATGTTATGGAAGCCATAGTTACCCACCGAAGATGAAGTTTTCGGCGACTGAAGACAGTTATTGTTGATGAGTGGCTTTGGCACTTGATACCTGGGAGTTGTTGTAAACTTTTTCTTCGTTACAGCAGGGACTTCTTTTTCTTGTCGATCTAACAGAATGTGGGAATCCTGATTTTCTCTTTGCCCCCTTGTCTTCAGAACAAGACTTTCACCTTGACCGACGTGTTTGACCTTCTCAACAACTCTCTTTGTGAGATTTCCTTTGCTTTGTGCTTTTACTTTAACTCTGAGTTTTGCTAATTGTGGTTTCTTGGCATTTGATCGTGGATTTTTGTTGAAATGTTTATCCTGAAGTACATTAAATCTCACGGTATCAGGCACTGCCTTTAATGTTGTGGTGGTATGAGGCATTAAAGGCCTAACGCTCAATTGAGCGACTGGAATATCAGTTGGTCCTCTTAGAAACCTTTGAATGGCAGCTTTGCGACTGTTTTCAGCTTCTTCAATTTCATGGTAGAAGAGCAAAATCATTAGAAGATATGGGAAAATAATGATCAGTAAATAATAGCATGGTCTGCTTGCCATTGTTGATTGCAAAGGTCGAATATTTGTGACCTCACAACATTCAGTCAGAAATGGTACTACTCCAGGTCCAACACTTCAGATGTAGAGCTGAAGGCAGGGGGCTTTGAGTTTATTAGCACAAATACGCACACATTATGGTTTTTCCACATTTCCCGGACAATATTTATTCTGCTTCAAGTTTGTAAATGCAGATATCCAGTGAAGAATGGTCATCACACAAAACTACGTCGCAAAGTTGTTGTTAACGTCAGATTTGTTGAGTGCATGATTTAGGCCATCCAGTCAGCCATTCAGACTGCCATTACCTTCTGAATCATGTCTCCATGTTACAGGATTGTGGAAATCCTTTCCAACTGAATTCTCTCACACTTCCAGAGAGTTTGACAGTTCACCTTTCACCTCTCCTCTAATTGGTCCTGTTTGACAGTCCACCTATGACCCCACTTCTAATTGGTTAGTTTGATGGCTATGAATGATACTGGTACGGTTCAGTCCATTACCTCATGTCCTTTGTCAGTGCTTGCCTGAAATGGTTCAAAGAGAAATCAAAATATTGATAAATACATTTTTTGGTTGAGGGTTAAGAGCTTTGCAAGATATAAGCAGTCTTATTCTTCAGAGTATTTAGCAACCTGTGGGTGGTTGTGGGTTTCCCCCAGCCGGGTTCTGCCCCATTTCCTCCCACCATAATGTTGGCTACCGTCATATAGGTGAAATATTCTTGAGTTCTTGAGTGAAACACCAATCAAGTATTTGTGACATAGGCAAGTAAAATTATAGGTTTAAAGAATTGCTGGTTTACAGAAATTAAGATGTTTGGAGTAGAGACAAAATTAATAGGTATATATGTATATATGTAGGCAGAGCGCTGGCACTACTAGTCAAATTACTGTAGGCAAAATGAATTCATTGTTAAAACAGAATTAGCATAACTGGTTAGCAAAACAGGTTAGGAAAATTTCAGATGTTTTAGCCCATAAAATGAAACAATTATTTAAATTTACAGCTGTACATACTTGTATAATATATGCAGATACTGTTTTCAAAACAGTGTACTGACTAAAATTCATATATTGAATTATTTTTAGCAGTTGCTGTTGATAATTCGTTAATGCTGAAGATTGACATGCCTTTATAAATATAGCGTCATACATTTGCTGTGGTTAAGTATTCATAGAAAGAACAGTGTAATTGTGAATGCAACTCAATCTAGAGTATAATGGATGGTGGCGTTGGGAAGCCAAAATGTGGCACAAAAAAAATGACACCAACATATATGGGTGTGTTCCTGTAGTTCACTTAAATATTGAGTCATGGGGTTATATAATTCATGCTTCCCTTAAGAAATGGGTCACCCGGCCTTATGATTCCATATGTCATGCATGGAACCTGTAGAGGGTGCAGTACCTTAAGGATATCTATAGCCATCACTATATATGGCCAAAATGGTATTAAGCCTGTAAGCAAATTTGACCAATCTGTTTCCTGAATTTCTATAGTTCTCTGTGTATTTCCTGCTCACCCAGTGTTACTTACCTGAATTTGGCATTCATTTACATTGGACACGAATCCGATTCCATCCAGTATCCCGGTATTCAGTGTTGTATAATTTAACATGTAACATAGAGCATTAGCTGTGCAGGGTTCCAGGCATGTCATCAAGGTTGGCTGTCCATTAGCCGATCTTCCCAGGGCCCACAGAGATGCCACCTTCCTGGGACAGATTCTGCGAGTGCCAGATTTCACCTCTCTAGCTCATCATCCCTGAGCATGCCATCAATTTGTAGCCGAATCCATCACAATAAAGGTTAAATGTGTTATTGGGTAAGCTCTGCTTTAGATAAGGCTTCCCTGACTCTGTAACCATGAGGGTCCCTTGTGGGGGAGGTGAAAAGGCTCCTACAACCACTGGCAGTGCTCTAGCTGGTCCAACACATTATATGTGTTGCCATCCTGGCTGAAATATTGATTGAGGCTTACTAGGGGAGGGCTGTCTCCTGGCATTTCATCTTTAAGCCTAGTGGTATTCTAGCACTAAACTGGTATGAGGCTTGGGTTTAGGAATCTGTTACCCTAAGCCTTTGATATATGGCTGAACCCAGCTGGTCACACAGGTTCTAGGATGTCTCTCAAGACATGAATTACCAATTATCGACTTTTGAGACCCGCTCTTTATCACCCTCACTGTTATTCCTCATGATGTTAACATATTTAGATACCAGCACAGCATCTTCATGCAACAGAGCTTAGTTACAAGCTCCGCCTTCCTCTGGTATCTATGACAACATCAAGCTGACTGACATACCAGTTGCCATACCTGCCCATATGAGATATCAGTGTATGGTACACACATTTGTCAATTCTGTCACGTTTCTGGCCTAGTAAAGAGCTTGGATATTTTTTTTATTTCAGACTCATGTAATTTGTTAAGTTCAAACATGTCTATTGAAGATATTTTGGATAATTATGTGTGATTCATATTGGTTCTGATGGTAGTCTAATTCCTCAACCTTTTCACATATGAAAGAGCAAGGTTGAAAAATTACAGTACGTCAGAAGGATGGACTGAAAGTGAATGTTTTTATTTTTAGTGTGCTTGTTTATGAATAAGTTTGTCATTTTGAAAGATTCTGTAAATTATATTCGTGTTAGGAATGTGGTTTATGGTTTGTTTGGACTGATTCTACTGGAAAAACACCACAAGTAATATTTTATGACCTTTTTATTTGTCTCTGAAAAATACATACAAATTTCAAGGTCAAATACAGTTTATGGCATGTTGGATCCGCTGTTGGATTCAGTGTTGGATCCACTGATCAGTTTTAGGTAATAGAGACCGAAGGAAGTCAAGGCTTTCATTGTGGTAGATCTATATTTCCACATTCATTTTCCTTTTCAATGTCAAATAGAGTATATGACATATTGTATTCACAGGCACGAGATTTGTTCTCTGTTTGGAGCAGTTTCTCTTAATTGTAAAAAAAATATATCAGAAAAATGTTCAGAATTTAATTCAGAAATGGTAAAAATGACAAATTTACGAGTATGATGTATAGTTTCCTCTTTTTCATCCCTGTGTCTGTCTCATCCCTGATTCACTGTTGGATCCACAGATTGGTTTTAGGTAATAGAGATCAAATAAAGTTAAGACTTTCATTGTGGTAGATCTACATTTCAACGTTCATTTTTCTTTTATTTTCATTGTTTCTTTGCTGTTTTATTGCTGTCGTGAACTCTGTAAGCTTGTTCTTGTCAGCCTTTAAATGGATTGTTGTCTCATTTTACCCTGTATTTCCTGACGATGACATAAATGACTTTGCTTCTCAGTTTGAAGTTATTACATAACAGGTGATAATGAAAAATTGTTTCACAGCTTAGCTTGTTATTTCCTGCCTTTGCTGTGAATGTTACCTTATTGCCTGGAACTATCCACATTCTAATGTTTAGTGTGACAAATTGGTAGAACTAGGTTTTTTGGGGTTTTTTTTTGCTGGAATACAGAAAAAAAGAGAAGAAGTTAATCCATGCACATTTCCTGTGTAGCACATGAGAAACTAACCAGCAGATTGAAGTTGTGTCAGTTCTGTCTGTCGCTAATAGGAAGGGCATTTCTCCAGAAGTAATTAATATCCAAGAAGCAATCAGTTGACATGTGGTAATAATTCCACCTACGTGCCGCAACCACACAGTGCTTTACATTGAACCTATATTTCCTACTTGTACATGGTATATATTATATATGTGCCTTAGCTATAACGCAATCTCATTTATATTACGTAATTTCATCACGTGTTAAAGTCGCATTTTGTAAGAAGTTTATTTTTTTTTTTTTACATTTCAGTCCTAGCTGGAAAGGATTGATCTGTTCTTACAAATCAAGAATTCAAAATTCATAATGGTACAAAAAGTACATTTATAGATGTACTGATTTCTGTAATGTGCTAAAATTAATATTTCTCTAAGGTTAATAGAAGAAGCAAGTCCAAAATTATATTTGTGAAGTATATTTTAAATAAATTACACCTTAAGTTTAGCATTTTTCAAACAATGCATTTTCCTTGATTCTAATGGATTCATTCACCACATAATGTCACTGAAGAGTTTTTTGAGAAGTTAATTAATGTCTTGTCCGAAAAACTCAAACGTTTATGTGCTTCAGAAAGAGCATTTATACATACAGAACATTAGTTGAAATACAGTATTTGGACAATTAGTTGTTTCAAGCACCCATAGGAGAAATATAACCATGATTTAGTATTTGCTGGTTTTATATTTCCTGACTTTGTATTTTCTTATTTTGTATTTATTCTGAAATGGGAGGTTTGTCTTCTGGTATTTGACAGTTGTTCACAGATGCATCTTTCAAAAAAATGAAGTGTCACTGTTGGATATCAGTTACTTAGAAAATAAAACATTTTAAAAATATGTATATATATATGTATATAATTTATTATTGCAGCAGCATGTCTTGTGATGTGTTGTGATTTGGTAACACTTACACTGGTGACAATATGACCCTTACAAAGGGAGCTGTGAGGGCATCAAATGCTGTAAGAGAGGCATACAGACAACCAAACAAAACTTTTAAATGTAACTTGAAGAGAATGAATTCAGAATTTGGACTCTACTGAACGTGCGTAATAAGTTCTGTACTGTACTGAGTGCCTGCCATCATGTGTTTAGGCTTGTGTGTAAACTGCAGCTGCTGGTAGGTTACGGATGTGGCTGGCCAGTCTGCAGATGACTACCACATGTTGTTGTGGTTTACTTCCTATTTCATCATTCCCATCTCCGTTTCACCTGTAATACGATCTGGTTACAGTTCAGGATGTAAACAGCTGAATCTTACACAAGCCTTGTTACTTTCACAGAGATGCTACATATTAGAACCATACATCATTACCATGGCTATTATCAACCGTGGGAGTACATGATTTAGCTTTTTCTTACCCTTATTTCAAAACATGTTAAATACATTAAAGTTGCATATTTCCGGGTGATTTCTTTGCACTCTGTACACCAGTCACTGTTTATGTTCAGTTATGTGTTCTTTGTACTTCTTGGCAGTCAGTTACAAATGAGGATGTCACTCAAGAGGAACTTGGGGGTGCCAAGACTCATACAACTACATCAGGTATGGTTATCTCCCTTTGTGCAGTCTTAGAAGAAAAGAACACATTTATACAATATATACAGTAAATGAAAGAGCTTTGGTTTAAATAAGATATCTCAATTTTCTGCTAGCAGTGTTTGATATTTGAGTATTTAATAATTAAACGTGGAAGACTTAGAAGTCTCTTGTAGGCAGGGCCTCTGTGGCCGAGGGGATTAGCACACCATCACGGCACAATGACCCAGGAGCCTCTCACCAATGTGGTCACTGTGAGGTAAAGTCCAGCTCGTGCTGGCTTCCTCTCTGGCCGTAAGTAGGAAGATCTGCCATCTATGTGGATGGTCGTGGTTTTCCCCCGGGCTCTTCCCAGTTTCCTCTCACCACAATGCTGGCTGCCGTCATATAAGTGAAATATTCTTGAGTACGGCACCAATCAGAATCTCCTGTAGGCGGCCATTTTAACAGACGACTGAAGCACAGTGACGTCACAGTGAATATTCAAAAGGCGGAAAGGAGGCTTTTCATTGGACAAGCCTAAAACATGGCGGAACTTTCGAATCGGTGGATTTTGTAGAATATGACAATGTTTAGAACAGTTTTGTCTGTTTTCAAAACTTTAAAAAAAAATAAAATTCCATACAGTTTGTGTAATCAACCCCTGATTACAAGCCAGGGATCACATAGCTGTGTTAGTACTTAAGTCAAACTTAGTCTTAAGTAACCTGTGGTTTTATTTCTGAACTTATTTTTGTGCAGTTTTGTCTATTTTATCATGAAAGTCTAATACAACTTTAGTGCTGTAAATTGCTTTGAAGTTAAGACTAAGGTATGACAGCTTTATGACCCCATAGCCCAGTGTTTTATTTGCCATATTTTAGTGATGCAGCACTATAAATATGTGTTAGCATTTACAGAACCACGTTTCCTAAAAAACACAGAAAGTTATATTAAACAGAAAGCTAAGGAATAAGTTGTTAATGATGCATTTAGTGTTCTAATGCTTGATTGCAATCCTCTACTACAGGTGTGGCTCACAAGGCCTTTGAGAATGATGTGGACGCCTTGATTGAGCTGAGAGACTTCATCAACTTCCTGCCCCAGAGTAACCTAGATGCTGCCCCAGTCAGGGTCTGTGAGGACCCTTGGTGAGTAAACAGAGTGCAGAGAACTGCCATATGCTCGTATCTGATAGACCTCCTGAAAAATGTGAAAAGCTTATGTAATTAAATAAATGAATGTTCAGAAATTTGAAGATTCCTATCATGAAAACTAAGTTTTTGCAGTTTATAAATAAATACTTTATATTTAATTATCTGGTAATGCCTGAAATTGTACTCGTTAGTAAGTTACTCAGTTTACCTGATTCTGACTTCTGTTGATCTTATGAAGGTGTTTTGGGGGTTTCTTAAGAGGGTTTTCTATTTAGGATGATGTCCTACAGGAAAAGTGTATGTTTCAGCAACAAAAATAATATTTTGTGACATTTATTAACCTTGGAACTGCTGAACTATACCCAGTTTTACTGTTCAGTTCGATGGAAGGAGTCCGCTTCGGGAGCGGTAGATCCAGGGTCAGTCCTGGCTCGAGTCACACCTAAGACTTTAAAGGAGGAAATTGTAACTTCCTCGCTTGGCATTCAGCATGAAGGGGATAGTGCAGCGACTGGTTGATCTGTATCAGTATAATGGCTTGGGCGGGTTGGCTTACTTGCCTTTGGTAAATCGTCTAAGTGAAGCAGCAGTAGATAAAAGAGCAATGGAAATCCATCCTGCAACAAGGAGGCACATTACATGTACTCTAAGGATTCCTTTGTCGTCATAAGCATGAAAAACTGTTAAGTACGACGTTAAACCTCAAGCACTCACTCACTTACATCCCGACAAAACCGTTACCAGTCACATTTTTCAGTTCATCTCCTTCGTCACCTACAGTGCAACGACTGGTTGACCCGTATCAGTATAATGGCTTGGACGGGGCGGCTTACTTGTCTTCGGTAAGTCGTCTCAGTGAAGCAGCAGTAAATAAAAGAGCGATGGAAATCCGTCCTGCAACAAGGAGGCACATTACATGTACTCTATGACTCTGTCGTTGTTATAGGACTGAAAAATTGTTAAGTACGACGTAAAACCTCAAACACTCACTCACTCACTCACTCACTCGATGGAAGGATGTTTCACTGCCTCATTCCTAATTCCTATGACAGTCAGAAATCAGATTTTTATAATCCTTTGTCTTTTCACTTTCTGCCAATGTTCAGGGATCGCCTGGTTCCAGGTCTTGATACCGTGGTCCCACTGGAAACTACAGCAGCCTATGATATAAAGGATGTGGTGAACGGTGTAAGTAAATAGTCTGGAGTACTGCATAAAAAAAAAATATAATAAAAGACTTACAGCATACAGAGTGAAATCAGAGCAGCGTTGACAGTGTGAGAGCTGGCAGGCAGATGGTCAAACCAGTGAAATATGATTGTTAATTTACCTCAGTTATGGTTTATTCTTACAGTTCATGTATGTACTTCAGTAGTAGAAAGTTACGTGCCCCCTTGCACTATGTCTTTTTGCCCCCTTGAACCATGTTTTGACTCCCTTGGACTGGCAGAATTAGTTAAAAAACGAAAAAATGCATTGATGTGACGTCGCTAGCCTAAAATTACTCAAAATGCTGTGTTGTTATCACATTGACACACAAAAACACCAGTGGAAGAATGTATTATGATAATAAAATAAGAAATTAAGATGCAAGGATTACAAATATATTCTGGAATGTTTTCTAGTCGGTAAGTCATAAACAAAGAAAGTAATGTCATAAAAATAAGTCTAACCGTTTTCTGTTTAAATTTATTTTTCTATATAATATTTTTCTCAGATAAAAATAGCTGAAGAATAATCAAACAATAAATAAATACCCAAACAATTTCTGATAACGTTGACCACCTTTTTCACGTCTCATTCGTCATGGTCTTTGCAAATGTCTTTTTCCGCAGATTGTTGATGAGAGAGAGTTCTTTGAAATTATGCCAAACTATGCCAAAAATATCATCATTGGCTTTGCTCGAATGAATGGACGCACCGTGGGAATTGTGGGAAACCAGCCTAAGGTTGCGGCAGGTGGGTGGTTTTCTCAGACAGCATTGATATCTTGTGCATGGATTAAAAAATTAGCCTTGGTATTCTAAATTTTGTCTGTGACTAGCTCGAGATGTTTTGTCGCTAATACATGTAGTGTATTAAACTTTCCTGGCAAGGTATGGTGCCCACAACAATCTGTCTGCAGCTAACAGTGACCCAGGAGCCTCTCACCAATGTGACCACTGTGAGTTCAAGTCCAGCTCATGCTAGCTTCCTCTCCAGTTATATGTGGGAAGGTTTGTCAGCAACTTAAGGATGGTCATAGGTTTCCCCTGGGCTTTGTCCGGTTTCCTCCCACCATAATGCTGGCCGCCGTCATATGAGTAAAATTTTCTTGTGTACAGCCTGAAACACCAATCAAATAAATAAATAAATTCACATGAATTATGTTTTCATCACTTCCATCATGTGCATTTACTAGACTTGGTTTACCCAAGTTTCCTTCCACCATAATGCTGACCATCATCGTATAAGTGAAATATTCTTGAGTACAGTGTAAAGCTCTAACCAAATAAATAAATTTTTAAATTAATATCAGACTACATGTATATCATCTCTTGAGGCTAGGAGCTGCATACTTCTGATTGTCACTTGAGATCACAGTGATGAATCAAACATGGAACCCTGTTCGTTTGTTCTGTTCTTTGACTATTATCTGTTCTCGATTATTCAGGGTGTCTGGACACCAATGCCTCATTGAAGGGGGCATGCTTTGTCCGTTTCTGTGACAGCTTTCTGTTCTGCATTATTCAGGGTGTCTGGACATCAATGCCTCAGTCCAGGGAGCCCGCTTTGTCCGTTTCTGTGACAGCTTTCTGTTCTGCATTATTCAGGGTGTCTGGACATCATTGCCTCAGTCAAGGGAGCCCGCCTTGTCCGTTTCTGTGACAGCTTTCTGTTCTGCATTATTCAGGGTGTCTGGACATGAATGCCTCCGTCAAGCGAGCCCGCCTTGTCCATTTCTGTGACAGCTTTCTGTTCTGCATTATTCAGGGCGTCTGGACATGAATGCCTCAGTCAAGGGAGCCCACTTTGTCCGTTTCTGTGACTGCTTTTTGTTCTGCATTATTCAGGGTGTCTGGACATGAATGCCTCAGTCAAGGGAGCCCGCTTTGTCCGCTTCTGTGACTCCTTTTTGTTCTGCATTATTCAGGGTGTCTGGACATGAATGCCTCAGTCAAGGGAGCCCGCTTTGTCCGCTTCTGTGACTCCTTTTTGTTCTGCATTATTCAGGGCGTCTGGACATCAATGCCTCCGTCAAGGGAGCCCGCTTTGTCCGTTTCTGTGACAGCTTTCTGTTCTGCATTATTCAGGGTGTCTGGACATGAATGCCTCAGTCAAGGGAGCTCGCTTTGTCCGTTTCTGTGACAGCTTTCTGTTCTGCATTATTCAGGGTGTCTGGACATTAATGCCTCAGTCTAGGGAGCCCACTTTGTCCACTTCTGTGACAGCTTTCTGTTCTGCATTATTCAGGGTGTCTGGACATGAATGCCTCCGTCAAGGGAGCCCGCCTTGTCCGTTTCTGTGACAGCTTTCTGTTCTGCATTATTCAGGGTGTCTGGACATGAATGCCTTCGTCAAGGGAGCCCGCCTTGTCCCTTTCTGTGACAGCTTTCTGTTCTGCATTATTCAGGGCGTCTGGACATGAATGCCTCAGTCAAGGGAGCCCACTTTGTCCGTTTCTGTGACTGCTTTTTGTTCTGCATTATTCAGGGCGTCTGGACATGAATGCCTCAGTCAAGGGAGCCCGCTTTGTCCGTTTCTGTGACTGCTTTTTGTTCTGCATTATTCAGGGTGTCTGGACATGAATGCCTCAGTCAAGGGAGCCCGCTTTGTCCGCTTCTGTGACTCCTTTTTGTTCTGCATTATTCAGGGCGTCTGGACATCAATGCCTCAGTCAAGGGAGCCCGCCTTGTCCGTTTCTGTGACAGCTTTCTGTTCTGCATTATTCAGGGTGTCTGGACATGAATGCCTCAGTCAAGGGAGCCCGCTTTGTCCGTTTCTGTGACAGCTTTCTGTTCTGCATTATTCAGGGTGTCTGGACATGAATGCCTCAGTCAAGGGAGCCCGCTTTGTCCGTTTCTGTGACTGCTTTTTGTTCTGCATTATTCAGGGCGTCTGGACATCAATGCCTCAGTCAAGGGAGCCCGCTTTGTCCGTTTCTGTGACTGCTTTTTGTTCTGCATTATTCAGGGCGTCTGGACATCAATGCCTCAGTCAAGGGAGCCCGCTTTGTCCGTTTCTGTGACTGCTTTTTGTTCTGCATTATTCAGGGTGTCTGGACATCAATGCCTCAGTCAAGGGAGCCCGCTTTGTCCGTTTCTGTGACAGCTTTCTGTTCTGCATTATTCAGGGTGTCTGGACATGAATGTCTCAGTCAAGGGAGCCCGCTTTGTCCGCTTCTGTGACAGCTTTCTGTTCTGCATTATTCAGGGTGTCTGGACATGAATGCCTCAGTCAAGGGAGCCCTCTTTGTCCGTTTCTGTGACTGCTTTTTGTTCTGCATTATTCAGGGCGTCTGGACATGAATGCCTCAGTCAAGGGAGCCCGCTTTGTCCGTTTCTGTGACAGCTTTCTGTTCTGCATTATTCAGGGTGTCTGGACATGAATGCCTCAGTCAAGGGAGCCCGCCTTGTCCATTTCTGTGACAGCTTTCTGTTCTGCATTATTCAGGGCGTCTGGACATGAATGCCTCCGTCAAGGGAGCCCACTTTGTCCGTTTCTGTGACAGCTTTCTGTTCTGCATTATTCATGGTGTCTGGACATGAATGCCTAGTCAAGGGAGCCTGCTTTGTTCGTTTTTGTGACTGCTTTCTGTTCTGCATTATTCAGGGCGTCTGGACATCAGTGCCTCCGTCAAGGGAGCCCGCCTTGTCCGTTTCCGTGACAGCTTTCTGTTCTGCATTATTCAGGGTGTCTGGACATCATTGCCTCAGTCAAGGGAGCCCGCTTTGTCCGTTTTTGTGACTGCTTTCTGTTCTGCATTATTCAGGGTGTCTGGACATCATTGCCTCAGTCAAGGGAGCCCGCTTTGTCCGTTTTTGTGACTGCTTTTTGTTCTGCATTATTCAGGGTGTCTGGACATCAATGCCTCAGTCAAGGGAGCCCGCTTTGTCCGTTTTTGTGACTCCTTTCTTTTCTGCATTATTCAGGGTGTCTGGACATCATTGCCTCAGTCAAGGGAGCCCGCTTTGTTTGTTTTTGTGACTCCTTTTTGTTCTGCATTATTCAGGGTGTCTGGATATCAATGCCTCAGTCAAGGGAGCCCGCTTTGTCCGTTTCTGTGACTGCTTTAACATTCCTATCATCACCTTCGTTGATGTGCCAGGATTTTTACCAGGTATGACTTAAAATGACAAGAAGCTGTCTGAAGTAAAATTTCTATCAATAAACTGTACCTAATTTGCATTATTCTGAAAATTGTACTCATCTTAGAATTCTGCATTGAGGGCTGTTTAGAATGTTTCATGACCAAATTTTACATCTAAAAATGCACTTTTAGCCCAAAATACAGTACTTGAAGTGAGATGTTTCTGTTCCAATATTAAGTTAAAATATGTTCTTCACCATATTCTTCTGTAAGCAAGATCTGATGTCAAATGTCACCTTTGTGAATTATTGTATATTACTAGGGAAGTGGTTCATATACAAATGTAGCTTTGAGGGTAAAAATAGAAATCAGGCTGTGAAAAAAAAAGATGAATTTCACACGCCATAAAGTCACAAAGCTCTCTGACTGTTCTCTTGCAGGCACTCACCAGGAGTACGGAGGAATCATCCGACATGGAGCCAAGCTTCTGTTTGCTTATGCTGAGGCAACTGTCCCCAAAATAACAGTTATCACTAGGAAGGTAAGATGTTCACCTGGATACCCATTCCTATATATAACTAATCTAATTGTCGAGAGAGCTGGGTTCAAACCCAGGTCAGGTCATACCAAAGACTACCAAAGGTGGTACTTGTTGCTGCCTCGCTTGTCGCTCAGCATTGAGCTGTTAGAGCATGGAAACAGGACTGGTTGGCCCATTATCAGTATAACGTGACTGGGTGGGGTGTCATGTCTGGTGTCTTCGACATGATACTTCAGTGGTGGCAACACTTTGGCAGCATGGACTCGCCTGCTGCAAAAGGGCAGGTGAATCTGTTTGGATTCCCACTAAATAAAATCACGAAAATAATTTTCAAAAAGGTAAAACATGCCCAAATTTTATGAAAGATATGAACGTGGAATCCTGAAAATCTGTTTACTGTGACATGCATTAAAACCTTCACTTGGCGGGACTGTTTTGTTGTACTAGATGTGGGCTAGGGTTCCCACTAAGCAAGGTGTATGGGAATTGATTAAGATTCTGGTTTTTTGTGTAGGCGTATGGCGGGGCATATGACGTGATGAGCTCTAAACATCTCCGTGGAGACGTGAACTATGCCTGGCCTACTGCTGAGGTTGCTGTCATGGGGGCAAAGGTAAGTGAACAGGTGTAACAATATATCAACAAGTTTTGTACGCTTGATGTACATGTGTTGTAATTTTCAGGGTACGTGGGAAGGTCTGCCAGCAACCTGCGGATGGTCCTGGGTTACCCCCGGGCAGTGCTCAGTTTCCTACCACCATAATGGTGGCCGCCGTCGTATAAGTGAAATATCCTTGAGTATGGCGTAAAACACCAATCAAATAATAGATTTTCAGGTAACACATTTTGCTTGATTCTGATTGATTCGCTCACCTTGTAGGACCATTGAAGGGTTTTTTTTTTTGTGAAGGACTGAATATACATACTGAATATATTGAAGTATACTTTGTTCTTACAGGTTAAGTATGTATTAAACTTTATTAGAGTTTTAGAGCGTAGAATTACATTTACAATATTTCTGTTTGCACAGGACGTGTTTTAAAATCTTTGTAGACTGTGTCACTGGTATTGCTTACTTTATCAGTCAGTCTGTGTTTCCTTCTTTCCTCTAGGGTGCTGTATCCATTATATTCCGGGGTAAGGACAACCAACACGATCACGAAGAGGAGTACATCGAGAAGTTTGCTAATCCCTTCCCTGCTGCAGTACGAGGTGAGTTAGACTAATGTTAGTCACTAGTTGGTAAGTTTTCTACGCCCTTCCCTGCTGCAGTACGAGGTGAGTTAGACTGATGTTAGTCAGACAGGTGTTAGTCACTGGTTGATAAGTTTGCTACGCCCTTCCCTGCTGCAGTACGAGGTGAGTTAGACTGATGTTAGTCAGCCAGGTGTTAGTCACTAGTTGATAAGTTTGCTAACCCCTTCCCTGCTGCAGTACGAGGTGAGTTAGACTAATGTTAGTCAGCCAGGTGTTAGTCACTAGTTGATAAGTTTGCTACGCCCTTCCCTGCTGCAGTACGAGGTGAGTTAGACTGATGTTAGTCAGCCAGGTGTTAGTCACTAGTTGATAAGTTTGCTACGCCCTTCCCTGCTGCAGTACGAGGTGAGTTAGACTGATGTTAGTCAGCCAGGTGTTAGTCACTAGTTGATAAGTTTGCTAACCCCTTCCCTGCTGCAGTACGAGGTGAGTTAGACTGATGTTAGTCAGCCAGGTGTTAGTCACTAGTTGATAAGTTTGCTAACCCCTTCCCTGCTGCAGTACGAGGTGAGTTAGACTGATGTTAGTCAGCCAGGTGCTAGTCACTAGTTGATATGTTTGCTAACCCCTTCCCTGCTGCAGTACGAGGTGAGTTAGACTGATGTTAGTCAGCCAGGTGTTAGTCACTAGTTGATCAGTTTGCTACGCCCTCCCCTGCTGCAGTACGAGGTGAGTTAGACTGATGTTAGTCAACCAGGTGTTAGTCACTAGTTGATAAGTTTGCTAATCCCTTCCCTGCTGCAGTACGAGGTGAGTTAGACTGATGTTAGTCAGCGAGGTGTTAGTCACTGGTTGATATGTTTGCTAACCCCTTCCCTGCTGCAGTACGAGGTGAGTTAGACTGATGTTAGTCAGCCAGGTGTTAGTCACTAGTTGATAAGTTTGCTAATCCCTTCCCTGCTGCAGTACGAGGTGAGTTAGACTGATGTTAGTCAGCCAGGTGTTAGTCACTAGTTGATAAGTTTGCTAATCCCTTCCCTGCTGCAGTACGAGGTGAGTTAGACTGATGTTAGTCAGCCAGGTGTTAGTCACTAGTTGATAAGTTTGCTAACCCCTTCCCTGCTGCAGTACGAGGTGAGTTAGACTGATGTTAGTCAGCCAGGTGCTAGTCACTAGTTGATATGTTTGCTAATCCCTTCCCTGCTGCAGTACGAGGTGAGTTAGACTGATGTTAGTCAGCCAGGTGTTAGTCACTAGTTGATAAGTTTGCTAACCCCTTCCCTGCTGCAGTACGAGGTGAGTTAGACTGATGTTAGTCAACCAGGTGTTAGTCACTAGTTGATAAGTTTGCTAATCCCTTCCCTGCTGCAGTACGAGGTGAGTTAGACTGATGTTAGTCAGCGAGGTGTTAGTCACTGGTTGATATGTTTGCTAACCCCTTCCCTGCTGCAGTACGAGGTGAGTTAGACTGATGTTAGTCAGCCAGGTGTTAGTCACTAGTTGATAAGTTTGCTAATCCCTTCCCTGCTGCAGTACGAGGTGAGTTAGACTGATGTTAGTCAGCCAGGTGTTAGTCACTAGTTGATAAGTTTGCTAACCCCTTCCCTGCTGCAGTACGAGGTGAGTTAGACTGATGTTAGTCAGCCAGGTGTTAGTCACTAGTCGATAAGTTGGCTAACCCCTTCCCTGCTGTAGTACAAGGTGAGTTAGACAGCCAGGTGTTAGTCACTATTTGATGTTAAGAAGTTTGCCAGTCTCTTCACTGCTCCAGTCACAGGTGAGTTAGTGTTGATCACTGGTTGAAAATTAAGAAATTTTCTAACCTCCATGCTACAGTATGAGGTGTTGGACTGATGTTAGTCAGCCAGGTCTTAGTCACTGGTTGATAAGTGTACTAACCCCTTCACTGCTGTAGTAGGAGGTGAGTTAGACAGCCAGGTGTTAGTCACTATTTGATGTTAAGAAGTTTGCCAGTCTCTTCGCTGCTCCAGTCACAGGTGAGTTAGTGTTGATCACTGGTTGAAAGTTAAGAAATTTTCTAACCTCCATGCTACAGTACCAGGTGAGTTAGACTGATGTTAGTCAGCCAGGTGTTAGTCACTGATTGATAAGTGTACTAACACCTTCACTGCTGCAGTATGAGGTGAGTTAGACTGATGTTAGTCAGCCAGGTGTTAGTCACTAGTTGATAAGTTTGCTAATGCCTTCTCTGCTGCAGTACGAGGTGAGTTAGACTGATGTTAGTCAACCAGGTGTTAGTCACTAATGTTACTATGATAGCTACCGTACCTTCTCAATAATTACAGACGTCTGAGTCTACCTCAGTTGAACTTTGGGTGTGGCTTACCAGTTCCAGTTTTACTAGGAAAGACTGGCGATATAGGCCAGGGTAGGCCTATACTCCAGGTGGCATGCCAATATCACTCGCTCTGAGTGTTTTGCAGGAGACTCCTTTGATCTACCTGCTCACTTTCAGTGTCTTTTATTTAGCGAGTATGTGTAGTTATTGAGAAGGTTTCATTCCGTATACATGTGTCTGTTGTTATTGAGAAAGTTTTATTCCATTTACTTGTGTCTGTAGGTTTCATTTCGTATACATGTGTCTGTAGTTATTGAGAAGGTTTCATTCAGTATACGTGTCTGTTGTTATTGAGAAGTTTTCATTCCGTATACATGTGTCTGTAGTTACTGAGGTTTCATTCCGTATACATGTGTCTGTAGTTATTGAGGAGGTTTCATTCCATATACATGTGTCCGTAGTTATTGAGACGGTTTCATTCCATATACATGTGTCTGTAGTTATTGAGAAGGTTTCATTCCGTATACTTGTGTCTGTAGGTTTCATTCCGTATACATGTGTCTGTAGTTATTGAGAAGGTTTCATTCAGTATACATGTGTCTGTTGTTATTGAGAAGGTTTCATACTGTATACATGTGTCTGTAGTTACTGAGAAGGTTTCATTCCATATACATGTGTCTGTAGTTATTGAGAAGGTTTCATTCCGTATACTTGTGTCTGTAGGTTTCATTCCGTATACATGTGTCTATAGTTATTGAGAAGGTTTCATTCCGTATACATGTGTCTGTAGTTACTGAGAAGGTTTCATTCAGTATACATGTGTCTGTTGTTATTGAGAAGGTTTCATACTGTATACATGTGTCTGTAGTTACTGAGAAGGTTTCATTCCATATACATATGTCTGTTGTTACTGAGAAGGTTTTATTCAGTATATATGTTTGGATTATGTGAACAGTGCTTAATGTGCTAAAACATTTAAACTGTTCACATGCACTGTGCCCAGTTTTATGCCTGATGATGGAGTTGGGAAACACAACAAAAGATCACTATAAGACCCATTTTTGCAGTCATAGAAAGAAAATCCTGACAGATTTATGCTTGTGACCAGTAAGCATCCCTGTTGCTATCTGTCTATCAGTTAGTAAATATGCTGTCCTTTGTTATGTTGTTATAAGGAACCAAGTGCATTTGAAAATTTTAATGTGAAGAAACACAGCTAATCTTTATTATTTTGCAGTCAGAGGCAAGCTGGCCAAAAGATATTTGATTTTTTTATTTATTTATTTATTTGATTGTTGTTTTATGCCGTACTCAAGAATATTTCACTTATACGACGGCGGCCACCATTATGGTGGGTGGAAACCGGGCAGAGCCCGGGGGAAACCCACAACCATCCGCGGGTTGCTGGCAGACCTTCCCACGTACGGCTGAAGAGGAAGCCAGCATGAGCTGGACTTGAACTCACAGCAACCGTATTGGTTAGAGACTCCTGGTTCATTAGGCTGAGCTAGTGCACTAACCAACTGAGCCACAGAGGCCCCAAAAGATATTTGACAACAAGTCATTAAAGAAAATGTAATACTTTATGCTGTTCTGCTAATGAAGTGGTGTAAGGCTGAATGAAATTTCAAATTTTACATGTATTTTCACATTACTGTAATTCTTCAAACTTTTCGCATTTTTTCAAGGTATTTATTCAAGCATATTCTGTGGACATTATTCTCAGTAGACTGATAAAATTATACTTTGTGTAAAGCCCTGAAATAGGCCAATCCAACCAATGTAGTTCTGTCTCCAGAATGAAATTATAAGTGTGAATAAATTGCACAGAAAGCACAGAAAGGTCGAGAAATTAGAGTGTGCATATTTCCAGGTGATCAGCTTTGTTTTGTTGTTTTTCAGGTTTTGTGGATGACATCATCGAACCTAACATGACACGGAAGAGGATTTGTCAAGATTTAGATGTCCTGGCGAGCAAAAAACTGAAAAATCCATGGAAGAAACATGCTAATATTCCTCTCTAATTAACTCCTACAAAAACAGCATTTTTTTTTTTTTTTCACCCTGTTCCAAGTGATGCTGTAGAACCTTCTGCAACACAGTAAGTCTTGTGTTAAGTCTCTGTATCAAACATTAACCTGTCTCATTAAAGACAGTGCTATTGATGGAGTTTCAGGAGCTGTTACATGTAAATGTCGTGCAAATGTAACAGTAAAAAGGTTTCATGTTAATGAGATTCCCGGGTAAGGAATAACTGGATGGTAACTTAAGAGAGCTAAATGAACGTATAGTTTATTGAGTATATGCTGGTATGAATTCCTATTTCAAAATTAAGACATGGCAGTAATTGTACACTTGTTGGTTTAGATACTTCAGATGTACAATTGGCATTTTGTGATGCATTTACTAGTATATAAAAGGGAGAGTAGAATGATGATGGGTTGAGGACTTTTTCTTTACTGGTAATCTACTGTATTTGATAAAACTGTTGCTAAAAAAAATTTGTTTTTTAGCTTTGTGAGGCATGGAATAATAGTTTTTGTTGTTTTTTTTTCAGATTCTTTTGCTTTCATACATTTTAACATTTGATTTTAATTATGATACACATTCATTTAAGTAAAAGTTTTTAAAGTGGGGTTTGGGTACTAAAACTGTTTGTGCAACAGTGCTAAACCAACACTCTCTACCAGTGCTTCAGTTGTTTTGTTACTAATTCCATAATGACATGAATGTATTTTGTTTTCCTTTTTTTTTTCTTGTTTTTTTGAAAATTTTATTTAAAAATCTATCCTCATTCATTTACTTCCATGTCATCAGCTTCCAAAGTCTCTAAGGAATCAGGCCAGTGTATCTCCATCAGAGAACACTGCTCAACTTGTCAGAAAACAGCTTTAAATGTTTTATACTATCTCATAATTCCTGCACACACAGTTTAAGCAGGTAGCCATTGTTGTTCATGGGTGTAACACAAGCATTGCCGGTTACCTTGGTCTGTCAGCAAACTGCAGATGGTCTTGGGTTTCCCCAACTCAGGACTCTTCCCAATTTCCTTTCACTGTAGTGATGACCGTCGTCGTATAAGTGAAATATTCTTGAGTACGGTGTAAAATCCGAATCAAATAAATAAATAAACCACTGTGAGGCCCAAATCATGTTTGCCAACAAGACTCACTGGATCACTGCGTTATTGCAATCAAAAGAGCAAAGTTAGGAAGTTTAATGAAGAAGTGAAAATTTAAATCTCATCAGACAGGATTATGCAGGTGTTGCGTGAAGAACTCTACACATTGCACACAGAGAAGGTGTAAGGAAAAGCGTTTAATTTTTAACACTGAAAATATCTCACCTCTAAGCAAGCTGATGTTACTTACATGTACAAGAGTGATCAGACTTATATTTACAAATGCATTTCATTGGCTAAAATTCAAGGTAAATCAGTATGTCTGCCATGGGTGGCGCATCCATTTCTCCAGTTTGTGCATCTTAACCATACGTGTCAAGGTCATACTGTGGATACAAATCAGATGAAATATTTGTAGTGTATGATGTGAATCACAGTGAAAGTAAATCAATAGAACTGCATTTTCACGAGGTGTTACAGTTTCCTGTTGCATCAGACAATTGCTGGTAAATATTACATAAATATATACATATATAATCATATTTTGCATTTATTGTACATGTAGTCTCAGAGTGATGCGTTTGGGTTGTACATCAGTTTCGTTGTGCGAAACGCTCCTAAGGTATGACCAAAACAAAAAAACTGTGCCATAAAAAAGTATATAATGTTGTGTAATTTATTTGTGTACAAGTAGGATATCTATTGTGTCTAAAATCTTAAATTTCTAAGGTGTCATTTGAGGACCAGAAAGAATCATGTTATTACAGATTTGTTATCAGAGTTTATCTCCATCATGTGAACTTTTTGAATCTCTTGATTGTATCTTGATAATGGATTAGGTAGAATTAATATTTGTTATCCTGAAATCCAGTTGTTTGATGGCTATGAAAATCAGTGTTTCACAGATGCTGGTTTTAAGTGACACATTTTGCTTTTTTCTGACTGATTACTTGTCTTATAGGGCCAGTTAAGAGTTTTTGTCCAGTTTGATAGCTTCTTATCAGAAAAGCTTAAAGAGCCATTCCGGTGCACACCCATTTCAGTGTGAAATCGCTACTATGTGACATGGATGTATAGTATGTACAAACGGTTATCACGTAAAGATATGTTAAGCTTCTTGGGCAATTCAACTGATGCTACTATGGCTCCACAAAATTCCTGTTGACGTCTCCTACTCAGAAGACCACGTCATCCGTGAAAAAGCTTTAGTGTGATTGAAGATGCTGCAGATTACGTCGCTCCAGAAAAAATGACGTCACTCCAGAAAAAATGACGTCGCTCGAGGAATTTGTATGGCTGAAAATTTTGTTGCTGTAAGCACTCAGTATTAGTAGGATTATTTGAAGACCTGAGAAAATCCATGCCTGGTATATGAAAACACGCATGTTGTGCTGGACAGGAAACAGTTTACTTTTCTTCTTCCGTTCATCAATAGAAGAATCTGGGCTGAAATGGCTCTTTAAGTGTTGGCATCAGAAGTATCAGTTAAATGATTTTATGTGCTTCTGAAAGGACATATTTACAGTCCAAACTTTAGATGGCATATGGTATTTGATTTTCTGCTGATTATGCAAAACCTTATTGTCATATATGATTACACCCTAGCTTCACCATGCAAAGTTCACAATAGAATAACAGTAGAATATAAAACATTTTTATTCTTATTAAAATGTCATAAAAACTACATGTATCTCCACAGAAATAAGGCAAAACCACTTTTTTTGTTATATACATGTAATACTGTTTATAGAAATGTTACAAATTCCAAATTTTCACAAACAAATAGGATACTAAAGGAAAGCCATTTTTCACAGCCATAAGATAACATTTGTTCGAAGTCGGTGTTTCACAAGGTATACATACATACATGTAGTGTTGTGTGGATGTAACTACCTTGGCGGACAGTACTGTAGTTATTACAGTGGTGTGTTCGTTTCACCTACATAGAGGTACCTGCAGTTTTCTGTTGTTAATGGGCAACTGGAATAGATGTAAATACCTCCCCAGGGTAATAAAAAGGGGACAGGGAACAATTTTGGGTAAATTTTACTGTATTGGAAATCAGACTGGAATTGTCAAAAATGTGAGATTTCATTTAGATGACTGTCTCTTCCCAGCCATTGAGTTACATGTATGGGTCTATATCTGGTTCAGGACAACTACAGTATTCCATATTTTGATGGATTCAGATCAATTCATCCACCTTTAATAGGGCCACTTACAAGAGTTTCTATTTATGTGAGAAATGTTATTTATTTCCTTTCAGAAAAATATGACAGTGTTGGCTCAAAAGTGTCATTTTAGGCCTATATTTGTTTCTGAAAGTGTATTTTTACAGGCCAAGCTGCAGGTGAAAAACACTAATTACTTTCCAGGTGATGTTTTCATGTTTTCTTACTCTAGATTTATTACGCAAAGTTTCTTACTGTCAGTGCTACTTTCTTGCCTCAAGGCTACAGTTGGTACAAACTAATGTATATCCTGTATAAAACAGGATTTTGTGAACACTCTTCATCATGTAGTTTTTCAGAGGTCTCTCTCCTTTGTAATTTCATTATTTTTGTTGCTGTAAGTGCTACATTTGTTCCATTTCCACATATCGTTCCCATGTTCAGCTGACCAGTAATACGGTGCTTTTGTCTTGTGTGTGGAGATGTCATGGTTAAATCATACTTAAATTTCATTCAATAAAATTTAATTAACATCTGTAAGACAAATTTTGAGTTCATTTGTTTAAAGGCACTGAAATAATACAGCATTTCTACATTTACCAAAACAGCTTGGAATCTGACGTTGCTTTAGCATGAACAGATTGTGACTTCACTTATGACAGTTTCCATGGTTACTGATTTCTACCCATTTACCCACAACTTATTAACCTTATAATTAAAGGTTTAAAGCTGCCGTAGCGGAGTTCGTTGTGTAACCCATACCACTGAACCTTGTTACAAATCCCAAGCATGTGCAGCATTCAAGGGAATTGACCAGTTACCAAACTAAGCAGTACTGGGTTGTATTCTACCCCAAAAAGTGAAACAGTGTTTAGGGTTTAACATCGTACTTAAGAATTTTTCAGTCATATGATGACGAAGGAATCCTTAGAGTGCATGTAATGTGCGTCATTGTTGCAGGACGGATTTCCACCGCTCTTTTATCTAGTGCTGCTTCGCTTAGATGACTCACCGGAGGCAAGTACGCTACCACGCCATGTTACTGAGCCATAATACTGATACAGGTCAACCAGTTGTTGCACTATCCTCTTCATGCTGAACGCCAAGCCAGGAAGTTACAACTCCCTCTTTTAAGGTCTTAGGTGTTACTCGACCCAGGATTGCCAAAAAATGAAGAAAATGTGGCAGAAATGGCGTATTTCATGCTGCTTCTCTCTTTCACTCCCTCCGTACAGTTCATACATTTAACACCAATCAACAGCAAGCTTAGGCCATTGCAGTTGAGCTAGATATTTCAAAGTTGCTTATGTATGATGGGGTCTTATTATTGCACAATGTATTAGTTTAAAAGTCTACTGTATATGTATTATGACATCATACTGCTGAGCTCAGATTAGAACATCATGTCACGAAACAAATATTTCCTTTTCATGGCATCTGGGTGTAAAATATTAAAAATGTAAAAATAAAAGCGATATTTATAAAATGTGAAATAATACTTATTACTGAAAGAAATTCCAATAGTTCACCTTTATATAAATCATTAAAGCGAACCTAACAGGCAAACAAACTCCAAGTTTTGTTTGTAAACAGCATTAAATTTAATATGCAATCCAAATGCATAACAAAACCCTGACATGGGCTACGACAGCATCGTGTACCAAAGGAAGATACTGTATGTCAGTATGCTTAATCCCATACTCATGAATATTTTACTTACATGATAGTGCTCAGTTTGATGAGTGGAGGAAACCAGTAAGCCCAGGCTAAACCAGCAACCTTTGACAAATTAAATGAAAACTACACTGCGCAAATAAATGAACAACGATAAAACAGATGTCAGAATAAATATTTATTGGTTTTTATGAATGAGATTAATATGTAAACACAGTACATACATATATGTATGACAGATGACACAGTTTAACCAAGTTATCCCTATCAAACATCAACATTATCTCCATGACAACAAACCATTCAATTATTATGATGAGAAAAGAAAGATGCAAAAGCTGTGTGAGGGAGTGCCTGTCGCTGTCAGTGTTGTTGTTGAGGATCACAGATCTGCAAACAAGGGCAGTAACTCCAGCAGAGCGAAGAGTTTTACTTACTCCCTGGGTTAAGACAGGCTTTGTAGACAAAGACAAAATTGTTCCATACACACACTGGGAACATTGTGAATTTACATCTGCCATTAAAACAAAAGCACAATCAATTAATTTAACTTAACAGCATGAGTAGGTGCATCCTGCACGGTGCAACAAAACTCTAGAAAGACAGACAGAATGTTGTGAATGTCAAATAGAACGCCATTTAAATCACCTGAACAACCACCCTGTTGTTCACTACACACACTTCCTGTGTCTTTGTCTGGACACATTACAGTGGGGAACTGTACAGACCCAAAAATAAATGCAATAAATGCAACAAATGCAGTCTGCAGCAACTGTGCTCAAACTGATTCTACCTATCTAGCATTTAAAATACCACATCACTCAATATCACAAAATCAACTGTTCCATATTAGGTGTGATATTAACAGATAGGATTTGACATGTTTGGAGAACAGCATCTTCTTGTAAGAATTACAGACTGCTGTGTTTGATCAACTGTAATTTTCCAGGTAACAATTAATTCAAGTTCAACAGTTGGTTCAGGTGTTAATACACTGAGTGAGTTCAAAACATGTTATTAAAAAGGGTTACCATTATTAGAAAACTACTCAGAGCATGTTCAAATCTGTACCAATCTTTGGCTTGGTTATTACATTTACGTTCACTAACTGTACATTTGCTAGACTTACATTTTACGTTTCAAATACTTTTGAACAACCACTCCCTGGTTTTAAGTACATGGCTCCTGTCAAAACTAACACAAAAATTAGGACGATACTGCATGTGCAGTGAAGTACATAAGTGAAACAGCTAGTACATGAAAATGCCCCCGCCCCCTCCCCACCGACCTAAACTGATGAGTCTTCAAAATGTATATCATAGAAACCCAAGGCTTGAACGCAGAGGGTTGTTGGCATTCATATTGGTTCTCGTAAGTGAAATTGTCAACTAAACAACCTAAGTCATCATAGCATTCTGATTTGAGAGACAATAAAAATAAGACAGCATTATGATGTAGTTTGCCTCTTGAAGTAGGATGATTGCAATCACTACAATACCTTTAATTCAGCACCTACTAGTCCAATCTGATTGTTTAACAACAACGTTATACTTTTAGTTGTAGATAAGTAAAATCTGATGTAAACATACATGTAGCTTGTCAAAATTCCTGAACTTTCTGCTGACTGGTCTGTCGTCAATTAGTTTCCACATACAAAAAATGTTAACAATGGTTTAAACATATAGATTCATGTACACATGTGTAGAGTTACTTTTTTGCACTGTGTAGAATTCACACTGAACGCATAAATCAAAATCAAAGCATATCTTCATGACTTTCTCACACTGTGATCCTAGCTTCAGTTGTGCAGTGTTGATCCGTGTTGAGCTCAATGTTAATATTCTGGCCACATTCAACAGTGCCACACGAGAAATGCAAAGTAGCCATTTGCTCAGATTCTGCATGGTCAGAATAGGTATGATCTGAATTAACAGTTTCTTATTCCTCACAGCAAGAGGAAATTGTAATATAAAACCATGTGCAGACATGTCTAGAGGCTAAACATGCTGTGCTTGTGACAGCAGTACTGCATGTTTCAATCTTTCTGATTTCAGGCTTTTTCCCTTTTTCACACAAAGCTGACCTTTCACTCGGCAAAAAAAAAAAAAAAAAACCGAAAAAAAAAACAAAACAATAAAATAGCAGAAAATCAGCTATTAAAGCAAATGCAATGATCTCATTCTTAACACAACTGTTTATATAAAATGCATGGCGAAAATAGATGTGCATGTATTATTGTTGGGTTTACCAAAAAAACATAAGTCAATCCAAGTGAATGAAACAAAAATGAACGCCTATAAGGTATTTCTATGTACACAACAGTGAATGGTAATCCACCTTCAGTCCATTTAAGAAGTCTGGGAATACCATACTCTGGCCTGGTGTTTTATACCTGGTCATATGTAACGATCAGTGTTGCCCGTCTGTATGTTCACATTGAGACTGTGGGGCTGTACCTACCTGTGGTGTACATTTCCCCTTGAGTTGGCAGATAGATGAGAAACCAAGGCCATGTTCAACTCCAGGGTGTGGCATTTAGTTAGGCATTCAACACATTGTCTTACTATGTGTCGTCATACTGTCCAGATGTTTCATTTGGCGTTCTCACAAAGGTGGGCTACCTGTATTTTCTCCAAATACCTCAGCCCAATGCAGATATGCCAATAAACCCCCTTATTCTAAGCCCATGCAACTCTGTGTAACAGCCTCATGCAAAATTGCTGGGTTACAGCTTCTGTAACCATGTCCCCTGGTGACACTGCGATTCCATCCACCTGTCTGTATGTTCGTCGGTCGTTCAGTTCAGAAGTGAGACCACTAAAGCACCATAAGCACACAGTGCACAAGATCACAGCCTATCAGCACAATAGTGTAAATTAAAATCCTCCGTCTTCTCTCTGGCGTATACTAGGACAAATGGAAGGACAGTTGGCCTTCTTGTGCCGCTGTGTTCAGCTTCTGCCTCATAATCTCCACCGAGGAATAGTCCGGCAGTTTCAGGTAGTTCACGCACGTCATCACAGACGGCAAGTAATCATCTGGGTTCTCTGATGGTTCCATTGTCTTTCGCACAACGGTCAGCGGAGGGTTCAAACTACGGAAACCTGGCAAAAGAATCAATCACAGACTTGAGAAAAAGAGAAAAGATTACTTAATGTACAGAACTTAAAAATTACTGCAAAGCCTTTCAGCTAGCGATGATTTGGTTAGTACAAAAAATACCACTGCATATAGCCAATTTACTCAGGAACACAACATGGAAAGCAAAACACACCAAGATCCAGCCCCACATTACTATTCCTCCTTTTCGCTGAAGCATGGGATAATCAAGATGAGGAGGATGTATTGATTTGTTTGACGTTTACTGTCTTCACTTATGCGATGACGGTCAGTTTCAAGGACGTGGTAGTTTTTCGGGCCGCCTGAAGCTAGTTATTGGTGAAGAAATTGAATACAGTGAAACAATCTACAACACCCATTGTGAAAATGACACATGGCCTTCTTGACTGCACATTTCAGGACAAAGACTTTTGTCTGCAAATCTGAGCATACAATATATAAAAACTAACCTCCTACAGGTAGTCTAGGTGAGCCGGTGACAAACTGGAGGAACTGCCGCTGTTCAACTGGTGTGTAGGAGCTGAGGATTTCAAACAGGTACTTGACAGCTCGGCTGTCATGGGTGTAGCCGTGGTCTGGTCGGCAGCACTCCATCAGCATCTTGACATCCCAGGTCTCCCCGACATTACCACAGAATAACTGCTCCAGCTGGGGAGGAGGAGATAAACACAAAACATGCTAAATTAAAGACTTTATATCCACTGCTAAATATGCGAAACATCCACAGACCAAGCTGCTTTTCAGACTTGATCCCAGGAAACACAAACCACATGCAACAGTACCAGACAAGAAATGCAAAGCAGCAGTTTGCTCAGACTTTTCATAGTTAGTACATATAGGATCTAAATTTTCTGTTTCCTATTCCTCACAGCAAGATGAAATTATAATATTAAACCACTGACATGTAACGTCTAGTCCAGAGGCTGAACATACTGTGGTTGTGACAGCAAGCTGCTTATCAAACTTGATCCAAGGAACCACAAAATGAATCTGGACGCAAAATTCAAAACAACAATATTTCTAACAGCTATTGTACAGAAACTAATGAACAAACAGAATGGTGAAAATCTTACAATATGCAAAACTTATTATAAACTTATTAAAACTTATTATAACTGAAAAAGTCAATATTTGGAAGAGTCATTGCATTTAACCTAAAGCCTGACAAATGGACAATCAATATTAATATCCCTAGGTTTAAATGAAGCATGGAATAACAAGTTTAAAGCCCATATCAATATTCCAACGAACTGTAAATTAAATTTCAACAACGTACAAGGTCATAATGTTGCATGTTGGTGCCGAGACAACTACCTATAACATACTACACGAGTGGCAGTTGTTTTACTGTTCTTTACGATATACAAATGTCTTACCTCTTCTGGGTAAAAGCTCTGCAGGCAGGACAACGAGAAAATAGACTCAAAACCTTCACGGAATGCTTCAAACTGTCTGGTGACGCCCTCCACCAGAGTCCAGTGGACGACCAGCTGTAACATGGGTAAAGTGACAATAATGAATATAAGATTCTGTTCACAATGCATAATATAATATACACATAAGACCAGTTTCCAAAAGACTCCTTAATTTACAGTCATACAGTGCACTGATGCTGTCTGATATACTCTGTGCATCAGCCATGATCCATCCTTGTAACTGGAAAAATCAAATGTCAGACAACAAACAGAAAATGAACACTAGTATCCTTAGCTCTATGCTCAAACTGTAATTTAACTGCATATGAAGCCAACTATCTACCTAGGGAAACAGAATATCATCTTGGCACAAGCAATGATATAATTCATACCATGACATACATGTATGTGACTGTAGAAACAATTGGAGGCCTGCATTTTACCAGTAAGTGCAGTACACAACAGCTACCTTGTTGAAGGGACTGTTTATACAATAAACATATACATGTATCCCACCCATATGACCCCTCCAGATAACTCCTTCACCCACAAGACTCACTCGAACACCATGATCTCTCACTCACCCACCAAGATAAGTCAATCACGGGAACCCATCCATTCTAATCCATGTCACATATAACGTATAACTCACCTTGAGGTACTCCTCCAGATTGTCCAGTGTCACTGTGATGTCCTTGCCCCCTTTCTTCAGCTCAACCAGAGACGTACCAGGCAGAGTGAAGTCTAGATCCAGATCCTCAACACTGGAGCCCTCCATGGTCAGGCTGGTCAGTGCCAACTGTCTGCTCTCCTCCGTCTAAACAGAACACACATAACATAATTACTAAATCCATAAACAAAACGAAAAGCCTGTAAATAAGCAGCTGTACAAGAACAATGTGTTGAACCAGAAGAGTAACAGCAGGGACCAACTGACTGACACAGGATGAAACTGCCAGGTAGATTTGTGGAACTGTTTTAATAATGAAAATATCTTAAAGATTTGCCCTTATGTTCTGCACCAGCTTGATTATTTTCTGGCTTGAAACAATCACGTCTGCTAGGAGATAAACACACAAAAGTGCAACATTCAGTCTATACTCAAATTGTGCCAAAAAGTTCAGTATTTATAATAATACTTACGGTAAATGACCTAAAGTTTCACACGAGTCTCTGTCGTTTTACTTTCGTACAGTTTCTTTACAGTTGGAACCGTCCTCCTAATGTAGAAGAGTTCCTTTTCCCCCGTTTTTGGGTGAACAAAATTTTAACTTCTTAAGCTGAAAAATGAGCTTTAAGATCGTATTATTAAGTTTGACTCTAGTTAAATTTTGGCTTTTTGAAACGGCCATTTTCTTAATTGGTTGTATAAACTGTATGCATACATGTGACTTGTCTGCCTCTATCCTCTTCTTCTGTCTGACAATCCCCTCCAGCTGACTGAAGGACTTGGCCAGGGTGGGGTCAATGTGGGTGAGGTCCCTGGCGGTCAGGCTGTGCTCCTGCCCCAACATCCACTTGTAGAACACTAGACTGAGGGGTATGTCCAACTGGTAGGCACAGAACATACACATATTACACACACTCACACACCAGAACACACACACATTACACACACTGACACACCAGAACACAAACATATTACACACACACACACACCAGAACACACACACACACTCACACACCAAAACACACACACATTACACACACAAATTACACACACTCACACATCAGAACACATTTTACAGTGTTAAGGCAGGTTTCATTAAACAGCTATTAAACTTTATTCCGGTGCACTGTTAAAACTAGTATCTCAACTTCCCATCCAAAATGTCTTGTTAAGACCCTAACGTTACAGTGAACTCTCAAACATAATGTAAGATTCTAAGGGAGCTTGTGTCATTTTAAAGCTCTTACAAGTTGAGTTCTTCTAATATTTCAGCATTCCAAAGAGTGCTTACCAAACAACGAAAATTAATAACAACAATCATAATGCTAAAATGAACCACCATCAACTTTTTCCAACAATTCGTCTCCTGATGCTGTTTGAAACTTTAAAGTCCTTCTCGGTAAACATAACAGAAATTTTGAAAATTTAGCCCTTGGTTGATACTACACTTCTCCTCACCATTCTAGAATCCATCACAGACTTTGCCATAAATTTGCCCAGGAATTTGAACTTGGACTTGGCTTTGTTGACTACAGCAGCTTTAGCATTCCTTCCAATGGGCAGTGGGAACAGGCCAAGCTCGGCGTGGATGTAGGATTTCATGGATATATCTGAAATATTATTTCAGACAATGTAAACACAACACATAGTATTTCATGCAGATAACTAAAGACATATATCCAAATGACCTAAAATTTGGTCCATGACTAAGTTGCTCATTTTTTTTCAGATTATGAGAGATGCATTGATTTTAGAGAGGTATTTGGAAGGCAGGATGATATCCTACTGGTTAAACTGTAAATTTTAGCACCAGAAGTAATAAAGCTCTTTTGTGCTTGAATTTTAGGGCATATAGGGTGAATGATCATTTTTTCCCACAATCCCACAATTTAAAGAAAAAAAAATGCCTGATTTTTTTCCTATAAAGGGTTTCTTTCATACATTTTAAAGATACAGAACCAGCCCTGACTGGCTGAGAGGGGTGATAAAATTTCCTAGATTGATCTCAGCAGCCTTCGTCAAGGCTGAATAAGCTAACAAATCCTAAAAAGCTTGGACCAGGCTTTAGCTGGACTTTTCCCTCTAATCAACAAATCAATGATTCTATATCTCTGTAAAATAGAAAAATGCATAAGGATGATCTTTGTGCTGACCTGCACTATTGTACATAGAAACCTTGACAGCTTCCCCTCGCCACATGTCCAACTCCCCACACTGAAGCTCCTTTGACACCAGGGCGTAGAACTCTAGCGTGGGACCGAGACCTGTGCCAACCTGCAAATACAACAATGTAACTGCCACTTCAGAGCATGGCAACAAATACTGTGTTTTACACAGACACTGGTGGCCCTCACTGGCTCTAAATGCTGGAGTGCTGACTTGCTGCAACTGCCAAGGTCTTGAGCAATGAGGATGTCAGCTCAAATCCAGCTCTTACTGTTCAGCTGCAGCCTTAAGTGAAATGAGCCTATTTCATTTTATTTTTAAAAAACAAAGCAGACACATTAGCAACAGCTATATACTATACATTTACCCATTTCACAGAGCTCAATTTCAGTTGACAGTGTTATTCCGACAAAATGTGACACCACTAAAACCTACCTCGTTCTCGTATTGTATTTCTAGAAGAGCCTTGGAACTCCCAATTTCGTCCATCACTTTTTCTGCTTGTTTTAAGACATCCTCTCTACTCACTAAGCGCTAAAAAATGAACATTTAAATATCATTAGGCTATTAGCAACTATAATTCTGGAAAAAAATAATAAATAATTCTAGGTTTTAATATATTTTTTAAGAAGATTAAAAATGGAACTTTACATTTTTAAAAGAGGCATTCAGAAATCTATGCTCGTTGTCTGTTTATGCTAGCATATAACAATCTGGACGATATGTGAAGTAAGACAAAAAGTGAAATACACCCGAGGATCATACCCGTCTTCTGTCCAGCCTGGGAGCCACGCGTTCGTTAGAATCACTGGCTGTCGTGTCAACTGGCGCCTCCTGCAATCGCATCATTGCGCGGTCACGATCAAACGAAGTCGCATAGAATAACAGCTGTCTTGTCTCAAACGGGAACAGGAAGGGACTGGAAAAAAGAGCAACACCTGACAGCTTAGTTTAACAAAACACTGATGCACTTCTACTCCTGCGACAGATACGGGAATTTTTATGTCCAGAGCTTGTGCACCCCCATTACCATCAAGTTGTTAATTTGTGATGAGGCAAAATACATAAACCACCACTTTTATTTAATTTTAAAGGCTATATAAACCCGCATTTCAATGCTCAACAGCTTATGATCTCAAACCTACAAATTGCCAGAGACATGCTTGTTGTTATTATACACAGACTTCCTAACAGTTTATAACTAGTTATTAGGATAAAAAATTTTTTAAAAATATCCCCGCCCTCTTTATCAAGTGTTTACATGATTCCACTAAAACTGGCATTGTAGAGTGGTTCGCTCTGTCTAATCACAGTACCCTAATTCCTCAAACTTTTCACATATAAAAGAGCAACTTTCAGTGCAATTTTTAATTTGATCTTGGAGACAAAAACTACATTGGTTGGATTGGCCAACTTCAGGGCTTCAAAGAAAGTATAATTTTTCTTCTAATATTTCAGCATTCCACAGAGTGCTTACCAAACAACGAAAATTAATAACAACAATCATAATGCTAAAATGAACCACCATCAACTTTTTCCAACAACTCGTCTCCTGATACTGTCTGAAACTTTAAAGTCCACACAGACTTATGCCTTCAGGATATGCTTAAATAACACCTTGCAAACATGCAAAAAAGCTAAAGAATTACAGTACTGTGAAAGTGTACAGTATGACTTACGCCGCTGTGGCTATCTCTGCCAGCCATGGTGGGAGGTTACCAGTCATGATAATGAGTGGATCCTGTAGCTGTCTGTTGGCCTTAGCTGAGAGCTTACTACTGACGAAGTCAGAATAGGACAGGACAGGACCCCCACTTGTTGATTGCACCTACAGGGTGTAAAGTACAGCATGGTTTACTACACAAGACAGAGCCATTAACATTTTCCTGGTGCACGTACTGAACAAATGGGAGACCCAAAGGACGAGCTACAGAGAAGGTGCAACTGACAGGAGAACACATCATTTTCTTCTGTGACGATGCAGTGCGCGTGTATTTCATATACGTTTCATGAGCACGCAAACACCGATAATTGTGATGTAATAAAAGGAAGAATGCATGAGTTCACATCTTTGGATAGTCTTGATACAGACGGGAAGGAGTTTTACGAGTTCCTCATTAAATACAAACGATTTATATTCTGAAACAAACATTAGGATTTTATTTTATTTGTTTATTTGATTGATGTTGTACACCGTACTCAAGAATATTTCACTTATATGACAGCGGCCAGCATCATGGTGGAAGGAAACTGGGCACAGCCCAGGGGGAAACCCACGGACATTAAGAATTTATTTAAAAATTTGATATGGGTTAAAAGCCATACTCCAGAATATATCATGAAGGTACACCGGCGATCAGATTAAGTATGGGCAAATGCCGAACAAAAGAAATCAACCACTCACTAATGTACCTGACCAACTTCAGATTTACCACAACTAACTAGCTAATAACCCTGAAGACCTAACTGGTCAAAAGCCAATTGTTTGTGATGAGCAAGATACTTGATCTGATTGAGCCAGGTATTTCTCCATAGAAGATATCAATATACTGTCCTCTGCTTCAATGTACCCACTTGTTAAAGAAATGTTTTCCAAGGATTATTAAGGATCAAATATTCTGTCTTTTCCAGGGCTTTCAATGACCATCCATTTAAGTACAAACCTTCATATGGAAATTAATTTAACAGTGCACTCAAGAATATTTCACTTATACGATGGTGGACCGCATTTGTGGTGGAAAGAAACCTAGCAGAGCCCAGGGGGAACCGATAACCATCCAAGGGTTGCTGGAATAGCTTCCTATGTTCAGCCAGAAATAAATGTCAACATCACAGCAATCGCACTGGTAAGAGGCTTTTGCGTCATTGTACCATGCTGATACTATCTAATAGCTTATCATCTTTGTCTTTCTTTCAGACTGCCTATAACAATGGTTTGTCTCAAAATACACCCTTCTTGAAGGACTGTCATAGTCTTGCAAACCTTTCAAGAAGATTCAAGAACATGTGCTTTCGAAGCCCAGAGGGAACAGTTTGTGAGTTTTTTTTTATGTATCTAATTTTCAACTTCTCCCTTACTTCGTAGAGTGTGTCCCAGTATCTGTTAAATGAACTCAACACTCTGAGTAATGTGATGACCTCTAAGGAGGGATCCTGCACAGTAACAAAAGCTGGTAGTTTCTCACTCAGGTAGGCATTCAGAGCTGGTATTATCACTGGGCAGCTTCCATCTGAAATAGACCAAATAAACAAAACATGACCTATGTATGGCCACTTGTATAACTGATGCCTTCTAGCTGCAAGTCAAACATTACACCAGTGCAAGTATCCGTGAAATGGTGAAATGAAGACTGGTAAATTTCATCAGGTATATCTAACAAGGGCAGGAGAGGGGGAATTTTTAAACATGGCGACAACTGCTTACATTCTTAGGTGTTACGGAACAGAAACTGACAATAGCTAATGTGAAAAAAAGGAATAAACTAAGAGCTATTTAACAAGGATAATTCTGCGAAAAATTTCACTGCTTTACAAGACCATCTGCTTTGTCAAATATTTCTTTCAGTTTAGCTTCTGTATCAAGGTCTATCTAAACAATGAAAGAATGATGTCCTCCATATCAGATCCTGTACTGACTAGCAACCTCCTGAGTGAGTGGCCCACGTTCAAAACTACAAAGCGTTTGACATGATACAGCGTGACCAATCGAGCTGTTCAGTAGTAGTCGCAGCACGATAATGGATATCACTGTACTGAAGAGAACATTTGATGGTCTATGCTCACCTGTCCACAGCTCATCTTTACGGCCTCGACTAGACGACTTGCTTGTCTTTATCTCAGATTTTGTTTTCTTTGGACTGGTTGCTAACACACTATCTTCACAATCTTGGGCTGGCCGGTACCTGTGTATAGAAAAGTAAATTTCAAGAGTAAGGAGAATGTACACAAATAGAATTGCCTCAGAAAATTTAAAAACAGGCAGTATTTATTGTCAAAAAAATACACACACTGTTAGCAAGTGAACAAAATGAACTGTATGCTGTATTACAAATATCGGGAAGAAAACTTTTTTTTCAAACAACACAAAAGATGTCCTATCTGTGACATCAGCAACATGGTATCAAAAGCTTATCTTATAACAGACAATATTAAGTGTGTAAAGCTCAGCATACAGGGGAGCGTAATAATGAATTCAACTCAATTTTACTGTTGCGTCGGGTCGCAAGCGTACATGTACACGAAAAAACAAAATAACTCAACTAAAGTCGTACTCCAGTCGCTGCATGTATTCCGTCCGGCCAATGTTAAAAACGTTTAGTCATCAACGACTGGGGCCAACTTCGTTTGACCAGTGGAGTCGCGTTTTAAGCTCTCATGTGTGCCAAGTTTAAGTGTCAAATGACATACAAAGCGGTTAATATGTTACTTAATAAGGACATAATGCAGGTTATTGATCAAATTATGTGCAAAACTACAGGTGCTAAATACGGAAAACAATATGGAACTAATCAAACGATATACAAAAAGAAAATATGATGAGTGTTACTGATCAAAAGGCACCAGATCAAATACTGACCAGATGACATGTGTTTTGACCCAGATACTGGCATGTCCAAAGGGGGATTCAGAATCTGTGTCTGTCTCGTTCCCATCTTTGTCCACCATGGAGGCAAACTGTTTTATTGCTTGGTACACAGTCATGTTGTAAGGTAGAACACGGTCCCCTATGAGAAACTCTAGCTTGTGCCGTGCTGTGCCTTGGCTGATGAAGACAGCCGTCTGAAAGAAGCACCGGATATGAACATGTGCAAGAAATAACCACAAGGTAAAAAACATATGAAAAACATATAGCATAAAAAAACAATACACACAGACAAACAATTTATTCAAACAGGGCACATACATAATCTCAACCAATGGCGACGTTCCATGAGTGACACTGCATAAATACCCATATTATCCTTACCAAAAAAACAGAAAGAGAAAAGTTTGACTGACTACAAGACTAACCGTCACATAGACCTGCTAGTAATGGGAAATTAACTTTGATAGTCAACATATGACAACCGTAGTCCATGGAAATTACAACAGAGTCAATTTTCAAACAGATCACATCTCTCACACAGCTCCCAACCATTTGAAATTTTTTTTATTTATCTTCAGAAATGAAACCTTAAAGCCACCAAATAAATATGACTGAATACATACGCTGTAAGAGCCAACAACCAAACGGCTCTAAAACAACAATCACATTTATTTCCAATTTAAATGGGGCTTCACTGGGCATCATTTTCCGGCCCAAGTGTGCCATGTCAAGCTGTTAAAGTGTTAGTCGACTCACCATGGTATCATCCGTGTCCTCATCTGTGTTTTCCTCCTCGCTCACCTCCTCGTCACCTTCCTGTTAATGACAAGTAGTTTGTCTTATTTACTGTTCATTGCATTCTTCAACACTGATGGACTGATCAAAATTACAATAAATCATGTATAATTTCAAGTAGTGCATTTCACCCAAAATTCAGTGTGTAAAAATGCAATTTCAAAAGCACACAAAGGCCTTTAAATGATACTTTTGATAAGAAATTAATAAAACTTTACAACAAGTTTTTTAAATGCAGTACTATTTTAACAACTAATTAATGTATTAACAGTAAATCCCCACAACTGCATGCAAAACTGGACAGACTTTTCACAGAATAAGTATGTGTGGACTCACCGGTCTGGTCCTACCATAGCCCCTCATCACCAGATACCTCTCTATGGCCTGCACCAGGGCCAAGGGGTCAATCTTAACAGGACCTCCCCTCCACTGACGCAGGCTGGTACACGGGGGATGACGCTGTAAGCTACACTGTAACAGATACACAGGGTACGAAATGCTAGATGCATAAAGTAAACGGTGAAAATTGGCATGGGATTGAGGGGGCTGTCAAACATTTAAAAGTTATTTACAAATGTCACCAGCTTAAAACAAGTAAGTTTGAACCTGGTCTAAACATTAATCTCATGTTAATGGCACATAAATATATTTTCTGAAGTGTTTACATTTCTTCAGAAAGAAGCACAGTTTTATTGTCAGCTCAGAAAACGGTATATGTTTGCGTACCAAATTTAAGCAAGGTTATGTACATGAATGGCAACGAAAAAAACCCTAATAATTCAATTCACTTTAATTCTGTTGTTATGTCAATAAGAAATGTGATACTCAACATTCAACTGGAAAGTGAAAGTGACAGATAATTTACCTTTAACTGGTGTGTGTTGAAAAATTTGAGAGCATTTGAGCCCCGGCCACCAGATGTTCCCCCGCCTGGTAAATCATGCACCTTCACTTGGAACTGAAACATGCAATCATTGGTTTGATTCACTATTTATAGAGTTACTGTTGTTACCTCAAAATTTATTTATTTATCTGATTGGTGTTTTATGCCGTACTCAAGAAAATTTCACTTAAAATTTTCACTTAATATGGTGGGAGGAAACCTGTATGAGCCCTAGGCAAACCCACGACCATTTGCAAGTTGCTAGTACACCTACCAATGTACAGCTAGAGAGGAAACCAGCATAAGCTGAAGCCAGCATGAGCTGAACTTGATTTCATAGTGATGTTACAAGACCACGCAAAACCTAGGCAAAACCACCAAACTTTTTTGAAGAGTTACAGACAAATCAGTGACCGCAATTTCTGGATCCACACATTTAAAGGAAGCTTCATCTAATCACTGAACAAGAAGCGCATTTCAAATCTACAAGTTTAAGTACATATACTGTCGAAAACTAAAACAAGAATAAAACTGTTTTCATGTGATATATGCTGACATGCGTACTGAGCGGCATCACTGGAACAAACAAGGTGCCCCCGAAAAGTTCAACATGTGCTGTTAAAGAATGTATAAAACAGATTCTTACCTGTTCAAGCTGGTGTAAACAACCCACCAGTTTGCTAACGAGAGGTGCAAGAGCAGGTGCAGCGGACTTGTCTCGCTCCTGAAGATGACTAACTTCCGGAGTCTGTAAAGAAAAATATGTCCTACACACACAGCACTGGCAAGCAATTGTTTTTAACATAACGGGTGGATATCGAAGATACACATGATGTAATGAGATACAAAACAGCCCAACAAAGGAGAACTTTATGTGAACACAGTAAAACTACCATCTAATTCATACAGCATCTAGCTGGTGATCTTTTACCATCTATTCTTAACTATACACTGTATTAAGTGATATTTATCTTCATTTGCTTATTTCTCTCGCCCCATTTGTGTTCTCGAAGCAAACCATTTTGACAAAGAGATAATAATTATGCTAAATAAAGTGGCAAATTTAGCCATGCATACGGCGAAGTCCTAAGATCTGCTGTTATAGATTAGAACAAAACATTTCTAACTTTTGTGTCCGTATCAGACATAACGAGCTGCACACAAAACCTGATAAACTTAAGGCCATCTGCATGACAACATCACCGAGTTTGTGCTTACGGGACAGTTCAGGAAGACGTGTAAAAACCGACGAATACAGAGATCTCGGTTGGCTTTGGTGGTGTTGGGTGTGGTCAGGTAATGGAGCAATTTGTTCACAAGGCCACTGTGGATGATTTCAAACGGCGACACATCGCTGTCTCTCATGATAGCAGCAATCTCCTCCAGCATCACTATACTATCCTCTTCCTATAATTCATATCACAAATAAAAACACGTGGAAAATTTGTTTTATTCGTAAAATTATTGAATTGAAATTTTAATAAGTCTGGTACGTAATCTTAAAGGCATACATAGCTTATCAGGTATCAATTACATCCAATGGAGAGGAAATACCAGCTTCCCTTGTGACGTTATTTACTGGCGTATTGCTTAAAGCAATAGTATACCCAAAACCTGTTCAACTATGAGATGACAGTAAGTTTTATCAATGGAGAAAACTCAAGTTTAGAGGATTAAGAGCTTAACCATGACTGAAGTACAGCTAAGTTACTATAATACTATATGCTTCACAGGTGGATCCATGAAGTGGTCTTCAACAAACGGTGAATTGGGCAGATGGCAACATGATCATCCTGGACCACATATTGCCACCATGCTTGTAAGGATAGTGAAAGCTGGCCACTTGGTAAAGTAAATAACAGGGGCCAGTTTTACCCAGCTGTCGCAATGCTGTGTTAAGCGGATTTTCCATTGTGACGTATATGTCTTCATTGTATGTTGTCATGGTAATTGCGCCCGGCAGAGTTTGCAACTGCTTTGTAGCACAGGCCCCTAGGCTAACAGAAGTCTCTTTTTAATTACGAATTTTTAACCTAAGTTGATAAGAAATCTGTCATAAATAGAATGGATGCTGAGCAGTGTGCTTACATCCAAGTTTATCTTCTCTGTGGCAGCACACAGCCTGTTCAGCACATTCAGAGCCGGGTGACTGCTACCGTGGGTCTCACTACTAAAATATTGCTCAAGGAACCGTATTGCTGAAAACAAGAAAACACAAACGTTGACAAGTGCCCAAATATGCCTAATGAACAAAAAATTTTCACTTGCACATTTTTTGTGATTCTGAGAGTCCTATTGATTGTAGAAAGGTGTTTTGAGGTTTGCTTTGAACATGGGATGATATTCTACTGCAAAATTGTAAGTTTCAGCATTGAAAATAATATTCTGTGACATTTATTTGCCTCTAAAATTCCACTTTGCCGACGAAATTTTAAGTTCTTTAGGGTAAGGTAAGGCCAATAGAGACAGGCCATCACAACTACGTGACATCTACACCTTTGATGGGCAGCAAATAAGTGGACCTGTTACTGTTGTGAAATACCATTGGCGGTGAGAAAAGATTTAAGAGAATTCATTTGTCCATGTTTGTAATTTTAGCTTGTCTAGAGCTAATCAGCTACCAAGAAATTCTAATCATTACAACGTAAGTTACAAACATAGAAAATATTGTGTCCATACCATACCCTTGACTAAGGTTTTATGCTTCGTCAACAAGCAACATTATCTTGGGCAATTAAAAAAAAGCAAGGGTTATGACAACCCCGACAGCTCACAAGTAATGACTTCAGTTCAAATGGCATGAAGATATATTTAAAACTGATAACAGCTGACCCAAACATAAAACCTTACTTTGAGGCTACATATACACCTGTGAAGTGAATGTGAACACAGCAAGGCCAAAGCATGGTAGTCTTTACAAAAACAGAAAGATCAAGTATAATGGAAACCTCTTCAAAGCAGGTTTATCAAGCCCAAGAGTTTCATGAACATATCGTAAAAACTTTGAAAACAGCTGACCCAAACAAATAAGCTTGCTCAATAATGGCTAGCTAAACACGCATATATCCCGAATTATTCAAAACGTGTAAATCCCCAAATCCTGCTCATCATTCCCACCAAGTTTTATAAAGATGATGTGAAAACTGCTAAAATATCTGACCCAAACATAACACCTTACCCTGGCCAACAAAACTCAATTTCAAAAACCTGATAATCTGTATAAAATAACAAATATACCCAATTATCTAAAATTATTTATTTCATGAAGGCTTTAAAGCATGTCCATCGTCCTCACCAAGTTTCAGCAAGATGGTGTGAATACTGTGGCAACAGCCGACCCAAACTAACAACCTTACCCTGGCCCACTAAAGTACTGGGTGAAATGGCCATGTCCAAAACCTGATATTTTGAATAAAAATACACATACACCTAATTATTTAAAATTATTTATTTGATGAGGTCTTCAGAGTGTGTCTATCATTGCCACCAAATTTCAGCAAGTTAGTGTAAAAACTGTGGCAACAGCTGACCGAAACAAAAAACCTTATCCTGGCCTTCTGTTGTACTTGCTTGGATAAAATGGCCATCCAAAATAAAAATGCATTCATCCCTAACTTATCAAAATGAGTAAATATCATAATCATGTTAGTTATTCCCACAAAATTTCATAAAAGTGATGTGAAAACTGCAAGACTAACAGACCCAATCATGAAACCTTACTCAACTGACCCAAACATAAGGCTTATTCAGACATTGAGGCTGTTGCCACTTTCACCCTACACTCACTATACCTCGCTTTACTTCCTAACGGCAAGCTACAAATGGAGTGAGTGAGTGAATGCTTGGGGTTTAACGTCGTACTCAACAATTTTTCAGTCATATGACGACGAAGGAATCATTAGGGTGCATGTACATGTACTGAGACGACTTACCGAAGGCAAGTAAGCCGCCCCACACGAGCCATTATACTGATACGGGTCAACCAGTCGTTGCACTATCCCCTTCCTGCTGAACGCCAAGCGAGGAAGTTACAACTTCCTCTTTTAAAGTCTTAGGTGTGACTCGATCAAGGATTGATCCTGGATCTACCAGTCCTGAAGCGGACGCTCTACTAACTGTGCTATCCGGGCTGGTGCTACAAATGGAGGACATAGCCAATTTCAGTTGGCCAAATACATACCTTGTTCCTTTATCCAGGTTTTTATTTTTTCTTTGTTATTCACTAGTGCAGTATTACTATTTGTTTTTGGCAGTGGAGTTTCCTAATAAAATAAGAAAACATGAACAGAATTTTAGCACAGTACAGCATCAAATGATACAACTGATCTATGTCAGTCTTCCTTTTGTTCAACGCATCATTGAATATACTATTATTATGAGTATTATTAGCCTCACACTTCAGAACCTCATGCTGATTTTCTAATAGCTGACCAGAATCGGATACCACTGTGTGGAAATTCAAACAATCAAAAAACTATAAAAATAAAAAATAGAACAATTTTCTAGGACGCTTAAAGTTATCTCAAGAGATGCAATGACTTAAATGAAGGTGGGTCATATTTTTCCTTGTTTTATCTTTACACACATCCACCTGTCTTTTTCTGTTTGAGCTTGTCTGCTTATGCTTTCAAGGTTATTTTTAAAACTCCTGTCTTCTAACGGCACATACATGTCTGTTATGTACATTTATATTCTTACGAGAAATTCTATCAACACACATCCCACTTGGACACCTCACTGATCAGTTCCTACCTTTGATGACGTTCTCTCCATTGGGGATCCCCCCAGTCTGCCCCAGCTTCGGGGATTCAGACTAGGTAAGAAAGACTTGGATGTAGCACCACTGGATTTCATATCTTTACCTGAAAGTACAGAAAAACAAAGCTATTCATCATAACCAACAATTTAGTCTTTCACATTTCAATCTAAAGATAGGAAATGCGTAAAATGAAATGTTGAAATGCTGAAACAGGTCGCACCTGAAAAAATGCAGCAAAAGTACAAAACTAATAAGCAAATTCATAGCATTTACTTTATTTCACCTAAAGTTTTATTTCTTTCAAGTGACACACTGTGTTTCTTGTGAACTTAAAACTATTATTGTAAGACACACAAAGGCATCTTCAAGTGCTAACGCACCAGGAGATTTCCCTCTCGCTATGGCACGACCAGCAAAACCCAGGCCTCCTTTCCCACTGGTGTCCACACCAGAGTCTTCCCCCTTGGATCCTTTTCTCGTTGGTCCACGCTTAGGAGGCTTCTTCCTCTTTAACACATCACTCAATCGACGACTGCTAAACACCAAAAGAAGTAATTAAACAAAATGTTTTACATACATGCAACATTGTTTTATGCTTGCTTACACAAAAAATTCCAAAACAGTGAAAGAGACAAAATAGTTTGTAGGGTACAAACAGTCCAAGTCAGTCAGGACATCTGATGTAAGGCTGCTCCTGAAATATTCACGTCCAAATGAACCTTTGTCTGCATAATACCCTCCAAAAGCAACATTGGTTTTATTTGTTAGACAAACATAATGTTGAAAAAAGGAGACTCTCAGTTATGACAATACTTCACATACCCTAAAAATGTGCATAGAAAAATTCGCTTTTAAAGTTATATAATTGTCACAGAACATTACTTTTGGTGCGAAAATCATCCTACCTCCCAAACAGACCCTGAAACATCGTACAGAACTCTCAAAACCAGGCTAAATGAGTGACATTGAAATTTTAGGTCGAATACAGTGCCTTGTGAAAGCCTTAAATATCTGACTACTACAATTGACATCAGGATTCAGGCAGTGAGAATCAGGTAAAGATGAGTAATTAGGTCACGATAAATTTTTGTAAGGTCAAATACAGTACCTCGTGAATCAATGAAAAAGTTTATCTACTATGGACAGCATTGGAATACAATCAGCACAATGAGCCATCAGCCCAGTAGTGGCGTGTATTTGACTCACATGGCTGCAGTGCTGGGTCCCTGTTCCTCAGGGATGCTGGTTGATGATGCTCCTGCCACACCCCCAGAGCTGGCCGACGCTTCATGTTTCTCTAGGTTGTGGTCACTGAGGGAAGAGCTAGTCCCCGAGCTCTCACTACTCAGGCTGCTGGAGGAGCCAGAGCTGTGGCTGCCAGCCTTCGCTGGTGTCTGGCTGTGTGGGTCTGTCTCAGACAGTCGCTTCACCTGATGCATTACACCTGTGGCAACAACAACAACAACATTGTTCATATAATACACCACAAGATTGCTGAACTTTACTACATCTAAGCACATGATTAAACTTAGCATATCGTAGATGTAATATTCCCTGAAGCTTTAAAACAGTTCATGTCAATTTATTTTACAACTGGGAATATATTACTGAGTGAATGATTTCTTGGGGTTTATACGTCGTACTTAACAATTTTTCAGTCATGTGATGAAGAAGGATTCCTTGGCGTGCATGTGATGTGCCTCCTTGTTGCAGGACGAATTTCCACCGCTCTTTTATCTAGTGCTGCTTCACTGAGACGCCTTACCGAAGGCAAGTAAGCCGCCCCGCCCCGCCCGAGCCATTATACTGATAAGTTCCAACTTCCTCTCTGAAAGTCTTAGGCGTGACTCAACCCAGGATTGACCCTGGATCTACCCCTCCCGGAATATATTATTGAAGTCTTATCTTACATTATTCAGGTAAAACTGTAAAATATACGAAATAGAATGCTGTATCAAGTATGGCTACAATTATAAATATGGATGGAATTTTACCTCATTTAAGTCATATACTGTTCACATAAATAATGGTAAGAATGACAATCGGAAAATTTTCAGCTCAAAAAAATATGGGAGTAGAAAACAGACACACAAGAATTATCAGTACTTATCAACTTCTTACGCCAGGTGCAAACTCACCTTCCCTCCTGAAATAAATACTGAACACGTCTGGCAGCTTTTGCATAAGAATGTCAGCCATTTGCATTGCTCCTACAACCACCTTCAAGTCATGAGACGCCATCATGGCGGCAATGTGACTGGAAACATAAAATCAACAATAACCTGTACAGAATTTGCACAGCAGAAATACATATCCAATACGGTATTAACATGCCAGTTCTAAAAGTCTTACTTCAGACAGTGACAGAAAACAAACAGTGCTCAGATTTTATATCTTTTCTTTTCAGGGTGTTACAGCAATGCGGTCCTATTTTGTTCAACATATACTCTGCAATGCTCTGTACTGCAGTAATGCACAACTACATATATATATATTTATGTCCCAAAGACAGTCATTCAATTTTAAACAATGTGTCAACGTACATGCACTTTCAGACATTTGCATAACATATAAAGAATGAGGATAAAATAGATTTTCAGACAAGAGTATAACATACCTTGACACGGGTTGTTGTTGTAAAACAACTCTTAATAAATCTGCAGTCGCATAATAGATCATCCTCAGTAGAGTCTGTAAACACTTGTGTCTCACTGTTGGACCAGCCTGTCAGAAATGCGAAAAAAAAACACTAAATCTGTGCTACATGGATGAAATAAATATATGTGTATTGAATGCCCTGAATATATATATATTATTTTTTTCAAAGTTTCATAAAGCAGACATTTTACATGCATTTAATGCAACTTTCGGAACATCTGAAACACATGCAAGCAGGAAATACAGCATCAAAGGCTTAGCAAAGTTGAGTTTAGCAAACATAAATTTCTGCAACATTCCTACTGGATCATGTCAATTTTTGCTTTTACATGGAGACAGCAATATTAAAACACTTACAGAAGAACTATAGACTTCATAAAGCACAGCAAACAATGTCTGTATAAATGCAGAAGCAAGGGCCATGTCTTCTTTCAAGATCTCAGCCCTTGAGTCACACCTCTCAACGTTTGGGTCAGCTGGGGTAGAGGCTGTCAAGGCAAGGTAACACATGATCAGAATTCGTTCATTATCACACACAAACAGTTTGTACTAGTTCAAGCAACTACAGCCATCATCAATCTAAAATCGGTTCATCAAATCTTTCACTTTGAAGAAGCATAGGCTATAATTTTAAGCACTGAAAAACATATCACTAAGAACTTTCTCGTCTTACCACACTGTGCCACTTTAAAAGCAATGTTGTGTCATTAGTTTGCACTATGGGCAATACATAAGCAATTAAGATTTACAGATTACATGATAAAGAACTCCTCTTGCACATGTATGTACATAGTACTTATCAAGCAGAAGTGTACAATCTGGTACAAGTTACCTTGAGTTTGGCTAGCACTGGCTGCTAATGGATTGAGTTTCCTCTGACACTGTCTGGCAGTACCAGAGTCCTCATTGATCTGCTGCATGGCATTAAAATCTATTGTATACACTCGACCAATCGTGGACAAGCTAACCTCGTCTTCACCAGCCTGATATGCAGCCTAATACAGGGACAAGAAAAAAAATTTGAATATTTTAGAAATTAGAGTGCAAGATACTTTTCTCTTGTTTTCGTTTTGTTTTTGTTTTTGTAAAGAGACTCCAATCAAGACATCCATAGTCATTACCTACATTAAATTCTTGACAAAGAGTGTATTGGTATAAGTACTGAAAAATGATATTTATCATCTCTACATCTAAAACCATGTATATTTACAGGATATTGCCAGGAAAAACACACAAAACATTCCTTCTGGATAAATGTAATCCATCCCAGACTAGTTATCTTTATATGAAAAAGTCTGCCCTTGATAAGATCACTCAATTAACAGAGTGTACCACTTTCCATAACACAAAAGGTAGATGCATGATGAAGGCTCACCTCAATAATCCTGCTGTCTATAGGGGTGTAAGGGTGCCACATCCCCCTGTCATCTCTCCACTGCCAAACAACAGCGTCTGTATTCACAGAGTTACCCTTCCTGAGCATGGCATCCACAGCAAAGATTCCGTCTGACGGCAACTTGGGCATTAACTCTCTGTAACAGGCCAACAGAGTAGTAAGTATGTAAGTAAGTAAGTAATGGCCTCCTCATGTCAGGGAATTTTCAATAATTATTTATAATAAGACAGAGTGAGTGAGTGAGTGCTTGGGGTTTAACGTTGTACTCAACAATTTTTCAGTCATATGACGATGAAGGAATCCTTAGGGTGCATGTACGTATAATGTGCCTCCTTGTTGCAGGACGGATTTCCATCGCTCTTTTATTTAGTGCTGCTTCACTGAGACGACTTACCGAAGGCAAGTAAGCCACCCCGCCCGAGCCCTTATACTGATACGGGTCAACCAGTCGTTGCACTATCCCCTTCCTGCTGAAGGCCAAGCGAGGAAGTTACAACTTCCTCTTTTAAAGTCTTAGGTGTGACTCATCAAGGATTGATCCTGGATCTACCGGTCCCGAAGTGGACACTCCACCAACTGTGCTATCCGGGCCGGCTTAATAAGACAGAAAATTAGGGCCTAATTTTTGGACATGTAATGAAGGACCTCATAAACAAATGCCTAGCCCAAGAAGTAGACCACAACACTTACCCTATCAAACACACTATTTCATACATTTCTTGTGGGGTTCTTGAAACAAGCTGAAATAGAAAACAATAACATTTTATGCAAGTGGGGACAAAACCATTCACTTCCATGCATGACAATTACTAATACACCTTTAGATCACTAGACAATCTTTCTATCAAAGAAATAAACAGAATTTCCCCACCACAGAGGAGTTAAAATACAACTGATAAAATGATCATGTATTAACACAAACTAAAGATTTAAAATGTAGTTTTCATCTTTTCAAGTACACACTGACAGGTTTCTCATTCTGAATTGCAATAATGACAAATATTGGCGTGATAATCATGATACATACATCCCACAATAAACAAGCTCATGTAGAACCAACAATATGTATCAATGTAGTTTGTCATATTTACCTCCACATTTTTCCTAGCACAGTCTGAAGTTCCCACTAACAAATAACACAAGGTTTCTTCAATTTCTGCAAACACCAAACACAAGAATCCATCACAGGTTAATTTCTCTCCATCGACAAAGATGTTTATCTGCTGTTATTAAAATTTTTTAAATGACAGATGTTTTACGATCAGGGCCATATCCAAAGCCGTTTAAGTTTTGGAAAACGTTTGGGCTTCTTAACTGTAGGGCGTCAAAATAATCAAGCCGTAGTAAAACTAACAAGCAAATTGAACAAAAATATGAGGATAACAATAAAAAGTTGATTTTTGGGGCAGTTTTTTTTCTACATATAGCCCTGACAATGTACACAAGAATTAATATTTTAGTCAGGATTATGGTTGAACAAAACCAGGAAGAGCTTGAAGGAAACCATCACATCTAACAAAGTACCTGATGAACTTAACAAATAATAGCTTTAGCCAAAGAAGCAGGCGCTCCATGGAAAAAACAGGATGCCTGCGCCATACATTTCATATCCGTCGGACATCAGCGTGTGAATTCTCACTCAAACTTTAATAAGAACCCAACAGATGAAAATAATAATAACAGTAACTTACTCTGTTTCAACAAGAGCACAGCCAAGTCGGGACAACTGGCACACATTGTGGCCAACATACGAATCACCATGACAAAAGTCCCTGTGCTTATTAGAGGGGGACTTATAATCAGCTGAAAACGAAAGTGAAACCCATTTTTAACTTCACTGCATGTTTATTCAGCATAATAACTCACTCTTCTACCTGTCCACACATTCAGTTTAAAGGCAATTCACGCAATCAAATGCATTACTGGATTCTGACTGGGAAATAACTCTGGCCGTTGAAATCTCCAAATAAGGACGTACTTAACCACAAAAGTTTGAATAAAACTAGCACATAGTAGATAATACCTTTTACTGAGGACCAGTTATGTAGGATTCAACAAACAATTCCCTCTGTCATATCGTCCTCTTTTAGAAGGGTTACACATTAGGTTTGACAGAGATAGCCTTAATTAGGTGAACTGGTAAGAACAAGTAAATTTACAACAAAAGTATATGTGTCACACAGAGACTGACAGAGACGAATTGTTTTCAGCTCTCACCAGTTGCTGTATATTTGTCAGCAGCCCATGAACAGCTATTTCTTTCAGAAGTCGCTGGTCATGTTGGAAATTGTCCACCAGTCGAGAGAAACAAAGGCAACAGCTCTCCACTGACTTTTTATCCTGAAACAGATTAACAGTTAAATTTTGTTTTTACGGTTCCTTTTTTCATTTATTTATTCACTCTTTTCTCCCCGGACTATTCCAGAAATTTCTGAACTATATATGGGGTAGTTTCACTTTCTTGCACTTCCATGCTCAAAAAGTCACAAAACATGTTTGATACATTTGTTTATTAATCTGATTTGTGTTTTATGCTATACTGAAGAATATTTCACTTTTATGATACGGCCAGAATGGAAACTGGGTTCAGCCTGGGGGGAAACCCACGACCATGCTGGTAGACCTTCCCGTGTATGCCAAACATGTTTTAACACTACAGTTCCAGAAAATTCAAAAAAATTAGGCCATCCTTAAAGTATACGCTATTAGTCATGACTTGATAAGAAAAAATATAAAATATAATATAAACACATTTTTTGTCTTTACTGTAATGGGCAAGACGGGGATTTTAAAGAAATTTTAAACAATCCCAATATAAACTTCTGATGGGTCGAACAAAAATATTTCTATATTTCTTACAGAATTAAATTAGTGTACATGTACACACCTCCAATGTGAAACCAGTTTGACATGAAGATGACATGTAAATGGTGCTTACCGAATGATTGAGGCGTCCACTGAGCAGGGGTAGGGAATCCCTGATGTAGTGGAAGTCCTCCCCATTCATGCTCTGGGCACAGTTTGCTGTGATGGCCAGGGCACAACGCTGAGCCGAGATGGAGAAAAAGTCCAGGTACATGAGACAGGCAGCTATCCCTCCCTGTCAATACAGAATGTGTATATACCATAGGGGCACAGCCGCACAGGAAGATAAAGGAAACAGAGGTACTCAAAGCATTCAACCTGGCAGATCTTGAAGCAATTTTAAGCCATTTCTTGATTGCCTTCTACATCTGTAATGTTTTTCTAACTACATGTAGTATCTAAGCTACATCAACTGAAAATACTGTATGGCGTTTGGCTGTATCATAGTCACAAGGTTTCACAATTACAGTAAGTACGGAGAGAAAAATCTTCATTTATAATCAAGGCCCTTGTAGGATCATTCGGCTAAGTAATGTCCTTGGCACAGGTGATCTGCCCCTAACAAATGCGGTCACAAAACAACACCATGATGCAGTCAACCGCTTATTGTCAAAGGGAGTGCAGAGATTTTTTACACATTGAGCTTTGCAATGCCCTGCACTAGACTCCATCGGATAATGTATACATGTGTATGAATGGCTGAGAATTTTGCACTTTACCACTGAGTCACATGCCACTCACAACCACATGTTACATAAAGATGGGTTTGTCAACTGGAGCATGGTAACTGGTAACAGTATATACAACTTACAGCCTGTAGAATAGCTTTGCTGTGCCGCCTTGACAACATCTCCAGAGCTGTCAGAGCCTGTTCTGCCACATCCATACACTGTATCACCTGAAGCTACAACAACAACAACAACACATTCACTACCCCTGGTTAACACAGTTCCTTACAAACAGGTGGAGGTCCAGTGAAGTCCATGAGAAAACAGTCACATAAAGGAAATGGATACTCACAGATATTCTATTGTAATAAAAACATTAATTTGGTCACCACTTTTTTAAAAAACCAGAATCTTCGCAGATTCCCACAGTTTTAACCTATGTTAGTCATGATGAGAAATGATTTGCAGATATTCATTAATAACAAAGCCCTGCATTCAGCTTCAGAGGATAATGTGTAAATGGCTATGAACATACCTTTTCTAAGAAAACAGGAATGGCATCCACGACGACAGCTGAGGATCGTGGTAGAGCCTCCATCATATAAGTGAGAGCTCGGCAGGCATGGTTCATCATGTCAAAGTTATGTTCCATCTGTAGCAGGGTGATCAGGGCTGGCACAACAAGCTTCATGGGGAAACCAGCCAACGTGTCTTCATTTCCCATCACCAACAGCTGAAGACAGATGACTTTTATATATCAAGAAATGTTTCATCTACAGATAGCACGGTTTGATATCAAACAGGAACACATTTAATAATGAAAAAGTAAAGTCAGGATTCATACAATTATAGGATATTGAAATTCCTCATTTTTTCCATGACTTTCCAGATAAATTTCATGGAATTCCAGACCCTTGAAAGGTTTTCTCGCTGAAATTTATTTGCCACAATGTGCAGAACAATGACCCTGTCGGTACAGTTAACAACCATGTGCAGCCTTTTGACGTTTGAATTGGGAGGATAACAAAACTTGACTGCTGACAGTGCTGGCAGAATGGATAGTGGCATTGACTATCATGAATGATGCACTGAGACCAGCTCATACACAATGTACATGTTCATGTAGTCAATGCCTAGTCCCTCACTAAAGCAGCCCAACATCCACACAGGCGCTGGTGATTACACGGTGCCTTTGAAATAGGTTATGAACATAAACATGCTCTGCACACTCCATGTTCATTTAAGCATGTTTTGCTCAATTCATCCATGTTAATTGCTGCTGAGAAAAACATGATGGTGGTTGGTAACATTTTAGTTAAAGGGTCTTCAATATTTTTTCTGATTTTTCCTTAAGGAGAAAAAGACACTTGAAAATAATTTTAGTATGGTAGGTATTTGGGACCACCTTTTGGTATTTATATTCTTTGTTTAATACTGTCATAAATGAGGATGTAACATAGGTTGAATAAATATTTTTGCACTAGAATTTGTTCTTTTCAGCTAACAAATGTATCAAACCTCAACTTGGATCATATTTATATTTTTAATATGTTCAAAAATATTATCATAATTTAGGTTAAATGAATATGTTTTGATATAAACAACAAATTTACATTCAAATAAATTAATCAGACAAGCATCACATCCTTACTTAGAACATTATAATGCCAAAAAGGATAAATACCAAAACTTGGTCCCAAATATCCACCATACAAAAAATATTTTCAAATACCTTTTTCTCTTGAAAAAAAAAATAATCCAAAACAAAATTAAAGATCATATTTGCAAATAAGTTTTAACACTCTTTCATCTGATTTGGGCATCATTTTTATATTTTCTTCTCCTTTAAATGTAGATTTACATTATCTTGTTTGCCCATGTCCCACACATAAAAAGGCTACTTTATGCATTTATGCTACATAATTTGGCATTTTCCAAGTTGCGTAGGTAACCTGAAATATCTCTGATTTCCAGACCTCTCAACATGGAGAGTGATGAAGGTTAACGCATAAGGCAGATTATCAAGAGGTCTATTTTATAACAACTGGATAATTTTCTCAGAAATTGTCACACAGCACTGCAACGATTGAGAGGATGGAGAAGATTGGGTGCATGTTCTCACCTGACACATCTCAATGACTGCAGTCAGCTGCTGTCCCTCATCTCCTGTTGCCTGTAACCCTTGTAACAGCTGCTGCACTTTACCCACTACAAATAAACAGATTTCATTATCAGGTTAGTAAAATGACGATTTTACTGCATGTCCACATAAGACCAGGATTAAAAATAGGTTCTTTGGTAGTAACCCAACTCTAAACGTTTTTATTGAGACTACAACAGAACTTTGTTTTATTTTTTTCTCAATGTTAGTTTTTTTTAAATCCCTAAATTTTTCATTAGCAAGAATAATTTTTCCCATATGGTTAGGGTTATGACAAAACAAGTTTTAAGATACATGTAGGCTCAAACTGACACTTTGTGCATAGAATAACCCAATATAACTATGATTTATCTGCTTGAAGTCTTGCACCACAAACAACAAAATTGTGGGAAAAAACAGGAAATCAAAAGAAGTCTATTCTTGTAACTTTGGTATATAGCTCTCATCCACACCAGTACAAACACTTAATAGATTAATATCTGCCTTACTCGTCCCACCACTCATAGATCTGTGTAAAATCTGGTGCATCCTTGGACCAAGTGCCCCAAATAAATGTGACGGAAGACCTCTTGCTTCCAACAGAGCTGAAAACACAGAAAAAGGCATCCAATAAAAACCAGAACAGGTATTTGGAAGAGGTAAGACAGAGATAAATTTACATATTGTAGCAAGGCTACCAAACAGCTAATTGTAGGTGACGAATGCAAAACTTCAGTTCAATATATAAACTGCTTTAACATTTATCACAGCATTAATTCTAACACGCAAAAATTTTGTAACTTACAGTAATTAACACAAACACAGGTCACTGTGTAGTACATGTTTGAGATCCCTCCCCTAGCATTTACCTTAACGTCGTTTTCATTTTCACTGGCATTGACGCTTGTGCTTTAGCTACATCTGTTACTTTGAGCTAAAATTAGAGAAAGATGCCTAACCTAGCTACCTCTAAGTCAATGAATGACCCTGTGACTGAAAATATTTTGCGGGCAAACACAGAATCTCAGCAAGTACTGACACAACATTAACGTTTTTATAAATTTCGGGTAAGATGAAAAACATTCACATGTTTTTCAGAGCTCGTAATGAAATGTCATCACAAAGATTATTCAGAATTTCATACTCATAAATAATTGCTTGTTGGAATTTATCCACTTTTACGTTGTTTTACAATGCCCAAACTCGATTTTAATGCATTTCACAACTTTAAATGAAACTGGATGACCAAGTTTTGTTGAGGTCATAATTGTAGTAGTGCTCAAAATATCCACCCTTTGGACCGATCCTTACAGACAGTGCTTTAACATGCTAACCTTGAAGTCGCCCCATATCTGAGTCCTCAGATTCGCTCTCTGATGTGGCCATAGCAGTAGCCCCTGCTGAACTTGAGGCTTCAATTTAAAACACAAAACAAACAATATATTTGTCCAGGCAAAAGAGATATTTACTTCCTTGATAAGAACATACCTTTTTTTTTCCAGAACAAAGTTGAAATTACACTGTATCAATGCCTTCAGCATAAATTTTAGGGCCAGTTTTTACTTATGTAACGGTTGAATGACGTGTCATATTTCAGAACAGAGCATATACATTTAGTAAAATAAACGAATTTCAATACTGGAATGTTTAACCGAGATCTACTCACTGGCACCCTGAGCGACGCCATTATTTTCCTCTCCGGGAGCACTCCTTCGTGTGTTCCCAGCTCCGCTCTCTTCCCCTGACATCACGGTGTTAGGGTGCAACTTTGACGTCCCTCCACCACTAGTGTTATTAGGCTGTGCACCCGGCACCTGGCGTTTGGGCACAGCCGTGGAACGCCGGCCACTGCAACAACAACAAATACAATCAATCAATGGCTAAGTCATAGAAGTTTTCAAAAGCTAAAGAACAAATACTGAACTTTCCTCATAAGAGTTTGGATCCCACGATACTGTAACTTAATTTTTTATGCACATTGCAATTTATACGCATAGCTCAAACCTGAAATAAAATCAGTATTATTAATAGACACAATTAATATGCTGAATGTGGCAAAATCATTTCCTGATGATTTTTTTCACAACAACTGAACATTGGCGATTTTATTTCTTGACATGCTAATTAGATATACATTTTCTCTTTTTTCACTGGGAGGGTTGGAGATGAGAAAATGTTTATGTATGTTAAATTTGCAAAAAATGTTAGCTAGTTAAATCAAGTACATGTAAATATACTAGTCCTAATATTGAAACCTACTGTCCAGTCTGCATGTTAGGGTTGTTAATTTCCCATAATCCTTTACATCAAGTCTCCTCTAGCCTATACAACCCACTTTTCTAGCCCATGCCAGTTCGATGTTTCCTTCTTTATTCATTGTTTATTTATTTATTTATATATTTGACACACCAATTTTATCACTACCTGAAGCTCAGCTCTGGTAACTTGAGAAATTACCATTCCTGCATGTATGTTGTAACCATGAACCATGTTAATTACACATAAAGCTAATTATTTATTGTACAAAACCATAGCTATGTAAAAAGCCTCTGTCACAAATTTTGCAACATTCAAGCTACGTGTGCAATTGTGTAATAATACAGGCATTTATCCTGACTAACAACCCATATACAGGTAAAACACATAATTGCACATATACAATTACTAGAATTTCTATTTGCTGTGTCATTTAAACCGAAACCGAGGTTTTAAATTTTGATTTTCACGTGAGGAAACAAGGGGAGGTGTTTAAATACACAATGTACTCAATAAATGATGCTCTCATGGTTTAATTATAGAAAACAAGCAGCATGCTACTGTCACTGTGCTGTGATCACTACATGATTAACAGCTAGGGCACATGTACTTTAATGTGTTTTTACTTTTGTCGTAATAACATGTAAAACCACATCAAGAGGACGATGAGCATAATGTTAAACCTCAAGTCGTTTGTAATCTTAAATTAACAAGCACGTACAAATACCAGAACATGTTTT